>NW_026652284.1:42669278-42986987 GCF_009828535.3 Hylobates moloch | reverse complement strand
TGGGGGGTGGGGGGGGGCGGGGACAGCATTAGGAGATATACCTAATGCTAAATGACGAGCTAATGGGTGCAGGAAATCAACATGGCACATGGATACATATGTAACAAACCTGCACATTGTGCACATGTACCCTAAAACCTAAAGTATAATAAAAAAAAAAAAAGAAAAAAAGATTGAAATAATGGAATAAATTTTGGTGTTCTCAATGGACATGCAGTTATTCCCAAAAGATGAAAACAGAAGCAAACATCTATTTAGTTTTTTGAGGTTACTTTACGTTTGTAATTGATTTTATTCTACAGTTAACTTTTAAGGCCACTAGGTATTTCTTTAACCTAATTATGCTATTTTCTTATAGAAGGAAAATATGTGAAAGCTGCAGAACAAGCAAAGTGCTCTACCCTGTGCTGGTCTTTCCCCATGAGATGGTTACATCCTTGGGTGACATTAAGCTCCAGGGGCATTACCCTACAGCTGTAACCACTGATCCTATGCCTACTTTCAAAGACTTGAATCATGGTCTGTTTCCTTTCAGGAAGGTTAGCTGAGAAATATAGCTCTGTGAAAAGCCTCCCAGTGGATCATACTTGCAAACAATTCTTTTCACAATCATCTTTTATTTATTCACTATAAAGTGAAAGAGAATCAAAACCAAGTAATTTTCTGAATATCTTATGGGCAGTGTACTGTACTATATAATTACAAATTAATTATAATGAGCGGATTCAGTTGATATTTTAATCGCATCTTTAGCTAGCCAATGTTGGAAGTATGTGTTGGAGATTTAAAACCTAAAAGCAAATTTACAACTTGCCACAATCCTTGCCTCACACATGCCACTCATACATGCCAGTGATCCAACTTCTGAGCTTGCTTTGCAGAGAAAGAAACAAAAAACTGTAAGGAGTGGATGGCTCTTGTTCTTTAGAACTGAGAAAAAACTGTATGTAAATCACAAAGAAGAGGCTTTACTATTTCTTCTATAAAAATATATTGAGACATAGAACAAAAATAGTAAGTGGACAGTGCATCTAGATATTTTAAAATAGAATGACATGTGGTCTCACAATCTGAGGGTGGTTTCTTCACAGCTCATTTAGATACAATTTTGCTTGAAATAAAACTGGAAATATGACTCTCCACTGAGTGTTTTAAAAGTGTCCATGTTGCTGGTGGAAATTCCTCAGGATTTTACATGAATGTTTACTTTTGAGGTGTTTCAGACAGTAATCTCACCTTATTTTTCTTGCACTTTTAGGAAATTCAGAAGTTTCTTGAGACTGGATAAAGAAAAAATAGAAAAAAAGTTTTGCTTTTTTATCCCTGCCTGAAACTTCTGAATCAAAGCCACTTGGATAGCCACAAATTCTGAGTAGCCTCTCTCGTAAGGATTGCCAAGTGTGCGTTGTAGCAACCAAGATGATAATGAATCATCATTTCTTTCTGTCGTCTTGAGTTGATGAGAATTTTCTTAGCTTTCTGTTAAGTGCCTTCTGATACACTTGATAAAATTGTTCAACACTATAGAAGCTACATTAGTTATTTCTGTGGGTGAGGCAGAGCCATTCGTTGCCAGATAGCAAGATGGTAGGAGTGTAGAAAGCAGCTTACTCTTTATAACGCAGGGGCAGAAATCAATTCCAGGGCCCAAGATATGGGATCTAAATAGAGTTTCTCTTCATACTTGAATATATTATCACTCACACTGAAGCTATTTGTGGTGTAGAAAGATCATGAATAACAAATTGTATTCTACCTTGCATTTGAAGGAAAACTACCTGCTGGGTCTTAGTTGGGATTCAATTCAACTCTTTCAAAGTTATAAGCATTAAAAGGTGATTATGTTTTCAGGAGCAGCCTAGTGGGATGGAGAAACATTTTCAAAAACTAAATATCAAGTAGAATGTGACAAGTGTTTTTATTAGAAATAAACTGGATGAGAAGGAGACTGTGGTAGGCAAGATTAATTTCAACTGGATGGCTCAAGAAAGACAAAAATCAACTGAAAATAGATGAAAGACTTAATATAATACTTGAAACTATAAAAATACTAGAAGAAAACATAAGGGAAAAATTCCATGGTCTAGACAATGAATTTTGGGATATGACCCCCAAAACACAGGCAACAAAAGCAAAAATAGACAAAGGGAATTGCATTAAACTAAAAAGCTCATGCACAGCAAAAGAAACGATTAGCACAACAAATTGACAGCCCATAGGGTGGGAGAAAATATTTCAAACTATCTATCCAATAAGGGAGTTAATATTAAAAATATATAAGGAACTCAAACAACTCAATATCAAGAAAAAAATCTGATTAAAACATGGGCAAAATACCCAAATAGACATTTCTCAAAAAGAAATGTACAAATGGTCAACAGGTTCATGAACAGATGCACAATATCACCAATCATTAGAAAAATGCAAATTAAAACCACAGTGAGATATCATCTCACATCTGTTCGAATGGCAATTGTCAAAAAGATGAAAGAAAACAAGATAAAAGATTGGCAAGGATGTGGAGAAAGGGGAACCCTTGTACACTATTGGTGGGAATGTAAATTAATACAGCCAGTATGGAAAACAGTATAGAGGTTCCTCAGAAAACTGAAAGTAGAACTACCATGTGATCTAGCAGTCCCACTGCTGGATGTATTATCCCAAAGAATGGAAATCAATCTATCAAAGAGCTCCCATGTTTATTGAAGCATTATTCATAATAACCGAGATGTGTAATCAACCTAAGCATCCATCAGCAAATGAATGGATAAAGAAAATGTGGTATATATGCACAATGGAATACTACTCAGGCATTAAAAAGAAGAAAATTCTGTCATTTATGCCAACATGAGTGAACCGAGAGGACATTATGCTAAGTGAAATAAGTCAGGCACAGAATGACAAATATTACATAATCTCACTTTTATGTGGAATCCAAAAAAGTTGAACTCCTAAAAGTAAAAAGTTGAGTGGTGGTTACCAGAGGCTGGATTGGGGAGAAAAGGGATCAGCAGGTACAAAGTTTCAGTCAGACAGGAGAAACAAGTTTTTGAGAACTATTGCACAGTAAGGTGACTGCAGTTAATAAAGCTTCACTGTAAATTCCAAAATAGCTAAGAGAGTAAATTTCAAATAACTAACCACAAAAGGTGATAAGTAAGTGAGGTGATGGAGATGTGAATTAGCTTGATTTAATCATTCCACATTGTTGACCTATATCAATACATCAGTCATAGCTCATAAATGTATACAATTATTACTGATTAAAATAATGATAATTTTGAAAAGGCTTTATGAAGGAGATGATATTTGAATTGTAGCATGGAAGAATACTTAGGATTTTTGTAGGCAAAACGGACAAGGCAGGCACCAAAAAAATGGGCTAATGATTGCAATAAAACCAAGAAAACAGACATCATTTCTAGACTTGGAGAAATACTTTTATTCTTTTGTAACTTGAGGAAAAATAATGTGTATATAGACCAGCTCCAAAGCATCAGGGATGTCCAAGAACTGACCTCAATCTTCCACAGTCCGCAGGACGAGGCACTGTTTGTAAATTCATTACATGAGCCACGTCTCTGACTGAATGATTCTGTTGTCTTTGTATTTTTCAGACTGTTGCAGTTATAGTACTTCTCTATACCTATGGATTTTCAGTTCAACTCTCAAAAGACCTATCACAGGTATGATGCTGATGTGAGCCAGAAATGTCATAGAGTTTTCTAAGAAATATGGACTTTTGCAAATTGAGGAAATCATTTTCAGAGGACACTTGGAATCATGACTTTAGTTTGTATAACCCAAAATACTATTTTTAGTGAGGAGGAAGCAGCACTCTAAAATGCCCACCTTATTAATTGTGAAAAAGTTGAGGTCTTTTTTTATATTTTTAGAGATGGGCAAATTCTTTGAAATGCCATTTTATTTTTCTTCTTTTTACTATTTACCAGATGTTGTGAAGAATTTTACAATTATTGTTTTAAGTTCATTTAAACAGAAAACGCTTGTTTATTGAACTCTATAGTGAGATGCCTTTTATTTATTTTCTTGAAAACATTTTCAAGGAAGCATTAACTTGGAAGGCAGTTTGGGCTCATAAGGGAAGCTCAAGGCAGGAAACCAGACACATGGTCCTATTGTCCTGTGACTTTGGGTAAGGAATATCACCTCCTTGTACTTCAGTTCTTACCATTTATTTTTAATAATAGGGTATTAAATTATATATATCACTTGTTATCTCACACAGGTGAAATGAGAATATAAGAAGGTAAATAAAACTGTTTAGATAAAAATACTTTGATTATTTTAATAGCCCTTTAGTAAATTCTTGTTGACTCTGCTAAGAATTCATAAAGTTATATAGGGGAGTCCACTAATAAATACATGGTTTATCCTGAGCCTTAGCTTTAGTGTCTGATGTGATGTAGATTTTTGATAAGTTTAAAAATGAGAAATTTTTGCAAGAAACTTATACTCTTCACTCTGGCTAGAAATCAGCTTGCTTTAGGCTTAAATCCATAAAACATAATCAGAGTTTTTTATGAGGAACACTTACTAACGTCATTAAATAAAGGTCAGAATATCAATATAATACTCCATTTAAAAAAAAAAAAAAGGATTGCAAGTTAGCCGATGGTTATAAAAATTCTCCTGCAGATTTATTTACATTCTGAGTGTCTCCACAGTTCTGTGTGCCATAATTCCATATTTATACTCCACATGTCTTTGGCACATCAGATAAATATATTTTATTGTGTTATTCTGCTTCTGACATATGACTATTTCTTTATTCCTTTCTAAAACCTCTTTTTTTTTTCCTGATTCTGGTTTATGCTTGAACTACCTGTACTCTTCTCAAAAATACTCTTAGTATTTCATAACTGTCATTTTATGAGTCATCATAGTACATGCATGAGATGTTATAAAAGTTTATATTACCTGCTTCGGGTAGAAAAAATAGAGCCAAGGAGAGGTTGTGTTAGGAATTATCATAGAGACAATGGAGCCAAGATTTCAGGGTGCTTTTACCTGACCAAAAAGTGTGCTCACATCTCCCCATCAGCAGACCTTGCAAAGTTCTTGATTGAGTCATTTTATAAACCTTGATTCTTTATAAGATTTTATACTAACTCACACAGGCAGATATTTAAGATTTATGGAAGAATTATGACACAACTCTATGAAATGAAAGTAAACATATCAATAAAACATGAAAAAAGGTTTATTTTAAATAATGGTTGATTTTAAACCAAACTGTACCATGTATGTAAATCGAGTCAACTATTTAGTTGTCATATGCTGTATTTCTTACGGGTTCCATTTGATGCATTGATTCCAAGGTAGGGGATTTCTAGCTCAGATTAAAGTGTTGAAGGGGCACAGCTAACAGGGACAGGTAGAGGTCCTATTTTGTAGCAGAGTATGATTATTACACCTACTCAGGGTGTATCATAAATTAAAGTAATTCAAAAATAATTTTCCTAAAACATGTTTATTCACTTTGCATGTTTTTCTTTCCTACTATTTTCCAAATTAAATTTACACAGGCTGGTCTACATGTTCCAACAATACTCCATGATGCAGACATGCCTGCCCTTTTAGTACTTCTCTTTGCAGCAAAGCTACTTAACCTGTGGCCCCTGGGCCCTGAGTGGCTCAAGGATGGTTTTCAGCAGCTCTAGTCACTCCCTGGAGTTGTGTGTAAAATTTTGTGGGTAGCACATATGTGCATTCTTCTGCACGGAGTAACTTTCATTAAAAGACCTGAAATGTATTCCTCCAAAATAAAGAAAACCTACTTATCTGTTCCTTTCATTTAAACATCTGAGGACACACAGATCTCATTTATGAGCCCTGATTCCTGCAACATACACAAAATAGATTTCCATGAGAAAAATGAATGAGAGCAGTGATTAAATCAAACACATTTTTGTTTAAATGCTAGATTTATTTGAGATATAATTGATGAAATAGCTATAACTATGGTCCCATTTCACTTGAGGTTCTTGAAGTGAAGAACTCCATAATTTTACTATGAATACCCAGTGATTTTAAATGCCCAATAGACAGTAGAAGTGGGTAGAGCAAAAGGAAAATAAGAATTTTAGGGAGCAGAATATTGGGTACCTTAGGCCAGGGGTCCCGAATCCCTGGGCCATGGACCAGTACCGGGTCACACAGCAGTTGGTGACTGGCAGGTAAGCCGGTGAAGCTTCATCTGTATTTACAGCCACTCCCCACTGTTCACATTACTGCCTGAGCTACACCGCCTGTCAGATCAGCAGTGGCAATAGATTCTCATAGGAGTGTGAACCCTATTGTGAACTGTGCATGCAAGGGATCTAGTTTGCATGCTTCTTATGAGAATCTAATGCCTGATGATCTGTCACTGTGTCTCATCTCCCCCAGATGGGACTGTCTGGTTGCAGGAAAACAGGCTTAGAGCTCCCATTGATTCTATCTTATGGTGAGTTGTATAATTAATTCATTATATATTACAATGTAATAATGATAGAAATAAAGTGCATGATAAATGTAATGTGCTTGAATCATCCCCAAACCATCCCCCCTCCCTACCCCCAGTCTGTGGAAAAGTTGTCTTCCACGAAACCAGTCCCTGGTGCCAAAAAGGTTAGGGACTGCTGCCTTGGATGCATTGACCTTGCACTCTCCATGTGTGCTCTAATTTAATGGGGATATCCTAGTGCAAAGGCAGCCAACTGCTCTTCAGAAGGCGGAGGATGCTTTCTGCCTCCCTCGGTCCCTGTAGGTGTCTAGTTTGGGATGTTTAATACATAGACTCTTTCCCAGGGCTTGGTTATTCAGTGATTATGAAAGTGGGCACAAATATTATATCAACACTCTGCAGAGTGTTAAGAATATTCACAAGTTTTTATTAAAAATATAGGAAATAAGAACAGTGGCTCTAACTTTGGAGATCAGAATTACTTAATTTAGTGTGTCTGTAAAGCTGCTATACTTGTTTTCTATAGGAAAGATATGATGTTTTGTTTTTCTTTCAATTTTGCTAACATTGTTATAATAGTTAATAGATTACACCATTTAATTCTTACAACACCCCTATCTGGTAGATGTGATTGTGTAAGTGTGGAACAAAGGTGGAAACAGATTAGTGAACTTGAGTCATGTGTGCAAGATCAAGGTAGGAGCCACAGTGGCTCCTACAGTGGCCATGCTGTGGAGCATGTGGCCTTGGAACTACACCTGATAGTTACAACACATCTCCGGTGTTACAGATTTGGGTTGTAGTTCTGTCACAGAATTTTTTGGAGGCTTCCAATCTTGCCTTTCAACTGAGGCTCCAGTCTCTGACCTCTTCGCTCATGTTCTCAAACTTGCACACGTAGGCGATGCTGTGGAAATGAGCTCCTGAAAGAAAGCTTAATGGCAAAGAATGGAGTTTTACCACTAACTTTATCATCTTAGGCAAAATTTGTGATGTGTGTTTGGTTTTGTCACCTGGAAGTTGAGGGAAGTATCTAGGGGCTCTTCCCATTCTTCCCATGATCAATGTTGAACAAAGTATGAAGAGAGGAATGCATATCTGGCTCTCTTTCCCTCATCCCACTAGATTACTCTGTCTTCACAATGTATATTTCTTAAATTAACATTTTAGTTTTAGTTCTGTGTACAGCCATGTGTCATTAACAACTGGGATACTTTCTGAAAAATTTATCATCAGGAGATTTCATCATTGTGCAAACATCACAGAGTGCACTTCCACAGACCTAGATGGTACACCTACCACACACCTGGGCTATATAGTACAGCTTATTGCTCCTAGGCTACACACCTGTATAGCATGTTACTCTACTGAATACTGTAGGCAATTATAACACAATGGTGAGTATTTGTGTATCTAAGCATAAAAAAGTACGGTAAAAATATGACATTATAATCTTATGGAACCATCATCATATAAGTGTGGTTCTTTGTGGACTGAAACGTGTTATGTGGCACATAACTGTACATGCATCCCATTGTAATAAGTTCTATGGCTTTATGTTACAGAATAGCTGATTGCCTGTTCTTATGGAAGTTTTGTGTCCTCAGGGAATAGCAGACATTTACAGAGCAGAGAAGGGATTCCTACCTTTCCTTCCCCTCTCCGTGCTTAGAAAGTGTCATGTTTTTCTGGGTGAAGATACATTTTGCTCATGTTAGACATAGATTTTTAATCTCAGTCATCAAATGACCATTTTAAGGTCTTATATTTCTAATTGATTTTGTTGGCCAGGTAAAATAGGGCTAATAATAGTTAAAATAATGAGTGATTATCACATGCTTGACACAAAGATAAGATCTTTATACATGTTATTTAATCTGCACAACAATGTCTAGGTCACAATAATGGGACCAAGTATGTGCCATTACCTTTTTTATTTTATAGATAAGGGCATTTTGTTAGTGTGCTAGGGCTGCCATAATGAAGTACCACACACAGGGTGGCTTAAACAACAGACATTTATTGGCTCACAGTTCCAGAGGCTGGAAGTCCAAGGGCAAGGTGCCCGCAGGTTGGTTTCTTCTGAGGATTGTGAGGGAGAGTCTGCTCTAGGCCTCTTTCAGGTGTCTTTATACCTCCTCCCTCCATACTTATCTGTGTCCAAACTTCCTCCTCTCATGAGGACAACAGTCATACTGGATGAGGATGCACTCAAACAAGTTCATTTTAATTCAACTGCCTCTTTAAAGACCTTATCTCCAAATCCAACTACATTCTGAGATACTGAGGGTTGGAACTTCAGTATATGAAGTTTTGAGGGGCCGCTTCAGCCCATAGCAGGTACTGAATGCCAGAGAGGTTTAATAACCTTAAAGTCTCACAGCTGGGGTGTGGCCAAAAATTAGAGCTGCCACAACGGCTGTGCATGATCCTATTTTCTCTACCCTGTGGTTTTATTTAACTGGTTGGAAATCTATGGAGAGAAACCGGAGAGAACACAAGAAGTGAACTATAGGCCGGGCGCGGTGGCTCACGCTTGTAATCCCAGCACTTTGGGAGGCCGAGGCAGGCGGATCACGAGGTCAGGAGATCGAGACCACGGTGAAACCCCGTCTCTACTAAAAATACAAAAATTAGCCGGGCGTGGTGGCGGGCGCCTGTAGTCCCAGCTACTTGGAGAGGCTGAGGCAGGAGGATGGCGTGAACCCGGGAGGCGGAGCTTGCAGTGAGCCGAGATCGCGCCACTGCACTCCAGCCCGGGTGACAGAGCAAGACTCCGTCTCAAAAAAAAAAAAAAAAAAAAAAGAAGTGAACTATAGAGTTTACTAGCAATAGAGGGTGAATTGAAAGATGTTTGGTGCACAGTGACTAATTCTCATCCCTGCCTATGCCTGCTTAATGCTGATCAGATTAAAGAGATCTCTGTCCATCAGGAGCTACCTGACACCCGGGCTATATGCGGAGCCTTATTCAAGCTGGAAGGAGCTTTCCAATTCGCTCTTCCTCAAATCTTCGTTGGACACCTACTCTGTCATGCTGTCTTAGTCTGTTGTGTGCTGCTATAACAGAATACCACAGATGGGCAATTTATAAACAATAGAAGTTTATTTGGTTCTGGAGCCTGGGAAGTCTAGGATTGAGAAGCTCGCATCTGGCAAGGAACTTCTAGCTGCATCATAACATGGAGGAAGGCATCCTATGGTGAGAAAGCATGCCAGAGATCTGAATGTGCTTTCATGGCAAACCCACCCTGGAGTTAAAGAAGCCACTCCCACAATAACAACATGAATCCATTCAGGAAGGCAAAGAATTCATGACATATTTACCTCTTAAAGGACCCACCTCTCAACACTGTTGCATCAGGGGTTACGTTTTCAACATATGATCATTGGGGGACACATTCAAACCACAGCACATGTCAAGACTGTTCCAAATGGCAGAGACGCAAGTCAATATGGGATGTCTCTGCTGCCTGCAGGGTGTTTGCAATCCGGTCGGGGAGGCAGGCAATACGCAAACTGTACACAATGCTCTGTCAGTGGGGCAGAGTGCTAGGCAGAGAACAGAAAATGGGATGAGGGGGCAGGAAGTGATGAGAAACGTGAGGATCTGGGACAAGTGCTCCAGGCAGAAGAATAGCATGTAAAAAGGCTCCTGGGGGGATTAGGCTTGCCTGCCAGGGAATGCCAAGGAATGAGGTGAGTGGGGCATAGTGAACAAAGGTGGTGATAGAAGACGGTTCAGGTGGTTGAGATCTACAAGGCCCGATAAGCCAAGGGAGGAGTTAGAATTTTATTCTGGGTGCAATGTGAGACCTTGGAAGAGCTGGTGTGTCCCTGTTGCGTGTGGGGGTTGGGGGGCAGGGAGGCATGCACTGTGTTTTACATTTTGAAATGATTATGCTTGGAGCTCTGAGGAGAATAGACTCTGTGTTGGGGTGGGAAAGTGAAAACAGGGAGCCCACTTAGGGTCATTCACTCACTTAATCAATCAAACAATCAATCAGAATGTCACCTTACAATGGGATATATACGTGGACGATGGAATTACAACTCTGGAGTCTCAAATCCTGAGTTTTATTTTTGGTGTGCTCATTCAGTCCATTTTCTGTGATCTTGAATTAGGCCCTTAAAATTCCTAAGAGGCAAAGGAAAAAGTCTGAAGATTTTCTGCCTTTAGATTTGTGAGTTTAGGTGTTTGATAAAACATGAGCTTCTGAGTACAGAGGGAATGTCGGGACTGTCAGAATGTTGTCTGCCTCCAGTTGATGGAGCCACTGTGGCCGTTATAGTCACTCCAGAAGTTCACAACAAGGTAAAGAGAAACACTTAAAGCTCAAATTATTGATGTTCCTGTTAATATGCTTTCCCCACAAAAGCCCTGTCTGGCTAGAAGCCTGGGGACAAGGCCTCTGCCAACTCGATCCAGCACCAACCTTGCTACAACTAATCCCCTGGTATCCTGTCTGGCTACCAGGGTGGAAACTGCCTTCACTTTCCAGGCAGCTCCAGTGATTCCTCCACAACCCAATTCTTTTAAAAGCTGAGGGCCAAGTCCCACAGAGCAAGAGCCAGGAAATACCGGCCACCTAAGCTTTTGAGAATCAAAGAGTCAAAGAACCTAATAATGTTGGCTTGTCTTGGTTTACTTGGATCTGAGCCTCCTGAGAAAGATTCCTGTAAATGGCCTGAATATATATTTTGTTTCTCACTGCAATAACATTCTAGGACATTGCCTCTGTTCAGAGCTCTCCTAAGCAGGCAGTAATTATGGGCAGTGGAACTAATCACTGTGCATATACCTTTGTAAATCTGGCTCTCATTGGTGGAATTTGTTTAACACCCCCTGAAGTAGGGTATATGCTTTTTTGGCATTAACATTAACCTGAGTCTTTAAGGGACTCTCACAAAATATGACACTGGAGAAATGAGAATGATGTGATAGAAAAGTCCAAAGTTTCCATGTACTTCTATATACTGGTCCCTGGGCATGAAATTTGAAAAAGTTTTCAGTGCTGTTTACCTTCTTGATGGATTAAATCTGAAAAAAAAAGGCGGTGGCGGGCGGGCGGGGGGGCTAAAAGACATTAACAACTTCTAAATTCTTTTATTAGTAAGAAACTATTGTGTTTAGGTGCTCAGATTTGTAAAAAGGAGGAAAAAACCCTGCAAATCAGTTACTATATTTAAGGAAATTACCTCCTTTTCAAAATAAGAATACAATCAATTGCTTTGAAAGAAGAAAGAAACGTTCACAGTGGGACAACTTTCAATTGTATCATGTATCAGCAAAATCAATTCCTTTTCTTCCTGTTTATTTTTCATAATTTTTAATACATTTGTTAGTCATAAAACTTATTTTGTTTAAAAAGGCTTACCTGATTCTGAATCTGTCTTCTCTGATTTTTTAAAAATAAATAGAAAGAAATTTAGATTTTACTTGTAACCAGATAAATCAGTTCACATGAAAAACACAGGGGACTGTAACTTTCTTGAAGGCCTAAGCAGTAGAGGAAATTGTTCTAAAGGAGGGAAGAGGGATGCTGTTCAAATGAACTCAGGTTTAAATGTGCCACCTGAAAAAAGGAGAGACAATATAAGTAAAGTGCACTAAATGTTAACTATTTTAGTATGAATTTAGCATCAGGGATAGAGGTGATGGCTTAAATAGCAAATTTTACAAAGATGGCTGAGATTGATTTAGCATGGTATTCTACATTTTCCCTCTTTCCTTATTTTACACCAACTTCTAGAAAAATGAGTGTGGGTTCGTCAAGCACACATGTACAGTGTATATAAAACTTAGAAGCATGTCAGAGAGAAAGTAAAGCTAATGTTAGTATAAAATATTTACAAATTATCTGCAGAGTGGTTTGTCCACATGCACATGACTGCACCTTAAATTTTTATAGATCTACTACCAAATAATAAAACAATGAGTCACTGGTCTGGTGACTCCATTTCTAAGAATATCCTGAGTGTGGAAATGACATATATTCCACATCACACGGAAGCTTTTCATTTTTCAGTACGCTTTGTCAGCCTGTTAGGTCTTTGGGATCGTGTAGAGGTGGTGCAGTGGTATTGGGAAGGGAAGGTGAATGAATGCACACGCATGTCCGTACCCAGGACAGACATTGCTCACCAGTCATAACAACCTTTCTTCTGAGTCCAGATGCAGCTGTAGACTCTTTCTCAGCACAGCATTCTAGGCAGCCACAACCAATTGCTTTAAAAGCAGGCATTCCAGTTGAGCCTTGTTACTATCTCTGACACGTTATATGCATGCTCCCAAAGTTTTGACTAAAATCCTACTGGACAAGATGAATATGCTGATGAGTGGACAGAGAGAAGAGTTCAGAGGAGCCACAATGGCAGGGCAGCAATAGCTAAAGACCGCCACATGAAAACGTTAAGTCTTTTAACCTTGGGAGTAAGTTTTTGGATGTGAGAGTCCATGTGTGTGTGTGTGTGTGTGTGTGTGTGTGTGTGTGTGAAATGTCAGGGACCTCCATTCTTGTTAGATGTTTGAATTGCATAATTAAATGTATACAGAGATGGCATGCTGAATAATGCCAATAAGAATGATAGTGAAAATGATACATCTAATCTGTAGTAGGCATGAAAGACTTTTTTATATATTATCTCTGTTCTGCTCATTAACCCTGCAATGTGGGCCCGGAGAAGATAAGAATCTCATAGAAGATCAAGCAGGTGGAAAGCAGAGGAGTCAGCATAGAAACCAAGTTTTGTATGACCTCCAAATATATGTTCTTTCTAGTCCATCATGTTGATTTTCACATTTGCAAATAACACACAGGTGACATTTTAGGTGACAACCAAGACACAAAATGACCTATCAACTGGAATTATGGTTCTGAGCTAAGACTAAATTGAACAACAATCAATTTTAACTTATATAGTACAATTGTTCCTCTAAGATAGCAGTCCTCAATCTTTTTGGTGCCAGGCGCCAGTTTCATGGAAGACAATTTTTTCATGGACAAGGGAGTGGGAACAGGGGACAGTTTCAGGCTGAAACTGTTCCACTTCAGATAATCAGGCATTAGAGGTCTCATAAGAAGTGTGCAGCCTAGATCCCAAGCATGTGCAGTTTACAATAGGGTTTGTGCTCCTGTGAGAATCTAATGCTGCTGCTGATCTGACAGGAGGTGGAGCTCAGGCAGTAATGTTCACTTGCCTGCTGTTCACCTCCTGCTGTGCGGCTCAGTTCCTAACAGGCCAAGGACTGGTATGGGTCCATGGACTGGAGGTTGGGGACCTCTGCTCTAAGATATAGGGAGGGTAGGAGGCTTGATAGTCTTTCCATTGAAAAGACTTGAAAGCTCCATTTTACTTAGCTTAAAATATGCCACTTACCTTGGCTTTCATGAATAGACAGAAAGTGTCCCGATTAAAGGAGGTGCTATTCCCAAGGAAGCCAGTGTGGAAATCAGGAGAGAACATACAGGAGGGCTCACTTCTCATCTCCCCAGGATTCAAGAAAGGAACTTACACATGTAGCCATTTGTTGGCAATGATTTTTAATATTTTTATTCAGCATTTATTTAGTAGGAATGGGAGAAATTGATTTTCTAAAATTGATTTTCTAGACTAAAAAGTCTATATTTCTTCTTTATCTTTAAAATAGGAGATTTACTTCTGAAACTAAAAATCATTGTAATTTTGTTCAAGGTTTTCTTTTGTTTCTGTTTTTCTGACACTAAAACTAGATAGTATTTGTAAAAAGGAGGAAACTAGATAGTATTAGTGTCAGAAACACGAGGAGGATAGAAGTAACTTACATGGATATTATTTTACAGCGTTATTCAAAATATGTATATTTCTTTGGATTTTTCATATCTGTAAAATATTTTGTATTTTTCTCCTCAGTTCTTTCTTGTCATTTCCTAAACCAAATATATTCTTGGAAATCTTATTAAAGGGTTTTAGCTTTAAGTGGTCATTCATAATGTGATTTGCCATTTAATATTTGACTTCAGAATGCTGGCTCTGTAATGGCTGATTTTAGGTGACTGCCAGGTGGCTGATCTCAGAGACACCTATGGGCAGCTTGGACCTTTCTAATCCTGTTGCAAAAATAGCCACTGGAGTTTTTGTTTTGTTTTGTTTTAACTCAAGTATAGTGTCTGGGACAAATTTACGTACTACAGTTTTATAAGGAGCCATGATAAAAACTCAGTTACCTGGGACCATATTCCATTTATTATGAAGATATTTAATGTCCAGTATAGATCAGTGCCCTAGCCAGCAGCAAACTGGTCCACACTGAGTTTGCTTCTGAATAAAAAGAAATCAAACTGCATTTTTGAGCATGCATTACCAAAACCTTTACTTTTATGACTTTAAACACATAACTCTTTCCCTCCTCATTATTTATAAGTCAGAGTTAAATTGAAAGGGAAATAGGTGGATGATTTGGAAATTCAACTATAGGTACTCCACAGATGGCTTACATTATACTGAAGGGTATGTAAAATTTGGCAGCATCAACAAATATACTTTCCTTACCCTCAAAATGAAAGGGAAAGTCTTAAATAAAAGGTGGGTTTTTAAAATTGTATTCAAAGGTATTTTCTAATTCTTTGAAAATGCTTTAAGTAGGGGTCCCCATTTTAGAACATATTTGACTTACAGTTTTACTTACATTACTGAGTAGTAGCACGTGCAGCTTTGTGAACTTCATGGTACTTTCGAGTGAGGCAGTCAGAGACTGGGCAATCCTGTGTAACTAATCTTGTTGAGCTTCTGAGAATAAAGAATGTTCTTAAAAACAGCAACATAAATTTCAATAGACATCTCTTAAATGTTTGCAGTAGTTTTGTTTTCTTATCACTTTGATCATCAAAGGTCTCATCTCCTCCAGGTTGCTGATTCGGATTCAGAGATACCACCATACCTGAGTCTTCTTTTCTCACAGAAACATTACAGTGAAAGAGAATAATATTTAAACATTTCGTTTGAAAGATCCTGCCAACCTTGCTACCCCTGAGGGCTCCTAGTCTTAGAAGCACAAAGTTTTAGTGTTTCAAGGTTAGGGTGATACCTGCTTGGAAAAAGTATACATTTCTCAGCTTTGACTGTTGAATTAGACTTGCCTGTGTTCAGAGAAAACAATTGGCTGAAAAGTCAGGTTTTGTTAAAAGTGAATTTGCTAATTGCTTTAGCATATCAAGAACCAGGCTTGGAGGGCTCAGACCATGGAGTTTTTATGCACGTAGGAAAAGGTCTCCTGACCAACCATAGAATCTTTAATCTGTATGGAGAAGCTGTTCTTTTATGGCAGCTAGGCTGTGAGATTTGATACTACAGGATATGCTAAAAATGTGACATAGAGAGAAGAAAACTCCCAAATCCACAACTTCTAACCCAAGCCTTTCAGGGGAAGAGGGAGATGAAGGCAGGAGAGGCAAGAAACAAGTATTGTGTTAGATCTCTCTGTGTTTATCGACCTGTAGAGGGGAAATATATGAGGTAGATTAAAAGGGACTTGGAGAAACTGAGGACTTGGGCCTGTATTCAGCTTTGGTGGGCTCAGAGGTCACCTGGCAAAAAGTCTCACACAGTCTTCTGTGGGTGGCTGCACCAAGATCAATTTAGTAAGCAAGAGAGATGTGGAAATTTGGCAAGCCAGAGAGAGCCTGGCATTGTGCTTCCCAGCCACCGTGAGTAATCAGGTGGCCTTATGGAAGCTCAAGATCACTATGTGCACACAAAAAGGGGAAGGAGTCAGGCAGGCAGCTGGCAGGAAGCAAACAGCCTGCTGAGGCTGGCTACCAGGCGTGGGGCTGAGCTGCAGCATATATGTGCATGTGTATGTGTGTGCACCTGTGTGCATCTATGTGTGTGAGTATAAAATTCAGGTTTAGGAGAAAGATTGGAATAGTCACATAGAGAATCAAGAAACTATTAGTCCATTCTCACGCTGCTAATAAAGACATACCCAGGACTGGGTAATTTATAAAGGAAAGAGGTTTAATTGCCTCACAGTTTTGCAGGGCTGGGGAGGCCTCAGAAAACTTACAATCATGGCAGAAGAGGAAGCAAACACATTCTCTTCACATGGTGGCAGCAAGGAGAAGTGCCGAGGAAAAGGGGGAATAGCCCCTTATAAAACCATCAGCCCTTATGATAACTCACTCACTATCACGGGAACAGTACAGAGGTAACTCTCCCCACGATTCAATTATCTCCCACCGGGTCCCTCCCACGACACGTGGGGATTACGAGAACTACAAGATGAGATTTGGGTGGCGACACAGCCAAACAATATCGTTAACTCTATTTATTTATTTAGTTTTGCACATCTGACTCTAGTTTAACAAACTTGGGTCCCTAATATAAAGAAAAATAGAGCTGACAAAAGGTATATCTTATGCCTATTTTTGAGACTTGATTTGGGCATCATAATGAGATGAAAGGGGAGTGGGGTGCAAGAAAAGAGAGAGGGAGATATTTCAGCAGCAGGGGCTTTTAACTGTGCAGTCTACGAGACTTTGATGTTTTGTGAATAAGCCTACAGCCTATAAACCTATATAAGAGATCCCTGAATTTTTGTACTACATTTTTAGGTCTACGGATTTTGGGGAGAGGGAGGATATATCACTGGTAGCAAATTTTAAGAAAAACACAGTTTTAAGAAAACTGTTCTAAGTTTTAAGAAAAACACAGTTAAGAACCATTTTCCAAGCACACCGACTTCTTCACCCCAAACTATGTTCAGCTATTCCTGACTGGAGAAGTTTCTATTGTGTGACAGCTCTGGATTGGAACCAAGGAAAAAAAGGCCTGAATTATGGGAAGAAGGATCCATTCTTAGCTGTCGCTATGGTCTGAATGTTTCCTTCCCCACATATTCATGTATGGAAACCTAATCACCAATGTGAAGATATTAGGAGATGGGGTATTTGGGAGGTGATTAAATCATTAGGGTAGAGCCCTCCTGAATGAGATTAGTTCCATCATAAAAGAGGCTCTAGAGAGCTCCCTCACCCACTTCACCATGTGAGGACACAGTGAGAAGGAATCATTTATGAACCTCAAAGCAGTGTCTCACCAGACACTGAATCTGCTAGCACCTTGACCTTGGACTTCCCAGCCTCCAGAAGTCTGAGAAGTAAATTTCTGTTGTTTATAAACCACCCAGCCTATGTTATTTTTTTATAGTACCCAAATGGACTATGAGAGCTGTTTTGTTGTGGTCTCTTGAGACCAAGTTTTTTTGGAATTATTCCAGATATCCCAGAAGCATATTAGGTGGAGGTAGAATGCTTAATTTCACCCTGTGCACACCAGCCAGTAACAAATCCAAACGGGATGTTTGGGGTTGAATTCATGATCCCAAGATGATCTCAAGAATGCATGGAAATGGATAATGACTAGGAATCCCTACTTTTAATTAGAACACTAGACACTGTGGCCATTCTCAACTGTATGGTGAGTTGCTACTTATGAATCTTATGAAGACTTAAGCAAAAGTATAGATAGTATACATTTGAACGTTTTAACTCAAGACACCAGCGGTCTTACTCTAGAAATAAAAAAACACTGCAATGGGCAGTCGAGAGGCTTATGTTCATGTGCTGGATTCAAAGGAGCTCATCCATTCTCTTGAGGCTGTCGCGTTCCCTGCCAGTTTCCTATCTGTGTTCTCCAGGCTCTATCAGTCTGTCAGAGAAAGAAATGTGCCATCTAGCCCCACAACTTAATCTCTTATGTTGTAATATTAAATGAAATTTAGTCAAGATTTCTATTTGGGGTGGGATGATGTATGGAGTCATTATAATAGCTTTGAAATGTAAATGTAAAAACCTCCTCTTTTGTTCCAAAAGCACTGTTTCACAAGCAAAATTCTCCAAAGATCTGAAGGATATTTGTGAATTAGACTTTTGGGAGTTCTTCCAATTCCTCAGGCTTTGGTGTCACATGTTTTCAGACTGAAGAAAACACAAAACAAATGGTTTTCATTGTTTCGAAACTGCATCCTGATTCATAAATAGTTCTGTCCAGTGTTTCCTTGAAAACATTTCTTCTGACCAAACATGCTGGAGAACTTTCAGTTGGGAGAAGAGAATTCCTGAGCTATGTCATCATGAAATCTATCTATGCTGCCTCAGGCTTCTCCTGGTAATCAGAGCACAATCCCTGTGTTCCTGCCATGAACTCTGTTTTCCATGGCATCTGGAGCCTCTGGCCTTTAAATGCTTTATCTCTTCAATGTCATTCTCAGCAATCAGAATGCCATTGATATTAGAGCTCATGTGCTCATTAAATCAGCTGGCCATCAGTTCAGTTAAGGAAAAATAAAAACATAAAAACAAACAACAAACTAGTGCCCCTCAGACGTCAGCCAGAAGTTGGCATAAAATAAAGTTCCGTCTCTGTGCTGCCAGTTATGATAGAGCTCCTTTATCCAAGTTTAGTTCCAGAACAAACTCAAGCCTCCCACCTTGAAATGGATGAGAGCCCCGGGGCACACACACTCAAAGGGCTCTGAAATTCTAGTCAATCGTTCATCTCTGGCTCTCCCAAGGTGGACTGGTTTTGGGGATGATGAGTGGGGTGGATGTTGATGCACATAACCACAACCAAAAATGGCCATAGCGGGCACACTTTGTGTGCCCGCTATGGCCATTTTTATTAAAGGGAACTAGAAAGAAAATGCAGCAATCAGGTTTGAATGCTTTTCTAAAACCCAGTCTGAGATTGCATTCCTCTCCTAGGACTGTTGCAACAAAGTATCACAAATTGGGTGGTTTAAGACAACAGAAATTGATTCCCTCACAGTTCTGCTGGCCAGAAATCCTAAATTAAGACAGGGTTGGGTCCTTATGAGAGCACTAAGGGAGAATCTGTTCCATTCCTCTGTCCCAGCTTCTCATGGTTGTTGGCAATCCTTGGTGTTCCTATAAATGCATCACTTCAATCCCTGCCTCTGACTTCATATGGTGTTCTCTGCGTGTGTGTCAAAGTTCCCTCTACTTAGAAGGACATTAGTCATATTTGATTGAGTTCACCCCACACCACTATGGCCGCATCTTAATTTGATTATACCTGCAGACTATTTCTAAATAAGGTCACATTCATAGTTTCCGGGTAGATAGGATTTAAAAAACATTATTATGGATATATAATAGCTGTGCATATTTATGGGGTACATATGATATTTTAATACAAACATACAATGTGTAATGATCAAGTCAGGGTAATTGGGATATGCATCACCTCAAATGTTTATCATTAATTTATGTGACGAACAATACAATTCCACTCTTTTAGCTATCTTGAAACACATAATAAATTATTAACTATAGTCACCCTATTGTTCTACTGAACACTAAATCTTATTTTTTCTGTCTACTGAATTTTGGTAACCATTAACAAATCTATTTCCTGCTCCCTACTACCATTCCTAGCATCTGGTAACCATCCTTCTACTCTCTACGTCCATGAGTTCATTTTTTTTAGCTCCCACATGAGTGAGAACATTCAATATTTGTCTTTCTGTGCCGGGCTTATTTCACTTATCATGATGTCCTCCAGTTCCATGTTGTAAATGCCAGGATTTCATTCTTTTTATGGCTGAATAATATTCCATTGTGTTTATGTACTACATTTTCTTTATCCATTCATCCCTTCATGGAGATATGTTCTTTGAGGGGACCCCATTCTATCCAGTACAGAGACCATTCTGTGTCTAGAGACTAGTTAGAGCCATTGTTAAGAGTTCCTGTCATGAGCAGAATATAATGCTGCTCAGGAGTCTTTGCTGAAGCCTTGATCCCAGATATTTATAACTACCAACATTTTTTTGCAATGAATTCTGATATGTCTGCATTTTCCTAGGAATTCTAATACTTGACAGAATAGTTTTTTATTTTATCTTCCCTATGGATTATAGTCACTTGTCAATTTCTGCCTCCAGCCTGAGCTTTGTAAAAAGGCAGGAATTAGATGAGAAGCTGCTTCTTCCTCTATTAAAGAGATCACAGCAACTATTTCTTCTGTCTCTTGCTTCTGATGAGTTACTTTTTTGCTAATGATGATACTGTCCCACTTCCAATGAGAGAAAGCCCTGGAGTTGCACCATAATATGTTCAAAAGTGAACTCCTGTGGTCTGTCTGCATTTTAATAATGGTTAGTCTTGGTCAGCATTCTCAAGCTGTTTTCCTCTGGATGCTGTTGTCTTGTGATGTTGTATTTGATGTTCTGTGATAAAAGATCATTGGTCAAACTTGCTTGGGAAATATTGGATTGTAAACACGTCCTAGAGACTCTCAGTGCACATTAGCATATCAGAGACTCTAAGAATGCAATAAAGAAATCCTAAATAAAGAAATCTAAAATGTATCTAGGTTGCTCTACCCAGTGTTTTCTTTAAAAAAAAAATCACTTTCAAAATGTTTTTTTCTAAGAAGTAAACGATTTAGAGAATACTGTGCTAATACTTGGAGAAAAAAACAGATATTTGATACATATCTCACCTGAAAAAATTAGACAACTGATACATGCTCTGTAGTTTTTATGTTTGCTTCGTGATTTTATCTTATTAAAGCTTCTTACCAGATGTCAGAGATGTCATGACAGAAAGACATTTAAAAATATTTAGAAATTTTTTATTTTATTTATTTATCTATTTATTTTTTGTAATTTCAACTTTTATTTTAGATTTGGGGATACATGTACCTATTTGTTACATGGGTATATTGTGTGATGCTGAGGTTCAGGATATGAATAATTCCGTCACCCAGATAGTGAGTATAGTGCACAACAGTTAGTTTTTCAATCCTTCCCCCTTCCTTCCTCCCACTTCTAGTAGTCCCCAGTGTCTATCGTTGCCATCTTTAGGTCCATGAGTACACAATGTTTAGCCCCCAGGCATAAATGAGAACATGTGATATTTGATTTTCTGTTTCTGTGTTAATTCACTTAGCATAATGACTTCCAGCTGCATCCATGTTGCTGCAAAGGACATGATTTCATTCATTTTTATGGCTGTATAGTATTCAGTGGTATATATGTACCATATTTTCTTTATCCAGTTCACTATTGATTCCATGTCTTTACTATGGTGAATAGTGCTGGAATGAAGTGTGTCTTTTTGGTAGAAAAATTTATATTCCTTTGGGTGTTGATATGGTTTGGCTCTGTCCCCACCCAAATCTCATCTTGAATTGTAGTTCCCATAATCCCCACGTGTAGTTGGAGGGACCTGGTGGGAGATAATTGATTCATGGGGGCAGTTCCCCCATGCTATTATTGTAATAATAAGTTCTCACAAGATCTGATGGTTTTATAAGGGGCTTCCTATTTTGCTGGGCTCTCATTCTTCTCCTTCCTGCTGCTATGTGAAGAAGGATGTGTTTGCCTCCCCTTCCACCATAATTATAAGTTTCCTGAGGCCTCCCTAGCCCTGGTTAACTATGAGCCAATTAAACCTCTTTCCTTTATAATATACGCAGTCTTGGGCAGTTCTTTATATCAGCATGAGAACGGACTAATACAGATGTATACCCAGTAATGGGACTGAGGGATCAAATTGTAGCTCTGTTTTAAATTATTTGAGAAATCTTCAAACTGCTTTCTATAGTGGCTGAACTAATTTACATTCCCACCAACAGTGTATAAGCATCTCCTTTTCTCTGCAGCCTCACTAGCATCTGTTATTAAAAACATCCATATTTTTATTTTATTACAGCAGGAATAGACTTCAGCCCTTTTATTTTTCAATAGACTTTATTTATTTATTTTATTTTTATTCATTTATTTATTTTTTGAGATGGAGTCTCGCTGTCGCCCAGGCTGGAGTGCAGTGGCACCTGGCCAATAGACTTTATTTTTTACAGGAGCATTATGTTGCCAGAAAACTTGAGCAGAAAGCACAGAGATTTTTCCATACACTTTCTGCCCCCAAATATACATAGTCCTGCCTACTATCAAAATCCCCTCTAGAGTGATGCATTTGTTATGTCCCATGAACCTATCTTCCCGGCTTTAGGAATAGATCAGGATTAGATTACAACATGAATCCTCTCAGATCAGGATCACAATTTTATTGCCTCATTTAACCTTAATTACTTTATTAAAGACCCTGATCTCCAAATACTGTCACATATAGAACTTCAATATATTATTTTGGGGGGAAAACATACATTTATGCCATTTAATCTCTGACATCTTTTCTTGCTGTGAAGTGCGTTTGGCCTGAAATTAATATAGCTATTCTCACTTTCTTTTGATTAGTGCTAACTTAATGTATCTTTTACATCAATCGCCATCTCTTTACTTTTAATTTATATGTGTTTTATAGTTAAAGTAGATTTCTTTTACACAACATAAAGTTGCGCTGTGTCTTTTGATCTACTCTGACAATCTTTGTCTCTTAATTGGTGTGCTTAGACCACTGGTGTTTAAAGTGATTATTGATATAGTAGGTCTAATATCTACTATATTTGTTATTCTTTTTGTTATTTGCCCTTATTCTTTGTCCCTCTTTGTTTTCCATTCTTTTATACTTTTTGTGGTTTTAATTGAGCATTGTATGTGATTCCATTTTCCTTCTTCCTTAGCACACCAGTCATGCTTTTTTAAGTGGTTGCTCTAAAGTTTGTAATATATATTTACAATGAATCCAAGTTTTCTTTCAAATAACCTTCTACTGCTTTACAGATAGTGCAAGTACTTTATAATGGCAAAATAATTCTAATTCCTTCACCTCTCTCTTTTTAATTTCTGTCATTTATTTCCCTTATACATATAAGCTTATTGTATTAGTCAGTTTTCCTGCTGCTGATAAAGACATACCTGAGACTGGGCAATTTACAAAAGAAAGAGGTTTAATGGACTCACAGTTCCATGTGGCCGAGGAGGCTTCACAGTCATGGCAGAAGGCAAAAGGCACATCTCACATGGCGGCAGACAAAAGAAGAGAATAAGAGCCAAGCAAAAGGGGTTTGCTCTTATAAAACCATCAGATCTCATGAGACTTATTCACTACCACAAGAACAGTATGGGGGAAACTACCCCCATGATTCAGTTATCTCCCACTGGGTCACTCCCACAACACAAGGGAATTATGGGAGCTACAATTCAAGATGATTTGGGTGAGAACACAGCCAAACCATATCATTCATATATATATGAATACATTGCTGTTAGTTTTTGAACAAATTGTATCTACTAGATCAATTAAGGATTTAAAAAGTGTTTATTTTACATTAACAAGTGTTTATTTTACATTCACTTATTACTTCTCTGATACTCTGATACTCTTCCTTTCTTTATGTAGATCTGAGTTTCTGATATACAATTTTCTGATTAACATTTCTGCAAGGCACATTTCTGCAAGGCTACAAATTCCTTCAATGTTTGTCTAAGAAAATCTTTATTTCTCCTTTGCTTTTGAAGGATAATTCTGCCAGGTACAGAATTCTAGGTTATGTTTATTTTTCTCTCTCAAAATCTTAAATATTTCACTCCACTCTCTTTTTGGTTGGATAATTTTTGAGATGTCAGATGTAATTCTTAACTTTGCTCCTCCATAGCTAAGGTGCTTTTTCCCTCTGACTTTTTTCAAGACTTTTTCTTTGCCTTTGATTTTCTGCAGTTTGAATATGATATGTTCAGATGTGTTTGTGCATGTGTGTGTGTGTGTTTTACATTTATCCTGCCTCATGTTCTCTGAACTTCCTGAATCTGTGTTTTGGTGTCTGACATTGATTTGGGGAAATTCTCAGTCATTATTGTGTCACATATTTTTCTGTTTCTTTCTTTCTTCTTCTTATCTTCCCGTTATTATGAATATGTTAATATTTTTGTCTCATGCATCGAGGATATTCTGCTCCATTTTTCCAGTTTTTTTCTTTGATTTTTTGATTTGGAACTTTCTGTTGACATATTAATCATAGTTGTGTTAAATTCCCAGTCTGATAATTCCAACATCCCTGTCATATCTAAGACTAGTTCTGATGCTTTCTCTGTCTCTTAAAATTATGATTTTGGCCTTTTAGTATGCCTTGGTAGTTTATCTTGACAGTCATACATGAAGTACTGGGTAAAAGGAACTGCTGTAAATAGGCCTTTAGTAATGTGGTGGTAAGGCATTGAGGAGGGGGAAGAGTGTACTGTGGTCCTCTGATTAGGTTTTAGTCTTTTAGTGAGCCTGTGCCTCTAGACTATAAACTTCACAAATATTTCCAAGTGATGCTCCCTCTCAATCCCTGCTTAGGTGGGACAGAATGACTAGGGTGGGTTGAAGTTGGGTATTTTTCACTTCCTGTGTGGAAGGCTAGAGGGGGCTACAGTTGGATATCATCCCTTCCCCCAGGTCAGTTAGGTTCTAATAATGCCCCAGGAGGTTAGTCTCAGGTTAGCTAGTTTCTGTGGGGGGGCAGACCTTATTAAGAAGAAAAAGTGCTCTGGCATAGCTTAAAATGATTCCTTTTTCCCTCCTTTGCTAGAGGCATGGGGGGATTTTTCTTTAATATTTACTATGAAAACCTAGTAAAACTCCTGGAGATAAAGCTCACAAAAATGTGGAGGTGGACCTATGACTGAGTCTCCCTGGAGTTTTAATCTTTCAGACTTGCCACACTGAATCTCCAGAAATTCATTTCTCATTTACAGTTCAGGTTTTCCTACCCATGCATGTGTTTTCTTGGAGGTTTCTGCTTGTGGGTTTCTGCTCCTATAAGTTATGACTCTTTGTATTTGTCTTTCTGTCTTTCCAATTGTGGGATCAGCAGTTTGCTCGCTGACCTTACTTCTCCAATAGATCTAAGAATACTTGTTGACTTTTCAGCTTGTTCAGTTTCTACTTGTTAGGACTTGGGATAAAGTGATTACTTTCCAGCTTCTTATATACCTGACTTGAAATCAGTATTAATTGACATCATTTCTTTGTGATCAGTTCTTTTCTGTGCCAAATACGAACCTCAGGCATCAAGGAATGCATCTATTAAGATGAAAATCTTAGGTTGAATAGGACTTTACAATTTTATAATGTGTTTTCTGTATTTTGTGTCATAGTGACCTGGCCCATTTAGATGCAAAGGAAACATTTTGTTCTCATTTTATGTATGAGAATAATGAGATCAGAGATCCTGAGTGACATATTTGCACAACAAATATGTAACTCAAACCTGGATTTTCTGACCCCAAAACCACATCTGTTCCTAAACTTCAAATAGTACCATTTGCTAAATAAAACAACTTAGCATAGAGAGGAAGACAGTTTAGTATAGTGGGAAAGAGGATGGGCTTGCCAGTCAGATAAATCTGGGCTCCACTCACAGATGTGTTGTTAGTTTTGTGACTTGGAAAAATTTTTTAACATTCCTGAGTCTCAGTTTACTAGTTGCAAAATGGGGCTAATACGACCTACCTTGCTGAGATATTATGAGGATTCAACAAAATGATGTACTCAAACAACTTACCACAAAACCTGGTAGTAATCTACTCGAAACATTAGTAGTTGATGTGTGACCATCAATAAGATAAAGAGAATCACCACGAGGTGGGGCAGATTTCAGTGCAAAGTCGATCAGCCCAGAGCTTCAGCCCACTGAGAATGGCATCTAGAATTCCAGGTGCAATTCAGCTAACACATAATAGCTTACATATCTATCTTGAATTCTTGCATTCATTCAATAAATATTTATTGAGCTGGATACTGCTTTAGGTGCTTAGGATGCATTGGTGAATAACACAGACTTAGATCCCTGCCCTGAGAGGGTCTCTGTGTTAGCAGAGAATGATAGACGAAAGGGAATTGCCTAATGAATAAGGAAATTACTTTGTATGTTAGAAGGTAATAAGTGCTACAAATAATAGAAAAGTGGATCAGAGCGGGGGAAACAAGAGTGCAGTGGGAGGGATAACCTGTAATTTAAATGATGTGGTCAGGGTCAACCTCATTTCAAAGGTAATATCTAAACATATGCTTGGAGGAGGTGAAGGAATATGACAGAAGAGCTCGGAGGAAGAGCACTGGGTCACAGGATGCAGTCTGGACAGCACTAAGGCAGGAAGGTGCTTTGGGGGTTTACTCAGAATTAGATGGGGAGGAGCCATGGCAAGGTTTTGAACAGAGGAGTGACTTGATCTGATTTACATTTTAAGATAAATACTCTGGCTCCTCTTTAGAGAATTAAAGGGTGGAAGCAGGGTGACATTTAAGAAGTTATTTCATTAATCCAAGTATAGGGTGATAATAGGTAGTACTAGAGTGGTAGAATAGGAGAGAGAAGAGAGTGGCTGGATTCTATATACATTGAATGTAAAACCAGTAGGATTTCTTTAAAGAGTTGAAAAGATTGAAAGTGTTGGCCGGGCGCGGTGGCTCACGCCTGTAATCCCAGCACTTTGGGAGGCCGAGGCGGGCAGATCACGAGGTCGGGAGATTGAGACCATCCTGATAACACGGTGAAACCCCGTCTCTACTAAAAATACAAAAAATTAGCCGGGCGAGGTGGCGGGCACCTGTAGTCCCAGCTACGCGGGAGGCTGAGGCAGGAGAATGGCGTGAACCCTGGAGGCGGAGCCTGCAGTGAGCCGAGATTGCGCCACTGCACTCCAGCCTGCGTGAAAGAGCGAGACTCCGTCTCAAAAAAAAAAAAAAAAAATGTTGGTGAGAGAAAACGGTACTCAAGAATGATTCCAAATATTTTAGCCTGAGCTAAAGAATGGACTTGACCTTAAGGCTGAGCTAAGGATGGAGTTGCCACGGCTGCGATGGGATTCCACGTTACTGATTATTATGGCTCTAGCAAGACCACAACATGTTTGTTGAACTGCAGACTTAGCTATGGCCCCCAAATGAGCTAGTTTTGAATTACAGAAGATTCAGTGCAGAATTGGGAAGTTGGAGGGGAAAAAATCTTGATGTCACTATTCTTTTTTTTTTTTTTAGGGTAAACAAACTTTATCCCATGTAAATGGCAATGCAGATATAATAAGCAAATGATATAACAATCAAGTTGCAATGTGAAGGGGAGAAGGGAAAAGATATATACATATATATTTACACTCACCAGACTATGGAGGATTCACCACCAGACTGGGAATCAACAGCCTGGGCACCAGAGTTGGCCACCTGTCCGTGCACAGATGAGGAGAGATCTCATGAAGCTTTAGTGCAGTCTTGAACCTTAGCTCTTTTTTTTTTTTCAAGTTTTATTAACATTTATATTTCCATTGGGAAATTTACTGATGCTGACAGTACTGGAGCCACTTGATAGGGATATACAATTTTGTTTAGCTTCAGATTCAAAGACCAAACCACTAAACTTTCTTTCCAGTACCATTGTTTCTAGGAAGGTCAGATAAAGTTTCCTGAATACAAACTGGATCATGCTTCTCACTTGAGAACATTCAATAGGTTTTTCGGCTTAGAATAAAAATTACATTCTACACTGTAATTTGTCCCTCTTTTCCTCTCCAGCCACAAGTCCAATTTGACCCTCTATTTCAGTCACTATGAACGATTAATGTTTGCCTGGGCCAGTATATCTGTCCATATCATAACTGCATATGTATTTTTTTAATATATATATTATACTTTAAGTTCTAAGGTACATGTGCACAACGTGCAGGTTTGTTACATATGTATACATGTGCCATGTTGGTGTGCTGCACCCATTAACTCGTCATTTACATTAGGTATATCTCCTAATGCTATCCCTCCCCCGCACCCCCACCTCACAACAGGCCCCAGTGTGTGACGTTCCCCTTCCTGTGTCCAAGTGTTCTCATTGTTCAATTCCCACCTATGAGTGAGAACATGCAGTGTTTGGTTTTTTGTCCTTGTGATACTTTGCTGAGAATGATGGTTTCCAGCTTCATCCATGTCCCTACAAAGGACATGAATTCATCATTTTTTATGGCTGCATAGTATTCCATAGTGTATATGTGCCACATTTTCTTAATCCAGTCTATCATTGTTAGACATTTGGGTTGGTTCCAAGTCTTTGCTATTGTGAATAGTGCTGCAATAAACATACATGTGCATGTGTCTTTATAGCAGCATGGTTTATAATCTTTTGGGTACATACCCATTAAAGGGGTGGGTGGGTCAAATGGTATTTCTAGTTCTAGATCCCTGAAGAATTGCGACACTGTCTTCCACAGTGGTTGAACTAGTTTACAGTCCCACCAACAGTGTAAAAGTGTTCCTATTTCTCCACATCCTCTCCAGCACCTGTTGTTTCCTGACTTTTTAATGATCGCCATTCTAACTGGTATGAGATGGTGTCTCATTGTGGCTTTGATTTGCATTTCTCTTATGGCCAGTGATGATGAGCATTTTTTCATGTGTCTGTTGGCTGCATAAATGTCTTCTTCTGAGAAGTGTCTGTTCATATCCTTTGCCCACATTTTGATGAGGTTTTTTTTCTTGTAAAAAACTTGAATTAATTTTTGTATAAGGTGTAAGCAAGGGATCCAGTTTCAGCTTTCTATATATGGCTAGCCAGTTTTCCTGGCACCATTTGTTAAATAGGGAATCCTTTCCCCATTTCTTGTTTTTGTCAGGTTTGTCAAAGATCAGATGGTTGTAGATATGTGGTATTATTTCTGAGGGCTCTGTTCTGTTCCATTGGTCTGTATCTCTGTTTTGGTACCAGTACCATGCTGTTTTGGTTACTGCAGCCTTGTAGTATAGTTTGAAGTCAGGTAGCGTGATGCCTCCAGCTTTGTTCTTTTGGCTTAGGATTGACTTGGCAATGTGGGCTCTTTTTTGGTTCCATATGAACTTTAAAGTAGTTTTTTCCAATTCTGTGAAGAAAGTCATTGGTAGCTTAATGGGGATGGCATTGAATCTATAAATTACCTTGGGCAGTATGGCCATTTTCACAATATTGATTCTTCCTATCCATGAGCATGGAATGTTCTTCTATTTGTATGTATCTTCTTTTATTTCATTGAGCAGTGGTTTGTAATTCTCCTTGAAGAGGTCCTTCACATCCCTTGTAAGTTGGATTCCTAGGTATTTTATTCTCTTTGAAGCAATTGTGAATGGGAGTTCATGCATGATTTGGCTGTCAGTCAGGATACAAAATCAATGTGCAAAAGTCACAAGCATTCTTATACACCAATAACAGATGTCACTATTCTTACTATGAGCGGTCTGATGTCATTGTGCCATCATTTGTCACCAGCTGCCTGGGGTTCAGTAGTGTCTATCACAGCAGTCTCTCAGAGGCAATTCTTGGGCATGAGATTATCATTTAGGAGAAAACTGTAATTGTAGTAAGTTTCAATTGAATACCTAGCACTAAAACTCTAGGAGCTCTCTGCATGTCATAGCTAATAGAAAAGCAAAGGTCTGAGAAATAGTAATATAGTTCTGGAATTTACAGTGCCATGTTATGATTTTAAGAAGTAAAGGTATATTTATTTCTCTGTGGGTAAGAAAGTAGTACTTTAGGAGTGAGTATAATTAAGGAAGTGTTTTAGGTAGGGACAAAGTAATTTAATTTCCATAAACTATTAAGGCTATTCCAGCATTATTTTTCCCTAAGCTACCAAGAAAATGAAAATGTATTTTACCAGCAGTGTTTTTTTTTTTTTTTTTTTACCAGAAGTTTGGTACATTATGGTCTTCAGCATTTTGTTTCTGTTTAAGATGTACTTTCAACTACTTTTCTCCCTTAAACTATAAAAGTTCCCTCTAACAACTTGTGGGGAGTTTTCCTGCATTTTCTGCATAGTTTGCCAATTCCCTGGTAAGTTTTTTAATACCTTTAGACACCAAATAGTCTCTTGCCTAAGAGGATATATATAAAAATGCTCTTTAGGCTAACAAGAGGATATTATTAAATTATTAAGAATATTAAGAAACTTTCAGGAGTTATGATTTATTTATTCATTCAGCACACACATTGATCACTTCCTATAAAATAGGTACTATGCTTGGCCCTAAGTATATCACCCATCGGCTAATGGAACACAAGCATACAAAATAAAACTTTAGTAGATACAGTTTGACAAATCCAATTATAAAAGAATGGAACAATGGTAACACAGACGAAGGCATGATTAAGTATTTTTGGAGGGATGGAAAGTGTGGCTGAGTTAGGTCTTCAGTGAAGAATAAGGGCTTTCAATATGTATATGCATGGTAGGGCACATGGAATAAGCACCTGCCCAGACAGGGCAGCATAGGATGCATAAGCTCACTGAAGAATGGAAAAGGCAGTAAGTAATTGAGGGAGCATCAGAAAGGTTCCTGAAAACATGAAGAGTGTGGTGGGTTGATTTGTGTCATAAGTTTAGGTCCTAACCCCCAGTTCCTCAGAATGTGACTTTATTCGGAAAACTGAAGAAGAAGGTGTTGAAAGTGAAGATAATCTCACTTAAGCATGTCAGCCAAGAAATCCAGTTAGAGAACTGGGTTTTTGATATCAGTGAAATCCAAACAGAAATAGAAAAATTACCTACGGTCGATCATAGTGTTCTCATCACTGGCCAGAGAAGGAATTTCCAGGTACATTTGGCTCAGATCGTTTGTGCAAACAGGTGAAAATAGTTGTTACCAAATTGTGTGAGTATAATAAAATAGCTAGTTTAAGAACACACCTGTGTCCAGAACACACTATGAGGATGAACAGACTTTCTCCTGGGACTGCGGAGATGATGGGGAACAGCATCTGGTAGGTGTTTTCTCCATTGCATAGGGGTTTTTAATGTGAGGGGTGTCATGGTGTTTGTGTCACACTGGCATGCAGACATTCTGCTAGGACTATATTGCATATTACCGGCACATATAAACTATGCTAGTAATATATCAGTGGAGAAATTCACCAGGGAAGCCATCTAAGCCTTTGGTAAAGAACAAAGAAATAAGACAAGACAACAATTTCAAAGTATATTTCTTGTGATGGTTACTGAAGAATCAAGCTATGCTCGAAGCTTTGCTAAGGTAATGGGGCACTTGGAAAAGGAACAGAAAACAGCAGAATGACCCAGGTATAGGGCAGGTATCTGCTGTGTGGTCACCACAAACCTGGCGCATGCTTCTCATCCCCTCTCTAGCCATCTTTTAAATTCCATGACTTTGTGGAGCGAAGAAAAAACCCCTCAATTTGAAAACAGAAAATCCCTCTTATTTTCTAACATAAGGATATTTTACTTAACATCAATGCTTTTGTTTCTTCTTTTACTGTGTTTTTATTTACCTCTAGATGTTAAACAATAAAATTACCTTCTAGATATGATAATAATTTACTATTCAATTTCACATAGGATTGTAAACAGTTGTTAAAATTATGAATTGCTCATAGATTTTCCTGGGATTCCCTCGCAGAATAAAGAAACAGAAAATAGAAGGTAAACTTTGGATGGTACTGGGGCGTGAAAAGCTCTGGGGACAAAAAAGGTGGGCAGATATTTTTCTTTATCGTCTGATGTTTTATCTTTAAGAAAGCCAACATCCTGACTATGTTTTTAATAAGAATCTAGTAAATAGCTTTAGACTGGGATGGATTCTGAGAGATAAAATTATTCTTGTTATAAATGTGTCTAATGTTATTGGTTATTGAGAGTCACAAGTCACACACACACACACACACACACCACTTACTGAAAGTTCCATGAAAAGTTAAGTGTGTCCTATTTATAGAACAAAAATTAAAAAGCTAGAAACCATTCATTGGCATTAGACACCTTACCAATTTTGGCATGTGACACCTGTGGGAAAAAATATAAAATAATAAGAATTGGTGCTTCACAAAATTAATGTGAGTTAATTCTTCTATAGCACTAGATTTTAATTTTATCCAAAGTTTATTTGAATCTTTATAAAAATCAAAGAACACTTTACATCTATAAATTCATTTTGTCTTATTTAAAAAATCTTTTTTTGTTGTTTCTACAAAGCTCTTAGTAAAAAGAAAACCTAATCTTTGCTTGAAGTCAGGTGGCTAATAAAAGGGAAAGAAGCAAATTTCTTTAACTCTAATCCTGTGTTATTTCACACTGTACTGTTAAGAAGACCCAACCTGATGATGGTGTTTTTTCTGTAATGAAAATTTCTCTTGGTTAGAGGATTTCAAAATTCTTCAAATAATAATTTTTTTTATAAATCCTACATTATGCTTATTTATTATTTATTATTTTTAATTGACAACGATAATTATTTTATGGGATATAATGCAATGTTTTGAGATATGTATTTGTGGAATGCGTGTATAAAACTAAATAACATATTCATCACCTTACACACTTTGAGGTGAGAACATTTAAAATCTACCCTTTTAGCAATTTTGAAATATATATTTTCAAATAATAATTTCTTATGGCCATATGTGTGCTGTGTCATATTTTGTAGTATACTCCATGAATTAAACATATTCTCCATGTGCCAGGTTAAGAGTAGGTAGCATCTACTTTTAAAATGAGAATAACAGTAGCTGTATTAGAAGGATGCTTTTGGAAGAGTATATCATGAAAGAAACTGAAGAGAATCATATCAAATTAATCACAACCCAGAAAAAAATAGCTTATAATAGGTACTCTGTGGAAGGTAAATAAAATTTATTGAGAAAATCATAGTATTACCTCTAGTCCATTCTCCAGCGATAACCATTGTTAACATTTTGGTATGCACATCCTTCCCTTTTTTTTTTCCTGTGCGTGATTTGTATATGTGGGTATTGCGTTTTCCACAAAAATGGTATTAAACTTTATATACTGCTTTGTTCTTGCAGATTTCATATAGAAGTATGTGTTAATATACACGTTCTCATGTGTATCAGTTTCTTAGGACTGCCATAATGAGTTACCACAAACTTGGTGGCTTAAAAGAGTAGAAATTTGTCTCAAAATACTGGAGGCTAGAAGTCTGAAATCAGGGTGGCACCCGAGGCCCTCTCTTTCTGAAGACTCTGGAGGAGAATGTTCCTTGCTTCTTCCAGCTTCTGGTGGCTCCAGGCATTCCTTGGCTTGTGGCTGCGTCACTCTGGTCTCTGTCTCAGTCTGTACATGGCCTTCTCCTCTGTGTTTCTTTGTCTCAAATCTCTCTGCCTTTCTGGTATAAGGACACATGTCATTGGGTTCAAGGACCATCTTAAATCCTGGATGATCTAGTCTTGAGATCTTTAATTACATCTTCAAACATTCTTTTCCCAAATGAGATCACATTCACAGATCCTGGGTAGGCATATCTTTTAAAGGAGTAACATTCAATCCACCACATCAGGTCAATAAGTATTCTATGTTATTAGAAAAGGAATATGAGGGGTATGAGGGGAAGCACTGCAGAGGAAAAAGCTTGCTTATAATTTTGAGCACCTATGACATCCTAAAAGCTAAAGAACTCCAGATTTTCTTATGCCCTTTTGTAGGCAGGGATTTTGAAGCAGTAGAAGAAACCTAGGACTTCAACCCTAAGTTGCTCTGGGCTGGACCAAGGCTGTTTTGCATACTCAGAGACCAGTAGAGCTCTGACTCATTGGTGAGTGCCCAACTTTCTGTATGAGGAAGGGAATCCCACTGAGGAGCCCCATATCATTTTACAGAGCTGTGGAGATGGAACTGTGGGGGTGGGGTTGTTTAGGACTGAAATAAGCCCAAAGAGGGTAATGGAGCCGTTTTCTGAACAAGGGAGTTTGTATACTGAGAGGGCAGAAGAACTTGATATGGGATTTGAGAAAAACATTCAGAGACTAAAGGAAGAGTTTGACTATTAAAGGGAAAATAATACTAACAGACTATTGACAATTCCCTCTCAATAAGACAGACATCTACTGGCGTGCCTCATTCGATGGCTCAGGAAAGTCAAATACTTAGATCCTTTTTTTTACTTATGGTTACAAACAAATGGATTCTTTTACTGGAATTTAGGACAAATATAATATCCAGATAACTTTTCATTATATTTTAATTCTCATATCTGGTTTTCACATACCTTTGAAAAATAGGGTAAATAGATATTATAAAAGGAGAAAATTGACATTTATTTAACATAATGCTGCATGTACTTTGTATACCTTCCTTCATACAGAAACAAACTTGGGCAGTCTTCACAGTGCTAGCGCTTGTGCAGAACAGGATGTTGAAGACGCCCCATTGTGGTGTTTTATTTTGATGGACAGAGAAAGAAAGGACTAGGAAATGTGTCCTCATCTGACAGCAGCATAACCCACAGACTGATGAAAGTTCCTGCAGTCCTTCCTTCACGACTTCCCTGATGGGCGCTGAGCCCACTGCAATCCAAAACTCTTTTATTCATTTTCTGTTTTATATTCTGGTATATAGCAGAGTGGCTGTCCTGTAGTAAGTACTTGCTAATGAATGCGTGAATGAATGATAAGGCATAAATTCACTCAAAAATTCTAGACCTTTTCTTGCATTGTGCTAATACCAATGCTCCAAAACACATTACACATGTACCAATACAGAGAACTGCTTCAAAGATACTATGGCCTGTGAGTGTCCGCCACAAGCTAGCCACATGACCACGGCCAAGTCATTTTACCTATCAAATCCTTAGTTTACTCAGCTAATGAGAGAATGGGACAAAAAGACCCAAAGCTCCAAAGAGGTTGGTCACAGTCTCACATTCCAGTTTGGATTTGCATTTGGAGGGATTTTACTTACCATATCCCTTGCTCATAATCTGTAGGTCCTATTTTTCAAGCATCTCCCAGCACTGATTTAAAAAATGTGATTTTTCTTCTTGAGGCGTTAGTGAAAAGCACTGTGTTCCTTCCTAATTATAACAAAACACTTGAGGAGAGAGTCTTGCCTTACAGTACATGAGTTATGAGGCCAGTGTTCAGCCTGCTCTTCATTCCTTAGCTGAATTCCATTTACTCCTTTCCAAGCTGCAGTATTTCTGCTTTCTTGTATGTCAAATTAATCTTTGCTTTTAAAATTATGACCACCAAGAGGAAGCTTAATTTGTTATGGTAAAGAATTTGCTGGACTAAACAAAGCATATGTTTTACTTGACATTCTATTCTGCTGCAACGGAACAGCAAATTGTCATCTCCACTTTAGGGACCTGTCATTGAAAGTAGCAGTGCTGATTCTCATTTTACAAAGAAGAGTTCTGGCTAACTGGATGGTCTTACTTATGAAGGGCTGTCATATATAACAAATATGGCAAAATATGACAATATATTTGAATTATTATAATCTGTGCATACTGAAATTTTTAAAAACTACATTATGGAGCACAATGAAAACTAGCTAGTGGTTTGGCTTTTGTTAAACCTTATTTAACATATTCCTACTTGAAAGCTTTGCCACTACCTACCTTTTTGTTGTTGCTTTAGAATTTGGTATACTCATTTTCCTCTAGAAGATTCCAAAGATATTGAGTACATCTTATCTGGGGTAGAGTTTGATTGCTTTTGTTTTTTTCAATCGTATAAGTGAATTCATCTTACTGCAAAGTTGTAATTGACAGTGCTGTGCTGTAGTTTGGATGTTTGGCTCCCAAACCTCATGTTGATATGTGATCCCCAGTGTTGGAGGTGGGGCCTGGCGGGAGGTGTCTGGGTCATGGGGGAAGGCTCCTCACTAATGGCATTGTGCTGTCCTCACAGTAATGACTGAGTTCTCACTTTACTAGTTCCCATGAGATCCAATTGTTAAAAAGAGCCTGGCACCTCCCTCCCCTCCCTCGCTTCCTCTCTCATCATGTGAGCTCTGCACAACGGCTCTCCTTCACCTTCCACCATGAGTGGAAGCAGCCTGAGGCCTCACCGGAAGCAGACGCTGATACCATGCTTCCTGTACGACCTACACAACTGTGAACTAAATACACTTCATTTTGTTAAAATAAATTACTCAACCTCAGGCATTCCTTTATAGCAATGCAAATAGACTGAGATAGACAGTGAGATATAAAAAAGAAAAAAGGCAAGTTTTCTTTTGACTTCCCACTCCACCCATAGTCTTTCCTATAGTCAACACTTTGATGTGCAAACTTTCGATATATTCTTTAATTTACATTAAATGCGTATACACTCCTAATTTGTTTTTATTTTCTCTTTCTAACTATATGGTTCACCCTATGCTTACTCTCTGCAACTTATGTTTTTCATGTCAATATTTCTACCATGGAAATAATTTCATATCAGAAATGTAGATATATCCCATTCTGATTAACCATTCACTAGTATCCTCTGGTATGAATAGATGGATGCATCAGAAAAAACATTTTTTAATTGATTTATATTTGGTCCCCCAATATTTTTCTATTAAAACATGCACCCATCTTTGCACACATACATTTATGCATATCCACGTGTACTTTTTCTTTTTAAAATTTTATTTTTAATTGACAAATAATTATTGTATATATTTATGGGATACATTGTGATGTTTCAATATGCATAGTAGGTATATTTTTACTTAACATTTTTATTGTTTTTGATAGACACAACCAAATTGCATTCCAAAACGCCATACTAAATCATACTCATCAATAGTATATGAGAGTGCCTGTTTTCCCATTTCCTTGCCAACGCAGGATATTATTAATATTTCAAAGTTTTGTCAGTCTCGTAGGGGAAAAGCATTATTTCATTATGTTTTAAATTCCAATTGAGATTAGTAGTGACATTGGTGATATTTTCATATGTATATGAGACTTTTATTTTCCTTTTTGTAAATTACCTGTTCATAACTTTTATTGATTTTTCTATTGGGCTATTTCTTTTTCATATATACATATGAAATATGTTATTTCAGTTCATGGCTCTTAATTTTGTTCATGATATCTTTTGAGATATAGTCAAAACTGTTGGTTGTTTCCAAACTGGAGAATATTGTTTGTCTTTTAAAAGACATTTTTCCTACTCCCAAATTATTTTTTAAAAATCCTCTTGCATTCTATATTTATTCATTAATTTATTCAGACTTTACTTTTTGTGTACAGTATGACACATATATCTAAATTTATTTTCTCCCAAAGCAAAGCTGGTTGTTAGCCATTTTTTCTTGAATAGTTGATCATTTCCTGACTGATTTAAAATAGCAAATTTGTCAAACACACCGCATATTTACATGAATCTCTGTTTCTTCACTTCTATTGTTTTCTAATGATTTGCGATTTATCAGAATAATACAGAGATTTTTAATTAACATAATTTTAAATATGATCTTATTCTTTTTTCAAAATATTCATTGCAATATTCATAGACTTTCTCTTCAGAAAACTTTAAATCACACACATCAAATTCCATTAAGAAAACCCATTGGAGGTTTTTGACTGTAATTAAATTAATAAGACTGTAGTCGACCTTTGAAGAACAGGGGTTTGAATGGTACAGGTCCACTTACACCTGGATTTTTTCAGTAAAAGTTACACTGAGTGTGCTTGCCTCTCCTGCATCCTCTTCTACCTCCTTTAAACCTCTTCCACCTCTGCCACCCCTGAAATAGCAAGACCAATCCCTAGTCTTCCTCCTCCTCATCGGCCTACTCCATGTGAAGATGACAAGGATGAAGATCTTTAAGATGATCCACTTCCGCTTAATAAATAGTGAGTATATTTTTTGTTCCTTATAATTTGCTTAATAACATTTGATTTTCTCTAGCTTACTTTATTGTAAAAATACAGTAAGTATATAATACATATAACATCCAAAATATGTGTTAATTGACTGTTGATGTTATCACTAACGCTTCCGCTCAACAGTAGGCTATTAGTAGTTAAGCTTTGGGAAATGAACGTTTATACTCAGGTTTTCAACTACAGAGGGGTCAGTACCCCGACCCCTGCATTGTTCAAGGGTTGACTGTAATTTGAAAAGTTTTAATACTTTTACAAAAGTTCAATAAATGCTATACTGCTCTTCAAAAATATATGTATTTGTTAAGTTTTTAAGGGCATTTGATAGTTTTGTTTTGTTTTCACCGTTAGAAAATTGATTTAATTACGTTCTTATACAGGCTATACTAATGTATAGAAAGCAATTCATTTTTATTGATTAATTTTAAATGCAACAAACATAAAAATCTTTATCAATTTTAATACATTTTTAGATTATTCTAGACAATAATGAGAATCTTACTGATTTTTTCCAACATGTATACTTTTTTTAAAAGCCTTGTTATCAATAAGTCAGTTGTACTCTCATTTATTTTATCACATCTAACTATCATGTTACAAACTAGGTACACAAGCAGATTGTCTTATTCTGTCCTTAAGTATGATGGTATTTTTTTATATTTGTCATTTTTTTAATCCTTTATATATATATATTTTTATCTTTTATATATTTTGCATAAACATACTTTATCAATGTATAAAATGTTTCTTTCTGGCCAGGCACGGTGGCTCACGCCTGTAATCTCGGCACTTTGGGAGGCCGAGGCCGGCGGATCACGAGGTCAGGAGATCGAGACCATCCTGGCTAACATGGCAAAACTGCGCCTCTACTAAAAGTACAAAAAATTAGCCGGGAGTGGTGGCGGGCTCCTGTAGTCCCAGCTACTCGGGAGGCTGAGGCAGGAGAATGGCAGCGGAGCTTGCAGTGAGCCAAGATGGCGCTACTGAGCTCCAGCCTGGGTGACTCTGTCTCCAAAAAAAAAAAAAAAAAAAAGTTTTTTTCTATACACTAGCTAAGAGATCTTGGTTTTTCCATTAGAAAGTGATAATTTTCATTTACCAAGATCATCATATATTTTCTCATTTAATCTCATAATCTACTAAACGGCATTAACAGACTCCACATTGTGAAGCCATTTTTGAATTATTCAGTTAAACCCTGGTTTGCAAAAATGTATCATTATTTTAAAACATAGCTATGTTTAATGCTTTAACATTTTATTTGGATTTCCACATCTACATTCATAAGCAAAACGGACATCTTTTTAATTTTTATGCTATTTTTGTTTGGTTTTATCACCAGGATAATTCTGGCCTCATGAAATGAGTTACAAAATTCTCTATTCTTTCTGCCTTTGGAATAAACTTAAATTATCCGAAATCATCTGTTTCTACTGGACGGGATGGCCTATTTTAGAAGCATAAGAATTTTTTTATTACTTTTTATTATTCTCTAATTTTTATTATATTTCTCCTTTCTGTCATTTCTTGAGTAAATTTGGTCTTGTAATATGGTCATAAATATTTTCCTAGGAAAGAATCTGTTTTGGAGCAAACACCTAACTTTATTGAGGCTGTAATGAAGGATTGAATAAGCAGACACTTCATTTCCTTTTAAACTCTATTATTCTGTGATTATATAATGCTGATCACATAGCAAAAATAGAACCTACAGACACCAACATGTTTTCTACCTACCACAGCAGTAATGATTTAGGATGTATTAATGTCATTTTGTCTCACTGCTATGTAGTAATAAAAACTCTTCATTTTAAAAATACATACATTAAATAGCATTTCTTGTACCCCAAATCATATTTATTTAAAATGAAAACTTTTAATGCCATATTAGAGTTCTTCATATGCAACAAGGCAGATATATATCTGAGGTTTGAATATAAGGAAGTTAGACAACCATCACAACAAGTTTTGGAAAACACAGATAAACCATACTTAGGATAATTAAAACCAAAACTATAATATTCACAGAAGAAACTCACTCTCATCATTCTTGAACAAAAAGTGAAAAAATTGAACCTCAGTGAATTCTCATTATTTTTTCTAGGGTGAAGAATGTTTTCTCAACCTTGTGCTTTAAGAGCCTGGTCTCATACTACTTGTCATGCTTAGTTTCCAAGCTCCTATAGTATATATTTTCAAATTAGTGGAAAGCTACTCACGAACTACGACTCTCGAGAGATACTCATTTCTTCCAGGATTCAGTCATCCTCCTGAGCTTCATGTAAGTCAGAAAAATTCATGAAATATTTAAAATTCTCTACTAAAGCATCAGCTGATTTATAAGAACTATTTATTGTGGCTGTTTGCTCAAAATAAGATCATTTTATATCCGGGACATGACTAATTTATGACTATAAGGGAGGTGCAAATCAATACTCCAGCAACTGTAGGGTGGAAAAGTATGTGGTAAGTAAGAAAGAGGGAGGAAAAAGTAAAAAGGCTAAGATTCAATTAAGTAGGAATGAATAATTTGCTATGAAAAACCTGATGTCTTTTTCCAAGTTTCTTCTGTTAAACTATTTCCTTCCTGGTATGGCTAGGGGGTCTGGCTACGCTGTGTGTCAATAAGGCTCTGGTGTACCTGGCTCACCTCAGCCATGCCAGAGGGAGAGGGAGGTGGGAAGCCATACTTAGGAAATAGGTCCTGACATCCTATAAGGATATGAGAAGTCCTCACACTAATGACCTCTTGGAGTTAAGACATAATATTTTTCTCTAAAGTAAATAAATGCTACTCATACAGAAATGCTATCCACAAAGTTATCTAATTAAATTGTTCATGGGTGTCAATACAATTATAAAAATAACATAAAAAGAGCTGAACATGGAGGGAATAGACGGGAAAGTTGTGATACAGTTTTTAGGTTGGGGTGAGGGCACCAAAATCAAGAAGTTGTTGAAGAAAGTGACCCAACATAGAAAGCCTTTTCTTTTTCTCTTCTTTCCTTTATCTTCCTTTTGTCTTTCATTCATTAAACATATATTTAACAGGCACCCCCGCTAGTTACTGTTAATGTAGATACAAATATGAAAAGCTATGGGTTATGCCTAGAGGAAATCACCATTGGAAAAGAATTAAGAACATAATTACTTGTTTTAGCACCAACTATTAATATATCCCATAGGCTTTGTAGTTTTCTAGAGAGAGCAAAACCTCTGACTGTATTCCTATAAACTAGGCTGGACTGGCTCATTAACATAGAATAATTTTCATAAGTACTTGGCACCAGATTTAGTAATCACCAGGAAATTCCATTCAAAGCTAAAATATGCACATATGTATTTGTAAATATAGCTAGAATAAAGAATATATAGTGTTATCATTATTTTGAATGAATAATATCCCACAAGTAGTCTGAAATAAATATTACTTTACATTGTGAGTCAAATCACCATTTTAACATAGATTAAGCTTGGGCTGTTGCTGTCCCAGTCATGACTCTAGAAACTAAAAATATTAATCCTTTTTAAAATACTGTTTTATGAATGTGCAAACTGTTGATAACTGTTGCATTGGCAAGACCACATTCAATCCTCATGACCATCATATGATAAAGGTATCTTTATTTTAAGATAAGGAGACCAGAGATGATTGAGACCACTTATCTTCCCCAGGACCTCATAGCAATTAAGTGGTGGAAATGAGATTTAGTCCAAATGTAGCAACTGAGACTTTTCATCTAGCCATTTACCTCCCACAGAAGGTGCTAAAGGTAATCAGGACAGAGGACATGAAGAGTTGACCAGAGGAGCAGCCAGAGCGCTGTGAGAATTTGCAGGAAGCAGTGAGAAATACAGACAAGGGCAGTCTATCGCAGCAATCTTGCATGGGGTCTGCCCTCTGGTAGCAGGTCTTCTTTGTTCTGTTTTCGCTACGTGTCTGACAATCTGTCTATAGCCTGCTTCATCCAGCAGCCCATCTCCCTTTCTTTGGGCCCTGCCTGTCAGGTTCTGGAGTTCCGGTGACATAAAGACTTCAGACAGATCTCAGGGAACACATTTTATTGCCTCAAAAATTTTCTAATGCCCCCAAATCCCTGCAACTATGTTTAGTGTGAGGGAAAGATAAAGCCAGTTTTGGCCAGTAGAGGCCACTAGTGAGCAGTTAGTGGCAGAAGAAGGATATTATAGAAAGAGGCTAGTGACCAGCACAGGGCCAATGGTTAACAGTAAGGTGTTGTGCACTTCAGAATTCGTTCAGAGAGTAGCTCTCATGTCAATTATTTTTACCACAAACGAACAAATAACAAAGAGACACCAGGAAACTTTGGGAGGTGATGGATATGCCTATAACCTTGATTGTAGTGATGTATCATGGGTGTCTGCATATATTCAAACTCATCAAGTAGTAAATAGTAAACACGTGCAGTTCTTTGTGTACCAGTGGTGCCTCAATAAACCTGTTTTCAAAAAAAAAGATGCTAGTGAGAGAATCTGATCCTGGTTGTATTAGGCCAAATGGACAATTTTTTGAGAGAATAACGTCTCTCCTTGTGGGCACCACAGGGACCTCTGAGGCAAGGTTGTGGAGTTTCTCTACAGAGCATTATACTAATATGACTGTGTTGCAGCATCACCGAGACTGTTGTCTCTGTATTAGAGTTTTAATTTCTGCAAGAGAGAACCTGGCTGTCCCAGCTACAGGAACGTGACTGTGAGGGCCTGGCCACTAGGGGTGCACCCTGTGTATTGTGGCCATGACTCAAAAGGAGGGATTTGTTTTGAGTTGGAGAGATGCCCCTAAGTGAGGTCTACTGCATGCAAACTTCTCCAACTTTATGCTAGCTCTTTGGTAAAATTTGCTGCTAATTGTGCAATGTTCAAGGAGGAAAACTTGTTTCTCAGCAGGTTTCTAGTTTATTCCAGACCTTTGGGGTCTTTGGAGGACAGAAGACAAATGTCCTGCTGTCTGAAGCCAGGTAGCAGGACATTTAGGTGATTTAAGACCTGAGTCCCTTTCTTGGAATGATGTTTATGGATGTTATTTCCATCTCTCTAGTTTTTCCAGATTGACAGACAATCTTACAGTCACTTGCACAGTTCAAATATAATTGAGGACTTTCACATATGAGCTACATAGTCCATAGAGTAGGCTAAGTAGGACTTTCAGACTGAATGAATATTCAACATCACATTTCAGGAGACTGAACAAGTTCCTCTTGTGTCAGTCAACAGGATACCTTTCCCCAGTGCACTTCCATACCTCTGAGAAACTCCAGAGGTTTGCATACTTGGATTCATTCTACATGCATTTATTCAGCATGTGTGCTGCACCTGTTATCAGGCTAGGTGTTGGAAGCACAACAAAGAGTAAGATAGAGTCCTGAACACAGAGACCACATAGTCTACTAGAAACGACCAATGCATAAGCAGACGATGGTGACACAGAGGCAAATGCATTGTAAAGGGAGCCCAGGATCCTGACTTCCAGAATGGTAGTAGAAGGAGCTCCATGAACACACTTCCCAACGATAACTGAATGCAATTATAAAACAACTATTTAAGTTGTCCAGAAATGAGTCATGCAACCGATGTAGAAACATTTATTCAGGAAAATCTACTAAATTGCAGTAAGAAGAGCTGGAGTCTGCAACATTTGAGCCATGACCTATTCCCCTGCTTTCTTGTTCCAGCTCAGTGTGATAGAAGCTCCACTACAGGCAGGCATGGCCAAGAGACAGTTTGCACTCTACGGCTACAGTTCCCTCCTGAGAAGAGCAGGCCACGAACATCCTTGATCTGTCCCTCCAGCTACATAATATAAAAACTCTTTGCCAGGCAGTCACAGCCTAGAGGGCTGAGTCTCCTTTCACCGCCTCCCAGTTCATAGGATAAAAGCTCTACTCTAAGTGCAGAAGGTTGAGAATACCGAGCCTGACTGGCCCATCTTAAGCTCACTTGTAGGGCAGAGACTTCATGCTGGGAGAGGTTAGCCAAGAAGACCAAGGGCTAATATTCCACCTGGTACTCCACTTACAGATCAGGGGCCTCATTGTGGTAGGAGTGGGTCTCGTTCCTCATCCTCAGCTCTAGAGCAGTGGTGTGGAGATTAAAATTAGAAATAAGTAACAAAAAGAAATTTGGTAAATTCACAAATATATGGAAATTAAACAACACACTCCCAAATAACCAATGAGTAAAAGAAAAGCAAACAAGGGAAATTAGAAAATATTTTGAGATGACTGAAAATGTAGGGCCAGGCACGGTGGCTCACGCCTGTAATCCCAGCAATTTGAGAGGCCGAGTTGGGTGGATCACGAGGTCAGGAGTTCGAAATCAGCCTGCCCAACATGGTGAAACCCTGTCTCTACTAAAAATACAAAAATTACCTGGGAGTGGTGGTGCATGCCTGTAATCCCAGCTACTCAGGAGGATGAGGCAGGAAAATCGCTTGAACCTGGGAGGCGGAGGTTGCAGTGAGCTGAGTTCATGCCACTACACTCCAGCCTGGGCAACAGAGCAAGACTCCATCTCAAAAAAAAAAAAGAGAAAGAAAAGAAAAAGAAAATGTAAACACAACATATCAAAACCATGTAGCTAATGTATTTCTTAGAGGGAAACTTATAGCTATAAATGCCTATATCTGTAAAGAAGAAAGATCTTAATTCAATTATCTAACTTTCACCTTAAGAAACAGAAAAACAGAAAAGCAAAGTAAACCCAAGGTAAACAGTAGGAAGAAAATAAGAAAGATTCAAGTACAAATTTAAAAATATAAAGAATGAAAAAATAATAAAAATCAATAAATGAATAATCAAAAGTTGGTTATTTGAAAAAAATCAACAAAATTGAGTAACTTTTACTAGACCGACTCTCTTGTGCCCTTTTCTTCCCTCCAAGAAGATAGAAGATTCAAATTACTAACCTCAGTAATGAAGAAGACAGTATCGCCACAGATTTTACAGAAATGAAAAGGATTATAAGATTATACTATGAACGACTCTGTCAAAAATTTGATAACTTAGGTGACATGAGCCAATTTCTGGACAAATACAAACAACTGAAAATGACTCAAGAAAAAAATAAACAATTCTAACAGATCTGTAACAAAGAGATTGAATTAGCAACTAAAAATACCTCTCACAAAAAAAGCCCAGGCCCAGATCACTTCACTAATGAATTATACCAAACATGTAAAGAAAAACAAATTATTCACGAGCTCTTCAAAAATCTCACGCTCTGTGGCCAATATTACTATGATACACAAACCAGACGACGACAGCAAGAGGAAAGTAAACTACAGACTAACATTTCTTTTATACATACACAAGCAAAAATTTTAAACAAACAACTAAACTACAGACTAACATTTCTTATACATACACAAGCAAAAATGTTAAACAAACTACTAGCAAACTGAATTCTGGAATATATTAAAAGAATTATGCACCATGGTCATGGGATATTTATCCCAGGAATTCAAGGTTAGTTGAACATACAAAAATAAATTAATATAATACACCATATTAATATAATACAGAACAAAAATCCCATGATCAGATTAATAGATGTAGAAGGTGTTGGGCAAAATCCAACTCCTCATCATGTTAAAAAAACACTCAACAAAATAAGAACAGAAGGAAACTTCTTCCACCGGAGAAAGCACATCTGCAGAAAATCTACAGCTAACATCCTACGTAGTGTTGAAACTCTAGAGGCTTTCCCCGTAAGATCAGTAAAAAGACAAAGATATTGGCTCTGACCATTGCTGTTCAATATTGTTTTGAAAGTTCTAACAAGAACAATTAGGGAAGAATAAGAAATAAAGACATCAACATTGGAAAGAAAGAAAAAAACTATCTTAATTTGAAGGGTAAAGTTTGCACATGGACTATCCTAAGGAATTCACCAAAAAGCCTCTAGAAATAATAAACTGGACATTTATTTTGGCTTGGATGTTGAACTTTGCTTCTAAAAAGGCAAGAGTTCAGGATGCAAGATTAATATAGAAAATTCAGTGGTATTTCCATACCCTAGCAATAGACAATTTAAAAATAAAATTAAAAAGAAAATTCCATTTATAATAGCATCTAAAATAATATAACTTTTAGGAATAAATTAACAAAAGTGTTAAAACTTGAACTCTGAAACCCAGAAAACGTTGTTGAAAGAAATTAAAGAAAACCGAGTTAATTGGAAAGACATTCCATGTTTATGGATCAGAAGAGTAAGTTAATATTGGTCTATAGGTTCAACATAATACCTACTAAAATCCCAGTTGGTATTAGGAAAATACAAAGGTCCAAGAATAACCAAAAAATTTCTGGAAAAAAAAAATTAAAGACTCATACTTCCTAAAATCAAAATACACTACAAACTTTCATTAATTAATGATAAATGATACTGATGTAAGTAAAGATATACAGATCAATGAAACAGAATTATGTATCTATAAATAATGCCCTACATTTATAATTAATTGACTTTTGACAGTGATTCTAGAGCAATTCAACATGGGAAAGAATAGTCTTTCAATAAATTGTATTGGGAAAACTAAACACACACACACACACACGCACACACACACACACACAAAGTTGAACCCCATTCTTGCACCACACATAAAAATTAACTCAAAATGAAACAAGGATCTAAATGTAAGAGCAAAAATTATAACACTCTTAGAAAAGTAGTAGGAGTAAATCGTTGTGACCTTGAGTTAAATAAAAGTTTCTTAGATATGGCACTAGAAGTGCAAGCAAGTAAAGAAAAAAATAGATGAATCAGATTTCATCAAAATTAAAAACTTTTGTGCTACAAACAATACTACCAAGAAGGTAAAAATACAACCCATAAAATAGGAGAAAATATTTAGGAATTATATACATTGATAAAAGCCATGTATCCAGAAAATATAATAAGCATTTATGGCTCAATAACTAAAAGTCAAGTAACCCAGTTTTTAAAATTGGCAAAGGATATGATAGATATTTTTCCAATGAAGACACACAAATAGTCAATAAGCATATGAAAAGATGCTCAATATCATTAGTCATCAGGGAAATGTAAATTAAACCACATTGAGACAGCAGTTCATGCCCACTTGGATGGCTATAATAAAAAACAAAACAAAACAAACAAAAACAGAAAAGAACAAGTGCTGAGGATGAGAAGGTATCCTCATACGTTGCTGGTGGGAACGTAAAATTGTGCAGCCACTGTGGGAAAAATTTGGCTGTTTCCCAAAATATTAAATATAAAGTTTCCATATGATTCCACAATTTCATTCCTGGGTATGTACTCAAGAAAAATCACAGCATAGGTCATCAAAAAAGTTGTACATGAATATTCATAACAGCACTATCCATAAGAGCTAAAAAGCGGAAACAACCAGAATTTCTATCAACTGACAAATGAATAAATCACATAATGGTATGTTTGTACAGTAGAATATTATTTGTCCACAAAAAGAATGAAGTACTGATATGTACTACAACATGGATAAAGCCTGAAACATTATGGTAAGTGTAAGAAGCCAGTCACCAAAGACCGTATGATTGCATTATGTAAAATATTCAGAACAGGCAAATAGGTAGACAGAAAGTGTATTAGTGATTGCCTATGGCTGGGTGAGTGTAGAGAGGAGGAGTAACTATTAGTGGATATGAGGTCTTTTGAAAGAGGGCTAATGAAAATGTTTTGAAATTAGATTGTGGTAATGGTTGTCCAACTCTGGGAACATAATAGAATCCTTTGAATGTTACGTTTAAGTGCATGGATTTTTGGGATTTGTGAATGTTATCTCAGAAAATCTGTTTTTTAAAAAAACAAGGAAGTCAATATGTACAGACACATGGTTAGGCACATAGCCAAGGCTGGGCAAAGAAGGCAAAGCAAACGCGGCATCTTCTAGGAGAGGATAGTGGAGCTGCAACCTAAAGAGTGATTAGGAGTTAGCCTGGGTAAGGTAAAGAAAGAATGGGTGTAGAATTGTAGGCAGAAGAGACAGCAGGTGCAAAGCCAGAGATAAGAGGTGGCACAGCATGTCTAGCATATGATAGGCTGGGTATATGCATAGTATAGAGACACGGCATGTGGGTGGCAAAAAGTAAAGTTGAAGGAATAAAGAAGGACCTGATCTCAAAGGGCTACTTCCATGCTAAGGATTTAGGACTTTAGCCAGAAAGCACTGCTGAGCTGTTAAATAATTTTAAGCAGGGAAATAGCATATTAGATTTTTGAGACTTAGACTAGTCGCTTTTGTAGCAGGACTGAAGCCAATCAAGCAGGAGGCAGGAAGACAAGTAGGGAGCTGCGCTGTGGTCTGGGAGGGGCTTGAGTAAGGCAGGACCCAAAGGTCTTCAAATGCACGCCTACTTCAATAGAGCCTCTGCCTCACCTGGGTCCATGCTGAGACCAATTTCTGACACCTGAAGTTCAACCAAAAAGTTGAAATACTCAATTGTTACATTTAAATACAATGACCATTGTGTTGGAGATTTAAGGCCTGAAGATCCTGCTTCAGAACTGGGGCTCATTGTCCCCCAAATTAAGAATGTAGAGGTAGTGATCATCCATCCATAATACAACACACCCCAGTTAGATGTGTCATCTAAGATGAACTTACTTCCACCATGAAACCTACTGGGCTAATCAAGAACTCATATTGCACATACCTAAGAAATGTGGTAATTAATCAACCAACTCTTCTAACTCTCTTCTGTTTAATCAACTATGTCAGATTCTATTGAGTTTTGTGATTACAAAATGTGGGCTTCTTACATTCTGATTTTGAAAATATAAAATATTATTCTAAAAATGTTCATTTTAAAGCTAGTCAAACATCAGTTACAAACTCTGTTGGCCATGGCATTGAGTCAAATGAGCCTGCCCTCGAGCATACAGAAGGAATACATTGCAGAGCTGGACGACACACCAAGGGGCCTGAAAAGCCAGGTGGATGATTTGATTCTTATTAATTATTTGTGGTTTCAAAAATAGCTGTTACATCCAACAGGGGACAAAGTTCTATTTGTGATTAATCTATGGTCATTTCAGTGAAACTACAACAGGTAAGGAAAAATGTTAATGCCAACTGAATTAATGCAGCATTTTCCCCAAATTTGTACTTTATTCAACTAATCATTAGTGTGTGTAAGTTCATAAATGGCAAGATCCTAACTTTACATATGACAAGGCAATAAATGAATTTATAGAAAGCTGACAATAGGACAAGGACTAAATCTTGGAGAACATGTGTCTAATAAGCAGTCTGGCCTTCCCTTAGGGGCCAAGAATCTCTCAGGATTGTCCAGTTGACCTAATTTCAGGCTCCTCCATCTTGTACTATCTTGTTATGGGGATTCGTGGGGAGCCTCTGCAGGGGATTCAAACTCAAAAACCTCAAATCATTTTAAAGAGTTCCAACCATATACATATAAAATTGAGTCTTGACATGCCTCTTCATCCCATTCACCTCCCGAGGGTCAGCTCTTCAAACTCAGGTACCTATGCTTTCCTTAGGGAAATGCTTCTGATAGTCCCATGTCACTTTCCCGGTGTCATGGCCATGAAGATGTCCTGCTCAGATCTCTGAAGGGAGAATAACCAGCTCCGTTGGTGCATGTGTCTGATGCCTCCCTTCCCAGAGGCTGCCCCCAGCCTACAACAGAACACGGCAGGGAGATGGGGACTCCTCTGACCAGTGGCTCTGGCTCGGGTACTCCCTGAGAGACTTACACCTGCACTTTGATCTGATGACTCTCCTAGCTTCTGCTGTCTCTCTCTCCTTTTTCCTAACAAGGATTTTGGTCTCTTCCTCTTGGAGAACCTGAAGCAACACACCTGTTATATATTCTCCTGACACCATGTTCTCCTATCCTGTCTATAACATGCATTTCCGTTTATAACTGCGTGTTTATTTGTGTAATTGTTTGATTAATGTCTATTTCTCCTGCTAGGCTGATAGACCTTGAAGAGCGAAGACTGCATCTGTTTTGCTCCCATTATAATTTGTGTGGCTAGTACAGAGCCTGGCATATACCAGCTGCTCAATAAATGCTATTTTGAATTAGTAAAGAAAGAATTTAGAAATGAAGAAACTCAAATTAATTATGATGGTTTGTATGTCAGAGTACTAAGGGGTGACTAAAGAGTTTTGAGCATTCTCTTGAGGTTATAAGAGGATTTTTTTTTTCTCTGAGCGAACGGAATGATAAGCATATTATCATAAATCCAAAGAAAAGGTTTAGTCATATTCAATTATTTTTTTCAAAAACAATTCTTTCTCTATAGCCCTTCTTTCTCTCCGTCAGGTGCCCTTTCTTATTTTCTCTCCATTAAATTCTTTCTCACTCAGGTAAATCTGGGTTTGAATGCCAGTTTGGCGATTTGCAAGTCCTTAATCTGTTTGAAAACTAATTCTTCATTTTTAGCAACACTATAATTAGCAATTATAATAGTATCTAACTCACCTGTTATTACATAATGAATGTGAAGTATTAATCACATGGCCTAGCATACAATTTTTACTCAATAAATGTTATTAGTACTTTTATTATTATCATCAACACTGTATTAATAGAATACCACCTACTTGTAGCCAAATTAGAATCACATTTCTAAAACTTTAAGCTTGTAATTATCTCATCTTTCATATATTCACAGGTAAGAAAAACTTTATTCTGGAACTTGTGAGTTGAGGGTAAGATCGTGTATTTACAAAGTAATGAAAGTATGTGAGTTAGAAGAAGAAGATGAAGGCTTTTCTGATCATTACATCTTCTAAAAAAGGTATACAATATGATTTTAAGATCCAGAAATAATCTAGACAAATATCATTTTTCCCCGTTTGCCTCTCCTTACTTTATTCTGAAATTATATCATTAGAATGTCATCCCTGAGTAAATATCTTGAGAGTGATAGCACTTTGAGCTCTTGGTAGCCTGAAAAGGGACCATTTCTGTTTGAATTCTATACAGGCTTCTAGAAACATCTCTGTACTCTACTGATGTTCACCTTCCCCAGGGAAATTGATGCTGCTTCTTAGAGCACATTGCTAGTTTTGTGACATGAATAACTGAGTCATTCTCAGATCAGAAATGATACTTACTTACAATAACAAAATTTGTTCTTTAAAAGAACAAATATGAAAACTAAATAACCCTCAAATTAAAAGCACAGACCCTGAGAAGTAGCAGACTTCTTGGAGGTGATTTATTTCAACCTTCTAACAATTCAGTCTTTTCTGTGATATTGACCTGAGAGGCATCCAACATTGCCCTGCTTTCACTTGGCTATAGAGGGAGGGCTTTCTAATAGAAACACCTGTGGACACAGTCCTGCCTCTGCCACCGACATCTGTGTTCTTAAGCATGCCATGCAATTTTGAGGTTCTGTTTCCTCACTAGCGAAAGAAAAATTCTTTGAATTTGGTGTTCCTATGGCTTTATCTATTCCAATGACAGGGAACTCACTACCATCTTCATTGGAGAGCTGGATTGCTGGTGACAACATCTGTTACATTGAATCAAAAAAATGTTTCCTCACTATTCCCTATGTCTTGGTTTGCTTCTTGGAGTTACTCAAAATGAAATGAGGTACTCTTCAAATATTTGGATATTGCTGATGTGCTCCCCTGTTCTTTGCTTCCTCAAGCTAAGCAAACCCAGGGAAATAAGTCTTGTTCTGTGTGACATGAGTTGCAGATCCCTGCCATCTGCTTTTGGGCACATCTTTGTTTGCCAATATCCTTCATAAAATGTACTTCCGAGAACCAAACACAATACTATATATAATAGATAGAATTAAGATGAACAATCTAAATTACAACACATTTTTATAGCTCAGCTCTAAGCACATCTGTTGCTTAGTCAGTGCTCCACTGGTTGATACAGGGACTACACAAATGCTCAGCCCCAGGTTACCAATAAGCTGTTGCTCATTTGTTCAACAAGTGCCTTAACTTTACAGGCTAACTCTATTTCCCAGGAGTCTGCATTCTGAGTCACAGCCATAATCTTCACTTGAGAACAGCACTATTTCTTAAGGAATTCTTAGATTGTTTTCTAACAGAGCTCTGACCACTTTCAGAAAATTTTTTTTTCACTTTCAGAAACTTTTAACAAACATGCTGGTCCTTGGAAATGGATTTCTCATACATGTTCAATGTAAGTTTACCAATGAGTTATAATTATTTAAATATCATAAACCAAGAGATGTCAGTGAAGCAGTCATTAATATAATAGTGTAACTGACTAATTTGAAAACATGCATATATTATGAGTACTTTGGGTACAAGAATGAGAAAAATTACAGATAGCATGTAAAAGGGAGATTAACAGCTAGTATGGAGACTCGAGCCTCAAAGAAAACTTTACTCAGTTTCCCTAGGTGGCACAGTCTTAGATATCCTTCATGTCCCTGATGATATTGATCCCAATATGTGGGTAGGCTAGATAGAAATGATACATAGAATTGATTTTATTGATATGCCAAGGTAAATGGTCAATGAATATTTGCTGTATTGAATTGTAAGAAGTAGACTAACCACTTACAACCATGTTTTTAAATCATCTTGAGGATAAGTTCATATAAACCATGGAGATATGAAAGAGGTCCTGGTTGAAAACATGGGCCTTGAGTATGAAGGTCTTGGCTTTATAAATTCGTCTGACTACTGTGCATATTACATTACTTCTCTATACCTTACATTCTTTTTCTGTAAAACAAGGCTAATAAAAGCCAATCTCCTTATTTGCGTTATGAGAATTAAATGAGTGAAATAGCTTAGCAAAACACTTAGCCAAATGTTTGGAAATAGAGAATGTTCAATGAATTGTAGGAAATATTGTGTGTGTGATAAGCTTGCAAGTAGCCGTCTGTCTGCCCATCCATATCTTGCCTAGAATGCTAAAGAAATTCTTATTGTATTCATTAAAGGACTAGTAGATTTTCACTGAAAGTGTCCCATGTTTACTTTAAGAAGATAATAAAAACAATAATAATATGAGTAATGAAATTGTTACATAATGCTTAACTATGTGCTGGACACCATTCTAAGTATTTCGCATTTGTTAATTTGGTTAACATAGAAGAAACAATTCATTAGTTACACCACTTGACTGCCTCAATAAATGCATAATCCAGCAAGAAAGAAAATAATATTTGATTTGGGAATTTTTTTAGTCTTCTTATTAATACATCTTAATTTTATCTATTTATTAATAATCTGACACTGATTTATAATATTAGAAAGCTGACTGCCCGTCATGTGATCTTCTACGTAGATACAAAATGTTTAACATTCTAAGATAAAGTTGAATTCAACAGAAGTAGAATATTTCTTGAGGAAATTAAAGTACCTACTAATGTGTTATCCAGAAATGGGGAAGGGAAATGGAATTTCCTCAGGGTCCCTCAAAGCAGTAGAATACAAGATTGAGAATGTGCAAAATGGACTGATCCTTCATTGCATTTCCTAGGGGTACAACAGACTCTCAGATGCAGCTGTCATACTGAGCCTTCATGAACAATCTGTTCTAAAATGGCAAAAATATGACTTGTGGGCAGGGCAATCATTTAATTTCCAGCAGAGGAAAATAAGGACAGTGTACTTGGTGATTATTCCCCATCCTAATATAATTTACTGTGTCTCGGTTTTCAGTTATCATCCTATTCAAGGTTACAAAATACTAGTAGACTGAACTCAATGCCTTATTCCTGCATTGAAAAAACATTGTTAGAACTTTTAAGTGTTTAAAATTATTGACTGTCTCAATTAATTCAAGAAGCATTCTGTCTTGACAAAACAGTCCATTACCAAGTTCGTGTACCTAATCCTCTGCCTACAGGCTGGTAAATAAATTGGGCAAGACAGATATAACAGTCCAATATATCTGGCCTAGTGTTCACATTCATGAGTTCTAGGCCTGAAAATTTGACAAATTCCTGAGGTAACACACTCTAGATCCCTAATCACATTTATAGTCAAGATGCTTTCCTCCAGGTCTTGACAAATTCGTTTCAGAATTAGTTCCCCTTATTCAGCTTCCTTAACTCTGATACTCCTAACTCTACACTGCAGCTGGTCTAGCTTATTCTGCTGAGCATGGATAACACCCTCCCAGCCACTCTGTCTCCTGCATGCCTTCTCCATTGCAGCCCACCCTCTGAGATCAAAGTGGCAGGGGGTGTGGGAGTATGCTAGAAGTCTGGTGCTCACTATCTCAGAGCCACTTCTGATTTCAGCTCTATCATATACACTAGGCTTTAGGATTTGCTTTCTACACACTGAATAGAAGCCAGTCACTAGACAGATGAGTTTAAAATAAATTGTGAAGTGATGTAATTATGATATGCATAGTTAGATTATTATTAACAAATCTGCTTCCTTCAGGACAAACTTATTAGCATTAATTACTGATAGCACTTTGCAGTTTTTAAACTATGGCCAGTGAGCTCAAAATGCTTTTTTGTGTTTTGAAATTATAAATCCTTATAGCATAGTATCTAAGTAGACAAAACTCTAAGTTATTCTAAGGCCGCTACACATTGATTATGATCTATTCAGTATTTTTAGAAGAGACGTTTATTGAGAGCCTGTCATCTTGGCTTGTGCTAGACAAAGGGAAAGTGATGGCTAAGACAGTCCCTGTTCTTGAGGACCTTCTCATGTTCTAGAAGAGGGGAATATACAATGGAGTCATTAGGGACCAGGAGGCATGTGCAATGTATAGACACAGTGAATTCTGTGAGCAAAGGTGAGGAGCACAGTGAATTTGCTTGAGCAAAGGTGAGGAGCATAAAATGGCACAGTGCTAGGGGGAAATTCTCCAAGGAGTTTCGTGGTGCCTTCTGCATATTGCATTGTGGTGGCTGTGGAAAATGAAGTAATTTGAGGAATAATAGAGGTAAAAGAGTTCAGGGTTGACTTATTTAGGACAAGTCAATGAGAAAGGAAGAATTGAGGCTGACTCACAGGTTTCCACAAGGTGCCTGGTGGTGGTGTAGACTAAACCATAGAGTACAGAAGGAACGGGGTTGGGAGGCAAATGCTTTCAGTCATGTTCACAATAAGTGTGGTATAGGTAAGAGGCAATTGGATGTATAGTCCATGTTTAAGGGGATACATTTATATAGAATTAGGAGTTGTCTACAGAGAGATAGTAACTGAAACCACAAGAGGGGGTGAGTGCGTAAGTCAGGTGAGTGGATGAGATCGTAAGGGATCAGCAACATTTAGGGATTAAATGGATGCTCATGTGTCTGCTTCAAAAACTCATATTTTGACTTCCTTCAATATAATGACTTGTGGTATTATAAGCATTTTGTGCGCCCTCCACAAAGAAGTTCACATTCAAATCTCCAGAACTTGCAAATATAACTGTTTACATGGCAAAAGGGAATTAAGATTGCAGAGGGAATTAAGGTTACTAATAATCTGACCTTAAAATTGGGAGGTTATCCTGGACTATGCAAATGTGTCCTGTGTAATCACAAGGGTTCTTGAAACTAGATTAAGAGTGCAAAAGAGTTGGTGCCAGAGTAATGTTAGGTGAGAAAGACGTGGGCAGTGTTTGCTGGCTTTGAAGATGGAGGAAGGGAGCCAGTAGCCAAAGAATGAGCCAGAGAAGCCAAAGAATGAGCCAGAGAAGGCAAAGAAAGGGCTTCTCCTCTAGACCTTCCAGAAGGCCTGCAGTCCTTTTGATGCCTTGATTTTAGCCCATGAGACCAATGAGACCCATTTCAGACTTCTGATTTCTCAAACTATAAAGTAATACATTTTTGTTGTCTTGAGCCAGTAAGTTTGTGGCAATGTGTTACAACAGCAATAGATGACTAATACTGAACTGTATCTTGGTTTCTCTTTGTATGCTTGGCATTCAGTAACTATCTGTGATATACAAGCTCAAAAAATTAACTTATAAATGAACAAATATGGAACTTAAGATCTTAAAGATATGTATCATTTGTCCAGAAAACTGAGATTGTGCCAGTGTAGAAACACAGGATCACTTACTTTTTCCATTCTATATTTAGATTTTCTTTCTTTTGTTTCTGTTTTGAAATACTCAGTCTTGAAAAATCAAACAAAGGTGATGCTATACCAAGATGCTAAAGAATATAAGCACATTTTATTTATAAATTGTTGACATTACAGAATCCATTAGCATTTATTTCTAAATACCAATTATTGGAAGAGTAGATGTTGTTTCATGTAATTATTTATATTTTGTGACAATCCTGCTTCCCAGTTAGATTTTAAGCCTTTAGAAGGCAGGGAGCTTGCCTTTTGCCACATTGTGTCCCTGATGCCCGCAAAAATGACCAGTGAACTTTTCTTAAAGAAAACCTGCTATGGGTCAGAAAAGAGTTTATCTTGCCTTTGAGTTAAAGACAGTGATATGTAATAGCTACCTCACATTGACCCATGAGAGACCATCAGCGTATATTTAGGAATTTTGTGAACCAGTTGATGTTAGGAATTTCTAGGGCTTTTGTGAGCCAGTAGCTTGAAACTGGCTATGATGGGATTATTTACACCACAAAAATTGGCAAATAATACAAGTCAGCTTCACATCTCAAGAGCCACATCTACAAGGATTTCATGAAGTTCCACAGGTTTTTGCCTTGGAGCATTCCTGGGTCACTTACTTAATGGTTGCATTGTATTTGCTGTCTGAAGGCTGGGCTGTTGGAGTTGTCTTCAAAACTAGTCATTTATATTTTCAGTTTTTAGCCACTTAACAGGAAATTGGACTGGTTTAAAGAATCCATGAGAGTATGATGGATTAAAGTGGAGTCTAATCGACTTTATGAAAACACAGTTGGAACAAATATCTCTATAATATAGAGGCAAGTTAAAATCCTTTATTTGATAAGGATTTATTTCAAGTATTTCCACTCATTGTCCTATTTTAAAAGAATTCATCCTTAATGAAATAACTCTTCCAAAGTAACTCTGGTATTGTCCTTTAAAACAATTTCATTAGGAGTAGTAACAGGAACAATAAATTAAACCACGAAACAGTTTCTTTTTAGCAAAAGTTAGTTATTCCATTTAGTAGCTTGTGGTTGTTGATTGATTTCCAGATATATTATACATCTTCATGTAGCTCCCAGGAGAGTCATTTTCTTTAATGACTATTGTTGTCCTTGTTTATTATTCTCTCAGCTCATTCTCATCCCACTCTTTGTCAGAGAGGACTGCCACATTCCTAATTCTACTTAAATGAATAAAAAGCAAAGACCTAAAATCCAGTTCAAAAAGTATAAAGATTGTGTATCTGGGAACTTTAGTGGTAAGTCCTATCATTAATATACTGTGTGCCCCGGGCAAATTAATTGATCTATAATACAATATTGCCACTTCAAAAATGGAAATTAAATAATTTCCTAAACAACTGTTTAATTTATTATTATTGAGCTATTTAGGAAAATAGATTGTACTATGTTCATGCAGTATGAAGAAAAAATAAAATGTATATGCCCTCAAGATTTATATAATCAACTAAGCTAAATAAAATAAAAAATAATTAAACAAGTTGAAATAAGACAAGGGTAATAATAGTGTATTTTGAAATGAATGCAGATTTTGAAAGGTAGACAGGCCTAGGTTTAAATCCCAGCACTATCATTCATGAGTGCATCAGCTTCGGTAAGTTTTGTTTCTTCAAAGTTTGATATTATGGATAAAACACCACATGTAAAGCACCGAGCACATAGTAAGCACTGAAAAAATGGAAATTCCCATTATTATTACAATTCTAGACAAGACATATTTAAGACAAAATAAAATGGATTTAGAATTCTTATTAATGTGGTGTAATAGAAAGTATAGGGAACCACAGGCAGGAGAGCAAGTTCTAAATCTTGTTTGTCCCTAAATAGCTGTTTAACCTTGAACAGATTAATTGATGATTTTAGGACTTCTTTTACTCTACAGTAAAGGGCTTGTGTGGAAAGGAAAGGGGATGTGCTAGGTATTTTTTAAGGTCTCTTTCATTGCTAAATATCTGATTTATATTTACGCGTACCTTTATATAGAAATTTGATAAAAACAGTAGCCCAATATCAAAGGACAAATGGTTGCTGATGACTAAAATTATTATTACATGCTACTTTACATAACCCCTGCAACATGTTCTCACTCTTCCCTTGGCTTTTGCTGAACACAGAGGATTTCATGCAGTTCCACAGGTTTTTGCCTTGGAGCTTTCCTGGGTCACTTCCTTGATGGTTGCATTGTATTTGCTGACTGAAGACTGGGCTATTGGAGTTGTCTTCAAAACTAGTCATTTATATTTTCATAACCTTTCTATTAGACCTCTACCTCCTGCCAAAATGAAGTGAGAGGGTCTATAGTATTATATCCTGCCTGAAACAATTTTAAAAAGAGGAAAAATGTGTGAAACAACAGTTTTCAATACACTGGACAAAAGGTACTAAATGCTACTGATCCTTGAAATAGGAAACAAATGAGGTCAGTCCGAACAATGGCCAAGTTCACTAACTTGAGAGAACTGGCAAAATGTGATGCAGGGAGAAGGAAGACAGGTGGAGCTTGACAAATAACTTAAGTTGAGCAGATGGAGCTAAGAGTTAGGAGAGAAAAGGGCAGCTGGTGTTGATAGGACAGAGTTGGAAGAGGAGGTAGCTGTACAGAGAGAAACACCAATGATCTCTGTATAGAGTCCTTCTCAATGATTCAACACGATTTTGATCAACATTCATGCATGAAGAAAAAACATTGAGGCTGAGGGAAGAACCAACTGAAAGGATTCGAGGGAATAATACACGAATCTCACAAGTATGGGAATAGTGTTTGTTCCCATGAGTAAGACTGGAAAACCTCATTAATTTATATCACATTGAGTATAGCACTTAGCAAAGTTCTGACTATGAAGTGGGGAGTAATTTTCTCTAAATATTGCTGTAATCCTGCATAATAAACTTTTAGGCAATAACTGCTCTACTGGCAGTAAATTCCACAGAAAAAAAAGTGGCACCACCTTACAAAATCTGTCCCCCATTCCCAGCAAAGGCCGTGAGTGGAGAGTCTGGACTTCTACCCTTCTAGGCTGTATTGAGACATCCATCACCACCACCACTAGAATGGTGACAAATAAAACTGGAAACCCTCAGCAAAGAAACAGAAGATATAAAGATGAACCACATAAATATTATTCCTTAAAAATCTCAATGGTTGAGTTCAATAGCAAAATGGAGAGAGAAGAGGAAAGAATCAATGAAGTGGAAGATAGAACAATGGAAATTATCTCTGAACAACAGAAAGCAAATAGATTAAAATAAAATTGAACTGAGCTTTCTGGACATGTGTGACTATAACAAAAGATCTAACATTCTCATCATTACATTTCTAGAATGAAAAGAGAAAGAGGGTGGGACTGATAATGTATTTGGGGAAATAATGGCTTAAAATTTCCCAAATTTGGCAAAAAAAAAAAAAAAAATACAGATTGAAGAAAAAGAACAAATCCCAAACAAGAGAAGCCCAAAGAAATATCATAGTGAAATTTCTGAAAATTAATGTTAAAGAAAAAAACCAGACAGACATGATAAATTACATATTAAAAAAACAATTTGAATGACAACAGATTTCTCATCAAAAGCCATGGAGTCCAGAAAATTGTAGCATAATATTTTTAGAGTGTTGAAAGAAAAAGAAGTGTCAACCTAAAAATCTATTTCCAGCAACAATATTCAAAAATTAAACATAATGCAAGACATTCTGAGACAAAGAGAAACTAAAATAATTTGTTGCTAGTAGACCTAAACTATACGAATGGTTGATGGAGGTTCTCTAAACAGAAATGAAATGCCAGTAAAAAATTGCCTTGAAACATCAGGAAGAAAGAGAGACTATGGAAAGAACAAATATATAAATAAATAAAAGAAACTTTTCTTTTCCTCTTGAGTTTTCTAAACTACAGTTGACAAATGAAGCAAAAATTATATAACACTACCTAATGCCTGACACGATTTTTGATACTATATGTAGAAGAAATATTTATAATAATTATTAGTGAGAGAGGAGACATAAAGTTTGCTCTACTTCACTCAAATCAGTAAAACATCAACATTAGTGGGCTTTGATAAATTATAAATATATAATACCTACAGAAATCAGTAAAAATCTATACACAGAGATACACTCAAAAATATTATATATAGAATGGAATCCCAATAAAAATGTTCATATAACTGACAGAAAAATAGAAAAAAAATGAGAAATGATAAATAGAATCAATAAACAGGAAACAAAAAATAAAGTGTCAGGTTTAAGCCTTAACATTTCAATAATTTCATGAAATGTAAATGGTTGAAATGCACCAATTGAAAGATATATAGGTAAAGTAGATATAGAGAACATGACCCAACTAAATGCTATCTACAAGAGCCACTTCAAATATAGTGATATGGGTAGGCTCAAACAAAATGGATGGAAAAAGATTCATCATGCAAATATTAATTTTAAAAACAAAGCAGGAATGGCTATATTAATGTTAGATAAAGTAGACTTCAGATCAGAGAAAATTATCAGAGGCAGAGAGGGACATTATATAATGACAAAAAGGTCAGCCCACCAACAAAGACATGGCAATCCTAGGTATGTAAGCATCCAAGTAACAGAGTTACAAGATAACTGAAGTACAAACAGAAAAAAATAGAAGAATAAATAGATAAATCTACAAATACAGTTAGAGGCTTCAACCTTCTTCTCTCAAAAATTAAAAAAAAAAAAAACTAGACATGAAATCAGCAAAAGTGAAGAATGTATAAATCAAAAAGTGGCTGAGGAATATCTCAATTGACTAGAGGTTTATTTTGCCTAAGTCGAGCACGTGTCCAGGTAAAAGAAACACAAGTCACTGTAGAGTCTGTGACCTGTGCTTTCTCCAGAGAGGGTTTTGGGAACTTCAGTATTTAGAGGGGAAAGAGCAAGCAGTAAGAGAAGAAAAGAAAAAAAAAAAGAAGAGAGGATAGGCAATGAGGCCAGTGGTTGCATTCTTGTGAGGCTCTGATTAGTCTTCAGTGAATCTATATTTTACATGTGAAAAGCAGGAGTAAGGAAAAGTCAGTAATGAATTTGTCTCACATCCAATAAATCTACATTTTACATAAGATAAAGTGAGCAAGTAAATTGTAGCTATCTGTTTGGGAACGAACAGAAGGCAATTTTCTGCATGACTCAGTTCCCAAGCTTAAGTTTCCCTTTGGCATAGTGAGTGTGGGGCCCAAGATTCTGTATTTTTCTTTCACAAATGTAACACCATCAACCAGCTTAACCTAATAAAAATTATACAGACCATTCAAGAACAGCATAATACACATTCTTTTCAGGCACCCGCAGAACATATATGAAAATATTATAGAAATTTTTTAAAGTGTCAACTTAAAATTCCATACTCAGCAGATTTTTTTGAAAAATCAAAGGCCATATAGACACTTTTCAGGTACAGAAAACCTGAAAGAATTCATTACCAGGAAACTTGCCCTACAAGAAAGACTTTACCACCAGCAATCCTGCAATGCCAGAAATATTAAAGAAAATCTTTCAGATGGAAGGAATATACTACCAGATGGAAATCTGGATGTTCACAAAAGATAAATGGTACAGGAAATGGCAGCTATATTGGCTAGCAAATTTTTTCTCCTGTAATTTCAATGTATTACAAAGACAGTTATTTAAATAAAAGCAATAATGCATTGTGGGTCTTACAATGTTCATAAAATTAAAATGTAAGACAAAAATAGCACAGAGTGAGAGTGGAAGAAATGAAAGTCTACACATATGAGTCCCGTACTATGAATTGGTGCAACATTACTTAAAGGTAGACTTTAATAAGATGTATGCCATGTGTTGGCAAACTATAGCTCACAGATCAATCTGGCCCATAGCCTGTTTTTGCATGGCTGATAAGCTAGTAATAGTTTTACATTTTTAAAAATTTAGTAAAAAAGAATATGTATCAGAGACTGGATGTGGCCCACAAAGCCTAAAATTATTATCTGGCCATTTACAGAAAAAGACTGCCAACTCTCAGTGTATATTAGAAACTCTAATGCAACCCCTAAAATAGCAACATGAAGAGTTACAGCTAATAAACCAACAAAAAAAGATTCAGTAGAATAAAATTTGCTCAGGTAATCTGAAAGAAGGAAAAAGAATTTAAAAAGGAAAAGAGAAACAAACAAGAAATGGGACAAATTGAAAACTAACAGCAAGATGATAGTTTCACACCTAACCATACCAGTAGTCACATTGAAGGTAAATGGTCTTAACACCCTAACTGAAGGACCGAAATTGTCAGGTAACATTAAAATGCAAGAAAAATGCTACATATAGCAAATGAATTTTAAATATAAAAATTCTACAAAATTGATAAAAGGGTGAAATAAGATATACTATGCTAACACTCCATGGAAACTGGAATAAATATATTAATGTCAGACAAGGTAAAATTCAAGACTAAATTACAAAAAACAAAAGGGTATCTTACATACTATTCAAAAGATTAGTTAGTTAAGATAATATGACAGTTGTAAACATTTATGCAGCTAATGATAGAGCTTCAAAAAAAGTGAAACAGGCCAGGCACGGTGGCTCACGCCTGTAATCCCAGCACTTTGGGAGGCCGAGGTGGGCGAATCACAAGGTCATGAGACCAAGACCACCCCGGCTAACACGGTAAAAACCCATCTCTACTAAAAATACAAAAAATTAGCTCAGCGTAGTGGCACGCTCCTGTAATCCCAGCTACTCAGGAGGCTGAGGCAGGAGAATTGCTTGAACCCAGGAGGCAGAGGTTGCAGTGAGCCGAGATCACGTCACTGCACTCCAGCCTGGGCCGCAGAGCGAGACTACATCAAAAAAAAAAAAAAAAAAAATGAAACAAAACTGATAGAACTTTCAGGAGAAATTGGAAAATTCACAACTATAGCTTGAGATTTCAGCACTCTCCTCTCAATAATTAATAGGGTAAGTAAATAGAAAATCAGTAATAATATAGAGGACAGTAATACTTTCTGTAAAGTGAACATAATTGATAATTATATAACATTTCATCCAATGACAACAGAATACACATTCTTTTCAAGTGAACACAAAACATTTTCCAAGATAATTCACATTCTGTGCCATAAAATATGTCAATAAATTTAAAAGGATTCAAGTTACATAAAGTATGTACTTTGACCATAATGGAATTAAGCTAGAAATCAGTAACAGAAAGATCTCTGGAAAATTCTCAAATAGTTAGAAACTAAATAACAGACTTCTAAATAACCCATAGGTCAAAGAAGAAATCAAAGGGACATTAAAAACTAATTTTGAGTGGAATGAAAATGACAACATAACATATACAAATCCGTGAGTTGCACTAAACAGTAGTTAGGAAGAAATTTGTAAATTTGTATAGCCTATGTTCGTAAAATATAAACTATTGCCTTTATTAGAAAAAAGAGAAAGATTTCAAATCAATGATCTGAAATTTTACCTTTGAAACTTAAAAAAAAAATCAAACAAAATCCAAAGTAAGTAGAATAGAGGAAATAATAAAGAGCAGAGTGAAAAATAATGAAATTAAAAACTCAAAAATAATAAATTACTGAAACTAATAACTGTCACTTTGAAATAAAAAAATTGCTAAATTTCTAACCAGATAAATCAGGAAAAGAAGAAGGAAAGAATTCACCAATATCAGTCATGAGAGAGGTGACATCACTACATATTCTAGTTAGTAACATGATAAGTAATTATCACGAAGAATTTTGTGGCCATAATTTAGATAACTGAGATGAGATGGACATGTTCACAAAGAGATATATAACCAGAGTCGCCCTACATCTATGAATGACATTGAATTTGTTTTTTTTTGTTTTTTTTTCTTTATTATACTTTAGGTTTTAGGGTACATGTGCACAATGTGCAGGTTTGTTACATATGTATCCATGTGCCATGTTGGTTTGCTGCATCCATTAACTCGTCATTTAGCATTAGGTATATCTCCTAATGCTGTCCCTCCCCCCTCCCCCCACCCCACAACAGTCCCCGGAGTGTGATGTTCCCCTTCCTGTGTCCATGAGTTCTCATTGTTCAATTGAATTTGAAGTAAAAACATTTCCACAAGAAAAACTCAGAGCCTGGTTGCTTCACTGTGGAACTCTATTAAATGTTGAAGAAAGAAATAATTACAATTGTACATAAACTCTTCCAGACAATTGAAGACAAGACAGTACTTACCAGCTCATTCTACATGGCCAGCATTATACTCAAGCCCAACAAAACTGTAAGAAAATACAGACCAATCTGCTTCATAAATATAGAAGCAGAAATAAAGAAAGAAAATTGTAAAATGAATCCAACAATATATAAAACAGGTGGGATATTTTAAAATATCAATCTATGCAATTCACCATATTAACAAACATATATATATATGTATATGAATATCTCAACATATGCAGTAAAAATATTTGGCAAAAACCCAATATCCATTCCTGATATTTTAAAAAAATCTCAGCAAACTGTGAGTAGAAAGTAACTGCCTCGACCTGATAAAAACACCTACCAAAAGAATTTATTACATCTACCAATATACTTAATGGTGATGGAAAGAGTGCTATCTCTCCATGATCATTAACAAAAGAAAGATATTTACTCTTTGCACTTATATTCAACATTGTGGTGGAGGTTCCAGTGAGTTCAATTAGGCAAAAGGAGAAAGGAAGAATGGAAGGAAGGAAGGAAGGAAGGAAGGAAGGAAGGAAGGAAGGAAGGAAGGAAAGAAGGAAGGAAGGGCATCCATATTGAAAAGAAAGAAACAAAATTGTCTTTATTTGCAAATGACATAATTGTGTATACTGAAAATGTTGGAATATACCAAAAAAGCTACTAAAACTAATAAGTAGGTTTAGCAAAATAGCAAAACAAAAGGGTAATATGCTGAAATAAATTGTATTTATATGTGCTAGGAATTAACAACTGGACATTGAAGGAAGCAAGATGACATGTATAATATCATGAGATGTGAAATGCTTAAGGAAAATCTGAAGAAATATAAAATATATAAACAAAATATATAAAATGTGAAGGAACTATACATTGAAAACTATAAAATATTGCTGAGAGAAGCTAAATAAGACCATGCCCCAGAAGACTCAATAATCTTAAGATGTTAATACTCCACCAAATTGATTTATAGATTTGATGCAATCTCAATTAAAATATCAGCTGTATGTACATAGAAAATAACAAGAATAATCTAAAATTCACAGGGAATGAAAAGACCTAGGATAGATAGAACAACTTTGAAACAGAAGAACAAAGTTGAAAGACTGCTACTATCTAATTTCAAGATGTATTATAAGCTATAGTAATCAAGACCATGTGATATCAGTATCCAAGATAGGCAAATAGGTTAATGAAACAGAGTAGATAGCCCAGAACTAGATCTATATATATATTGACAGCTATATATTGTCAAGAAAAGTGCCAATGCAATTTGATATGATTTGGCTCTGTGTTCCCACCCAAATCTCCTCTCAGATTTTAATCCCCATGTGTTGAGGGAGGGATCTGGTGGGAGGTGACTGGATCATGGGGTCGGATTTCTCCCTTTCTGTTCTCATGCTGGTGAGTGAGTTCTCACCAGATCTGATTATTTGATGACTGCCTGGTATGTCCCCCCCTCCTCCTGCTGCCATGTAAGACATGCCTTGCTTGCCTTTTACCTTCCAACATGATTATAAGTTTTCGGAAACATCCCCAGCCATGTGGAGCTGTGAGTCAATTAAACCTCTTTTGTTTATAAATAACCCAGTCTCAGGTAGTATCTTTATAGCGGTGTGAGAATGGACTAATACACAATTCAATGGAGAAATAATAATGTTTTTAACAAATGGTGCTGGAATTATTGAACATTCTTATGCAAATTTTAAAAAACAACAAAAGTTTCCATTAATACCTCACATGGTATACAAAAATTAACACAAAATAGACTATTGATCTAAATGTAAACCTAAAACTATAAAATTTCTAGAAAAGCATAGACAAATTTTTATGACTCTGGGTTGGGCAAAGATCTCATAGATACAACATCAAAAGCATGAACTGTGAAAGAATAGATTGATAAATTGGACTTCATCAAATTTATGAACTTATGTTCCTTAAAAAAACTATTAAGATAATGAATGGCAAGGCACAGACTGGGAGAAATTATTTGCAAATTATATGCATGATAAAATATTTGTGTTCAATTTACAAAGAACTTTAAAACTCCATAATATGAAAACAAGCAGTCCGATAAAAAAGGAAAAAAAGATTTGAACAGACACTTCAACAAAGAAGATACATGAATTGCAAATAAACAGATGAAAAGATGCTGAATAAACATCATTAATTATCAGAGAAATGAAATTAAAATCACAATCAGACACTACCGCACCTCTATTAGTATGATGAAAATCAACAATTATGGGTAAGGATGTCAAAGAACTGGAACACAGACAATGCTGGCAGGAATATAAGGTGGCACAACCATTTCGGGAAACAGTTTGGCAGTTTCTTAAACAGTTGCAAATATTAATACAAGCCTGTCGCATGATCCAGCCATTTCATTTCTAGGTATTTACCCAAAAGAAATGAAAATATAAGCCACAGGCTGAAAGCTGGAAACAACCTAGACACCCAATAACAGCTGAATAGACAAACAGATTGTGGTTTACGCATACAATGAAACATTAGTCCGGTACAAAGGAATGAACAACAACATGGATGAATCTCATAATCTTTATTCTGAGGGGAAACATCTAGACAAACGATGGCCTATTATATGACGACATTTGTATCAACTTCACATGCAAACTAATCTATAGCGACAAAAGGCAGATAAGTGCTTGCCCATGATGATGGAGGTGCGAAAGGCTAAGCTGGGCAATGTAGAAAGAAATTACAAAAGGAGTAAGGAAACCATTGAGGCTGATTGATATATTCAGTATCTTGATTGTGGCAATAATTCCGTGGTATACATTCATGCACATGTCAAAACTCATATTATACACTTTAAGTATGTGCAGTTTCTTACATGTCAATTAAATCTCATGAAAGTTGTTTTACAAAAACTTTTTTAAACTAACTTTTTTATTGCCTGTAACTTTATTTTTCTAGCACCGTAGACAATATCAAGTGAATTGAATAATGCCTGTTGAAAGCCTACAATGTCTCAGGTACAATAAAGTCCAACAGATGGGACCCTCTTCTGAGTCTTATTGCCGTCTCTTCCAAATTATATTTGAATCTTAGAGAAAACATTAATTTTCGCTAAGAAAATAAGAGAAAAATTATATATTTTTATATTATATATTTATATTATATATTATATATTTATATTATATATTTTTTCTATAAGAGAAAAATTATATTTGAATCTTAGAGAAAGCTAACTCTTGTTGAAAAATCATTATGTGCTAGGAACTTTCCTAACCTCCCTTCTTTAATCTTCACAACAATCCTACGAAGATGGTACTTTCATTACCCTCATGTAGTCGATAAATAAACTGAAGCACAAATAGGTTAAGACACCTTCCCAAGGTCATGAATCTAATGCACAGCCTTCAGATCTGAAGCCCAGCTCCAGAATCTCAACAGTGCCCTACTGTGGTCCTTCACAATCACAGAGTTGCAGCACCATATACCTCTTCTTGGGTCTACGTCCTCTTTCTAAATTTCTCTTTCTGCTTTTCTCTCTAACAGCTGTTTTTGATGCTTCTTTGCCTTTTAGTGTATCCTTTTTTTATAGGAATAAGACCTTTTTCTTTTACACTACTGAATCTGAGAGTGCAAAACCATTGTTTGGATGTAACAGCTAGGAAACAGTTCTTAAATGGTGACACAAGCATTTCTGAGCTTACTGTTCAGGTGTGCTCCCATTCTGGTACACAGTAGGACTCTGCGGGCCCTAAAGGGATGCCTGCACAGGGACCACATTACCATAGGCTCTATAGAGTGCACACTGGCATCCACTTCACAAGCCTTGCCAAGGAAGAAAGTCTTCCATGTGAATGAATTTCAGGAAAATGGAAGGCTACTCCTTTCGGAGTTCAGGATTTGCTGTTTCCCTAAGCTCTCATAGCTGTATAATAAATGCAAAAAGACTGAGAACCCTGGTTTCTTACAGGAAAAACAAAGGGAAAAGGAAAGAAAGGTAAAAAGACCTGTTTGAGTCATGTTTACAAGAAAACATAAATGAATAATCTCTTAGGATCCTTCCAGTAGCAGGCTAAAGGATACAGTCCCCTGTGATTTGTGACAGTCTGTGTTGGCTATGACCACATACACAGTCTCCCATTTTATGCGCAAGCAGTTTTATGGCTCTGTTGTTTTTTCCCCTGCTGTTTTTCACATTAACTAGAAATCTGGCCTTAGACATTGAGCAAAATGAGACTGCCTAATTTCTCCTATGTTACTAGCAGTTCATGCTTTGGTAAATCAAGGTTAACAAAAGAACTGCTTTATGCAAATTGGACATGTGAAAATCCTGGATACATGATTTTTAATTTTAAAAGCTCATAGGAGACATTTTCTAAGCTAATGTTCTTAACAGTAATGTTTTAAAGAATACAACCCATATTTCCTGAAAAGGTTTTTGAATATTTTGTTTTTCTTACTCCTTGCTTAAATTTCTTATTAATATTGTGTTTAATGACTTTAAATCACACTTCCTGATTGTTTATTTTAAGTATAATTATGTTGTTTACAAGCAAATTAGCTTCCTGGAGTCATTTAAAATAAACATTAATAAATATAAGATGATATTCAAGAGGCATGCAGAGGAAATAAATTATTGTAGAAAAAATAGAGTGATAACTGAAAAAATAAAGTTGTCATAAGTCATGAATATGATTTTTGGACAAAATAAAACATAATTAAAATACATTTTAAAAATCTACCCTGGGAATTCTGAGAATCATATGCAGGAACTATAATGAACAAATATGAATGCCTACATATAAATGTATAGAAATTACAAAATCCATGTGTCATTTGAATATGTGATATGGTTTGGCTGTGTCCCCACCCAAATCTCATCTTGAATTGAAACTCCCACAATTCCCATATGTCATGGGAGGAACCCATTGGGAGGTGATTGAATTATGGGATCGGGTCTTTCCTGCACTGTTCTTGTTAATGAATGAATCTCACAAGATCTGATGGTTTTAAAAACGGGAGTTTCCCTACACAAGCTCCCTTCTCTTTGCCTGCCGCCATCCACATAAGATGTGACTTGCTCTTCCTTGCTCTGCCATTATTGTGAGGCCTCTCCAACGACGTGGAACTGTGACTTCAATTAAACCTCTTTTGTGAATTGCCCAGTCACAGATATGTCTTTCTCAGCAGCATGAAAATAGAGTAATACAGTAAATTGGTACCACTAGAGTGGGACGTTGCTGAAAAGATACCTGAAAATGTGAAAGTGACTTCGGAACTGGGTAACAGGCAGAGATTGGAACAGTTTAGAGGGCTCAGAAGAAGACAGGAAAATGTGGGAAAGTTTGGAACTTCCTAGAGACTTGTTGAAAGACTGACAAAAATGCTGATAGTGATATGAAAAATAAGGTCCAAGCCGAGGTGGTCCCAGATGGAGATGAGGAACTTGTTGGGAACTGGAGCAAAGGTCACTCTTATTATGTTTCAGCAAAGAGATTGGTGGCATTTTGCCCCTGTCCTAGAGATTTGTGGAACTTTGAACTTGAGAGTGTTGACTTAGGGTATCTGGCAGAAGAAATTTCAAAGCAGCAAAGCATTTAAGAGGCAACTTGGCTGCTGTTAAAGGCATTCAATTTTATAAGGAAGCAGAGCATAAAAGTTCAGAAAACTTACAGCCTGACAATGTGATAGAGAAGAAAAATTCATTTTCTGAGGAGAAATTCAAGCTGGCTGCAGAAATTTGCATAAGTAACAAGGAGCTGAGTGTTAATCCCCAAGACAATGGGAAAAATGTCTCCAGGGCATGTCAGAGGTCTCCACGGCAGCCCCTCCCATCACAGGCTTGGAGGTCTAGGAGAAAATGGTTTCATGGGCCTGCCCAGGGTCCTTGTGCTGTGTGCAGCCTAGGAACTTGGTGCCCTGCATCCCAGCCACTCCAGCCCTGACTAAAAGGGGCCAGGGTACAGCTCAGGCTGTTGCTTCAGAGGGCGGAAATCCCAAGCCTTGGCAGCTTTCACGAGGTGTTGAGTGTGCAGGTGCACAGAAGTCAAGAACTGAGGTTTGGGAACCTCCACCTAGATTTCAGAAGATGTATGGAAATGTCTCGATGCACAGGCGGAAGTTTGCTGCAGGGGTGGGGCCTTCATGGAGAACCTTTGCTAGTGCAGTGAGGAAGGGAAGTGTGGGTTTGGAGCCCCCACAGAGACTCCCTACTGGGGCATCACCTAGTGGAGCTGTGAGAAAAGGGTCATTGTCCTCCAGACCCCAGAATGGTAGATCCACTGACAGTTTGCACCTTGTACCTGGAAAAGCTGCACATGCTGAATGCCAGCTGGTGAAAACAGCCAGGAGGCGGGCTATACTCGCAAAGCCACAGGAGTGGAGCGCCCAAGACAATAGGAACCCACCTCTTGCATCAGCATGACCTGGATGTGAGACATGGTGTCAAGGGAGATCATTTTAGAGCTTTAAGAATTGACTGCCCTGCAGAATTTCAGACTTGCATGGGGCCGGTAGCCCCTTTGTTTTGGCCAATTTCTCCCATTTGGAACTGCTGTGTTTACCCAGTGCCTACACCCGCATTGTATTTAGGAAGTAACTAACTTTCTTTTGATTTTACAGGCTCGTAGGCAGAAGGGACTTGTCTCAGATGAGACATTGGACTGTGGACTTCTGTGTTAATGCTGAAATGAGTGAAGACTTTGGGGGACTGTTGGGAAGGCATGATTGGTTTTGAAATATGAGGACATGATATTTGGGAGGGGCCAGGGACAGAATGATATGGTTTGGCTGTGTCCCCACCCAGATCTCATCTTGAATTGTAACTCCCACAGTTCCTACATGTTGTGGAAGGAACCTGGTGGGAGGTGATTGAATTATGGGGGCAGGTCTTTCCTGTGCTGTTCTCGTTATAGTGAATGAGTCTCACGAGATCTAATGGTTTTAAAAATGGGAGTTTCTCTGCACAAGCTCTCTTCTCTTTGCCTGCCACCATCCACGTAAGATGTGGCTTGCTCATCCTTGCCTTCCACCATGATTGTGAGGCCTTCCCAGCCACGTGGAACTGTGAGTCTAATTAAAGCTCTTTCTTTTGTAAATTGCCTAGTCTTGGGTGTGTGTTTATCAGCAGTGTGAAAATGGACTGATAAATATGTTTTTGAGTAATTTTGTCTTTGCTTTTTTTAAATTTTACTATTTAAGGTGATAGTCATTTGAAAAAGAGTCTTTCTTTTGCAAATATAAATGAAAGTTGAAAATCATCACTGTTTTATAGCTTCAAAAAGCCATTCACTGTCTGCAAAGTTATTGGTTTTGCACATAGTATCCTGGGGTCATTCATTCTCCTTGACTAACTTCATTAGAAAGTGACATGGCATTTTACTGCCAGATGCCTAATGTAATTCCTGGGGCATTCTTGGCACCCAGATATTTTTTAAATAACTAATGCATGGTTATGAGCAATGTTTTTCTCTCATAAAGCTGTAAAATATTGAAGGTATAAATTGATTTTATATCTTCTTTACAAGTTGTGTAGTTCAAGCTTTATGGCTTTGTAAAAGAATAAATTAATTTGTTAATTAACTTAAGTGTATTACATTTGAGAGGTTTTAAAACCTGTTTGTCTTGCCAGGGAGGGACAATTACAATTTGCAATTCTGTTTCCTGGTCTCAGTAGCAAACCAATTTTGTTTTATTTGCATCTGAGATCAAGAGAAACAATGACAAAACTCTTGACTTAGCAATAAAGAAAGAATCTTTGAACAGGAAAAAATACACACACATACACATATGTATATGTGTTTATATATATATATATATATGTACATGCACACATGCATACAAAAATTTAGAATGGTGGTTATCTTTGGAGATAATAGACGGGAGATGAGACAGCTAGATATGACAGTTGATGGAATCACTAGTGGAACAAAATAGCAGTTCTCCAGGCTCCTTCACGGACTGAAGAAAATAACAAAATAGTCAGAAGTCCAACAAAAGTCTTCTGAAGAGGATAAGGCCAAATTTATTTATTCTAAACTGTAAGACATACAGAATGGGAGAAAATATTTGCAAAATATATGTTTGATAAAGGATTAATATCTAAAATATATAAAAAATTTCTATAACTCAACAATATAAAACAAGCGACTCAATTCAAACATGGATAAAGGACTTGAACAGAAATTTCTTCAAAGGAGATATATATATAGATGTTCAAAGACACATAAAAAGATGGTCAGTAATACTCATTGTTAGAGAACACAAATCAAAACCATAATAAGATACCATTTCTCTCACATCAGGATGGCTATTATGGAAAAATAAAACAGAAAATAACAAGTGTTGGCTAGGATACGGAGAAATTGTGCTACTGATAAGAATGTAAAATTGTGCAGCTTCTATGGAAAATATAGCTTGTACATGCTATAGAAAATACAAATTATATGGCTACTATGGAAAACCATCATACAATGCTCTCACAAAAAAATTAAAAACAGGATTACCATATGATCCAGCAATTCCACTTCTAAGTATAGAGCCAAAAGAAATGACAGCATGAACTTAAACAGATGTTTGTACACTAATATTTTTAGCAGCATTATTCACATTAGCTATTCAATGGAAACAACCTAAATACCCACCAGCAAATGAATGCATAAACAAAAGGTGGCATCTACAGACAATAAAATATTATTCAGCCTTAAAAAAGGAAGAAAACCTTAACACATACCACAACATGTATGAATATCTAAGACATTATGCTAAGTGAAATAAGCCAGGCAAGAAAAAAGCAAATATTGCATGATTCCACTTATATGAGGTATCTGGAGTAGTCAAATTCATAGAAATAACAAAATAGTGGTTGCTAGAGGCTAAGAGAGAAGGGAATGAGGTTACTGTTTACTGGGTACAGAGTTTCAGTTTGGGAAGTTAAAAAAGCTCTGAAGTTTGATGGTGCTGGTGATTGCACAACAATGTGAATGTACTTAATGCTATTGACTTGTACACTGAAAATATTGTTAAAATAGTAAATTTTATATCATGGTTTCTTACTACAATAAAAAATGTCTGTCATGGACATAATTTCTCAGGAAATTTCAATTCATAGTAGGTTTGAGAATTATTGGGTTGAAGTAAATAATATTTACAGTTTAGAATAAATAAATTTGGCCTTTTTCTCTTCAGAAGACTTTTATTGGACTTCTGATTTCTTGTTCAGCATGTAAGGAGCTTAGAAGTCATTACCCACTCCTAACAAGTGAAAATCTGAACAGACAAAAAATTGAGAACCTCTCTTGAATCTGTAAGAGAGGCAAAGACACAGGGCAAACCACTGCCACAAGTCTGAATAGACAGAATGGACAGGCAAGTACAGGGAGTCATGGCTTACCAGAGCAGAGACTCATGAGCAGAAACTGCTGCAGAAACCAGGGCTGAAGTAGGGACATCCAAATTGTAATTGATTAATTGCTCAAGGTTCAGTGTGAACAAATCTGAGAGATGAAAAACTCAAGGGATCCCACTAATAGGGGCTATCTTAACATTTTAATGAGTTTACCTCCAAGATCTCAACCAATTCACACAGTAAATATCAGAAAAATATCCCATTGTGCTTCCGACGTGGGAAGAGGAAAAGGAAGGTTTTAAATAAGCCAGGGCACTCTGTTCTTAACAGGGTCTACCCTTAGGAGAGACCAGTTTACCAGAGCCTAACCTGCTGGGGTACTATCAGAGTCTAACTGAACTGGGAGAAGGGAAATACTCAATTCCAGCCAGCTCTAAGCTTTCTGCCTCATCTAAGGGGAGGGCGTAACTGAGAAACACATGTGAAGTCATAGTTCACGGGCACCAGATCACTAAAAGATTATAACCTAATCATAGGACTATAGAATTCATTCCATAGCCCCACACCTAACCAAGACATTATGACTAAAGACCTAGTTACAGCAGTTCCTTTTTCTCAGTACATCATGTTGAGCTATCAAGAAAAAATTTCAAGACATACTAAAAGTTAAAAAAAACCACAGTTTCAACACAACGTATGTGAAGGAATTTGTTGCCAGTAGACCTGCCTAGAAGAAATGTTACAAGTTCTAGAGAAAAGGAAAATAATATAGGTTAGAAACCTGGATATTTATAAGAAAAAGAAGAGCATGGAGGAAGGAATAAGTGAAGGCAAACTAAAAACATTTTTAAAATTCTTAGTTGATTGAGTAGATAATAATTTGTTAAAAATGATAGCAACAATCTATTTCATTATGTATGTTTATATATACATATATATCTAATAAATATATGTACCTATGTATGTTTATATATAGGTACAAGGAATGACATAAATGAAGTAAGGGACAGAAGGGATAAATTAGGATTATTTTGTTATTATAAGGTATTCATGCTATCTGTGAAACAGTAATAGTGTTATTTGAAAGTGGTCTTGCGTTTGTTGTAAATGTATCCTGGAAACTCTAGGAAAATCATCTTTAAAAGTATAGATAATATGCTAAAAAAGGAGAGAATGAAATTATGTAAAATGATGAATTAAAAGTACAAAAGGCAGAAAAAGAGTGGAAGACAAAAAGAGAAACAAAGAACAAGGAAAGCAAATAGAAAACAGTAACAAACATGGTAGCTATTAACCCAACTGTGTCAATAATGCAAATGATCTAAATGCACCAATGGAAAGACAGAAATTGTCAGAGTGAATAAAGAGACAAGACTCAACTATATGTTGTCTCCAAGAAATCCACTTGAAACATAAAGACACATATAGATTAAAGTAAATGGATGGAGAAAAATATACCCTCTTAACACAAATAAAAAGAAAACAGTAGTAGCTATATTAATTTCAGACAAAGCAAACTTCAAGCAATGAAAGTTTTAGGAATAAAGGGGGCATTACATAATGGTAAATGGGTCAATTCCTCAAGAAGACATAACAATCTTTAACATGCATGCACCTAAAAACAGTGTCAGAATATGTGAGGCAAAAACTGGTAGAACTTCAAGAAGAAATAGATGAATCCACTATTATAGTTGGAGACTTCAACACCCCTCTATCAAAAATGAACTGATCCAGCAGGCAGAAAATCAGTAAAGACACAACTGAACTCAACACCACAATGATTAACCAGATATAATAGAAATCTATAGATTACCTCATCCAGCAAGAGAAGAAAACACATTCTTCTCAAGCCCACATGAAATATTCACCAAGATAGACCACGTTCTGGGTTGTAAAATGTCACAAATTTAAAAGAATAGAAATCATAAAATATCTACTCTTGGACCACAATGAAATTAAACTAGAAATCAACTAAAGTAAGATAACTGGGAAATCTCCAAATACATGAAGATTAAATAACACACTTCCAAGTAACACATGGGTCAAAGAAGAAGTCTCAAGATAAATTAAGAAATATTTTAAATTAAAAATGAAAATACAACTCGCCAAAATTTGTGAGATACAGTGAAAGCAATACTTAGGGGGAAATTTATATCATTGAGTACATATATTAGAAAAGAAAAAAGATTTAAAATTAATCAGCTAAGCTTCCACTTTAGGAAACTAGAAAAAGAAGAGAAAATTTAAAAAAAATAAACAGAAGAAAGAAAAATTAGAACAGAAATCAATGAAAAATCAATAAAATCAATAATCCTGTATCCAGGCTAAGAAAAAAAAATCTCATGACCATTAAAAAGATAATAAAAGGATACTATAAACAACTAAATGCCCACAAATTTTGCAACCTGGTTTAAATACATTGAAAGACAATCTGCCAGCAACCTGGTTTAAATACGTTGAAAGACAATCTGCCAAAATTCACACAAGAAGAAATAGATAATCTGGATAGGGCTGTAGCTAATTAAAAAATTGAATCATTCACTAATAGTGTTCCAAAACAGACAGCACCAGGTCCAGATGGGATTACTGCTGAATTCTACCTAACATTTAAGGGAGAAAGCATACCAATCATCCAAACCTCTTCTGGAAGATAGAAACAGCGAGAATATTTCCTAATTCATTCTATGAGACCAACATTACCCTCATACCAAAATCAGACAAAGAAATTATAAGAAAAGAAAACTACAGACCAATATCTGTCATGAGAACAGATGGAAAAATCCTCAACAAAATATTAGCAAATAGAAATCAACAATGCCTAAAAAGAATTATACACCATGACCAAGTGAGGTTTATTCCAGGTATGCAAGGCATCTTATTATTTGAAAATCAGTTAATGCATCACTTCTCGGTTTTTTGGCTAAGACTAAGCAAAAATCAATTAATATAATTTACCATATCAGTGGGCTACAAAAGAAAAGCTACATGATTATATCAATAGATGCAGAAAAAAAACATTTGACAAATCTAACACAAATTCACGATGAGAACACTCAGTGAACTAGGAATAGCGGGCAACTTCCTCAACTTGATAAAGAATATCTGCAAAAAAAAAAAATCTACAGCTAACGTCACCCTTAATGATGACAAACTGAAGATTTCCTACTAAAATCAAGAACAAGGTGAAGATGTCTCCTTCTACCACTTCTTTTCAACATCACGAGAAGTTCTAACCAATGCAGTAAGATAAGAAAAGGAAATAAAGGATACAGATTGGGAAAGAATAAATAGAACTGTTTGTCTTTGTAGATGACACAATGATCTATGCAGAAAATACAAAAGAATCAACAAAAAAGCTCCTGAAATTAATATGCAATTATAGCAGTTGCAAGGTACAATGTTAATATACAAAAGTTGATCACTTTGCCATAAACCAATAATGAACAGGTGGAATTTGAAATTTAAAACACAATACAATTTACATTAGTATCCTTCCCCAAATAAAATACACGTAAATCTAACAAAATATACATACAACCTTTATAAGTAAATCTACAAAATTCTGATGAACAAAATCAAAAGAGAACTAAGTAAATGGAGAGATATTCCATGTTAATCAATAGAAAGATTGACAAGATGTCAGATTCATCTACAGATTCAATTAAATTCCAACAAAAATTGCATTGAGTTATTTTGTGGATATAGAAAGAATGATTCTAAAGTTTATAGTTTATATGAAAGGGTAAAAGAAACAGAATAGCTAATATAATATTGAAGGAGAACAAAATTAGAGGACTGACACTACCTGACTTGAAGATTTATTGGAAGCTATAGTAATCAAAAGAGTGTGGTACTGGTGAAAAAGAATAGGCAAATAGATCAATGGAATAGAATAGAGAGCATAGAAACAGACCCACATAAATACACTCTACTGATTTTTTACAAAGGAGCAAGGCAATATAATGGAGCAAAGATAGTCATCAACAAATGGTGCTGGAACACATGCACATGCACACACACACACACGCCCAGAGAAATCTAGACACAGACTTTTCCCCTTTCACAAAAAATAACACAAAAGATCACAGATTTAAATGTAAAATGCAAAACTATAAAACTCCTAGAAGATAACATAGAAGAAAACCTAGATGACCTTGGCTATGGCAGTGAATTTTTAGATATAACACCAAAGGCACATCCAGTGAAATAATTAATTGATAATAAACTGGATTTCATTAAAATTGAAAGCTTCTGCTCTGCGAATGACAATGTCCATAGATAGAAAAGACAACTCAGCCGGGCGCAGTGGCTCACGCCTGTAATCCCAACACTTTGGGAGGCTGAGGTGGGCAGATCATGAGGTCAGGAGATCGAGACCATCCTGGCTAACATGGTGAAACTCCGTCTCTACTAAAAATACAAAAAAATTAGCCAGGCGTAGTGGCGGGCACCTGTAGTCCCAGCTACTTGGGAGGCTGAGGCAGGAGAATGGCGTGAACCTGAGAGGTGGAGCTTGCAGTGAGCCGAGATTGCGCCACTGCACTCCAGCCTGGGTGACAGAGCGAGACTCCATCTCAAAAAAAAAAAAAAGAAAAGACAACTCATAGACTGGGGGAAAATATTTGCAAAGATGCATATGATAAAGGAATGTTATCCAGAATATACAAATAAAACTCAATAATAAGAAACAACCTAACCAAAACATGAGCAAGAGGTCTTAACAGACATTTCACCAAAGAATATTTAAAATGTCCAATAAGCATATAAAAGACACTCACATTATATGTCATCAGGGAAATATAGATTAAAACAGCAATGAAACATCACCACACACCTATTAGAATGGTCAAAATCTACAACAATGACAACACCAAATGCTGATGAGGGTGTGAAGAAAAAGAAACTCTCATTGATTGCTGGTGAGAATGGAAAATGGTACAGCAACTTTGGAAGAGAGTTTGACAGTTTCATACAAAACTTAGCATGTTCTTACCACATGTTCCAGCAGTTGTGCTCTTTGGTAGCTACTTAAAGAAGCTGGCAACATATGCGGACACAAAAACCTGCACGTGGATGTTTATGGCAGCTGTATTTATAATTACAAAAACTTGGAAGCAACTAAGATGTCTTTCAGTAGGTAAATGGATAAGTTGTGGTACATCCAGTCAATGGAATATTATTCAGCACTAAAAGTATATGAGCTATCAAGCCATGAAAAGACATGAAGGAAACAAGTGCATATTATTAGGTGAAGGAAGCCAATGTGCAAAGGCGATATATAGGCAGGCAAGAAGTGAAGTCAGGAGACAGAAAGTGGCCCAGGGGAACATGTCTTTCCTCTCTCCTCCTCAGCCCCAAGTGAACAGGTAGCATCAGGTGTGCCATTTGAGTGACTGGGCACAGCTCAGGCACCCACATGTCCCTCCAGCACCTATTCTTTGAACACCAGAGACTTCTGCACTATTTTTTGTTGCTTTTTTCCTTCATTTTCAAAGATGAGATCCCGATTGAATAGCTTGAATTGCTATAGAAAGTAATTGACCAAGGTAAGTCACAACTATCCTGTTCTTTAATTTTGTTGTTGTTTGTTATGACTAATTGAATGTTAGCCATCTAGCACACAGAGCTTTGCATTTCCACTCTGCATTACTTGTATTTTTATTATTTTGTAATATTTGTAATAATTTATTATTATAAAACTGTGTTATTAGTTTGGATAATTTGAAGTTAAAATGTGATTTTTTAAATAAGCAGCAGGGAAAAGGCAAAACTATAGACACAGTAAAAGATTAGTGGTTGCCAGGAGTTGGCAGGGTGCTGGGGGTGGGGGAATCAATGAATTGGTCAAGCGCCAAGGATGTTTTTAGGGCAATGAAACTCTTCTGTATGACACTATAATAGTGGATACACGCCACTATATTTGTCCAAATCCATAGAATGCACAACACGAAGAGTGAACCATAATGTAAACTATGGTCTTTGGGTGATTATAATGTATCAATGTAGGTTCATCAATTACAATAAATGCACTCTGGTGGAGGATGTTGATAACAGAGGAGGCTATGCATGGATAGGGGCAGGGGATATATGGCAAATCTCTGCACCTTCCTCTCAATTTTTCTGTGAACCTAAAATGCTCTAAAAAATTAGCATTTTTTTCTTTAGAAAATCTATTTTGCTGACTAAAATTAAAGTATACTGGCTTTCTTTGATGAGCTCGGAGACTCATAGGAATACATACATACACAAATACTTAGTTTTACAGATGAGGCAAAAAGATCCTTAGGAACACATATTCAGGTGCAATATACTCTGTAAACACATATTTCTGTGCTAACTGCAGAACACAAATATGTTATCCCCATTTGTCAGTATGGGAACAGTCACAGACCCACCTCTGCTCACTGCTACCTTGCTCTTCCTTTTTGGGCTCCAAATCCCTGAAGCCTTGCTCTTTAGTCCGTTGAAGTAAGCTGGTGAGCAGCATCATGAAGTTGCTCTACCTACAGATGGTGGGGCCCAGGAGCTACCTGGGTTTATATGAGAAGTGGTTCTCAAACTAGATGGCGAATTGGAATCACCAGGTGGGCTGCTAACACTCCCAAAGCCCAGATTGACCTTATACCAATTAAATCACAATCTCTAGGTGGTAATTTCCAGGCATCAGTATTTTTAAAAAGAACCCCAAGTGGCCCCATCTGTAGTCAAGGTAAAGAACCGGTGAATTGTCTGATTGTTTCAAATTAGCCACAGGGCTTCCAAGTGGCATCTTGCTACAGAAATTCCCAAATATGGGCTTCAGTATCTTCTTATTTATCTTAAAACTGATATTAGACTCTTCAACATGACTCAGTAATCTTGTAAATGCTTATTAAGCCCCAAAATTTGTGGTTTTTTAAAATAACATGGAAGATCCCTTTTTATAATCTTTCTACTTCTATGGGCACACGCAAATCAGCCTGGCTCTCTTTATCAGGAAAATGTCATGTGACTTAGCTGAACATGCACCAGGTTGGGAGAAAAAAGACGTGAGTTCTAGTTCTGAGTCTGCAATAGGCTTCTGGGTAAACCTGGGCAGATCACCTAGCTTCCTTGTCTTTAGTTTTCTCATCCATCCAAGAATAGGGTTGCATAGAGAGTGTTACCCAAGCTTCTATTTTCTGAATACCTCTCACCTTCAGGAATTTTTTGCCAGCGTTACATCCCACCCATAGTATTATTTATTTAAAAGTGCCCTTTATAGTGATTCATTCTGCTTAAACTTATTTTAAATATAATTTTAATTGCTTCTATAAGTGAATAATGAGTATGACATTTTATAAATAGATGGTAACTGGAAAACAAATACTTTTACAGTGCGAATAAATCCTACTTAGGTTTTCTTGTCTGACAAAGGCTTTGAAAATAAGACCTGATTTCTTTTCATGAAAAATAGAAACTAATATATTGGAGGGGTATTAAAAACAGCTTTGCACCAATAAATTTTCTCTATCTTATGAGGATTAAAAGAGAATTTACAAAGGAAATAATTTTTTCTCTATGTGATTTAAATAAGCTAAAAGTCGTGGTTCATGTTTCTGCACTGGGAAACACTGCAGTAAATGATCATGAAGAGTTTTTCCAAGTCTTATATTCCAACTATATATTCCAAAAACTATATAGTTTTTCCAACTATATTTTCCAACTATAGTATTCTATTATTACTCTATTGCTCCAACCTGGGCAAAGGAAATAAAAGACTGGAATATTCTCAGAGGACAGAAAGGGTCTTCTCTCACCACATCCCCATGGCTATTTCTGATTTAAATGGAGGCAACAAAGTTAGTGATCCGAAGAAAGATTTGGTAGCTATGCAGAAGGTAGGTTAAGTTTTCTAGGGGCAGAAAAAGATTCTGAAAAGCAAAATGCCCTGTTGAGAGGTAGTAAATGGCATGTGGAATTAAACTGTCTACAGGATGGTGTACAGCCAATGCATTGCCCATTAGGCTGGTTAAATTAATAGATATTGTGTGGCTGGCTGATGTCTCTCTTGCTCATGCGAAGAGTTATCTTCTTTATTTCACACTCTCTGGACCTCTCAAAGGTAAGAAATCAGAATCATTTACCCAACTAAAGGGGCAGAAGTTGCCATCTTACAATATTCCCCAAAGGCTATGAATCTAATTCAGGCTATTAAGCCTGCCAGGTTTCCTGTCATTCATCTCTCAGCCCTGTCTCACAGGACTAGAAAAGTCAAACTCCCTCAGGCTGATGCTGTCTCAGGTAAGTCCCCTATTATTGCTGTTTGATACTGCATTCTGGAGGCTGCACTCTATTTGGTATATCTACACTCACCACCAAGCTGCACCATCTTTTATCAGGCACCATCTTTTAAAACTCTCATTATTGACTGTATTTAAGCCACAAAATATATATGTATAATTTCAACATGGAAAGCTAGGATTCTACAATGTTATTTCCCAGGGTGAAGGTGAACCAGAGGTGGAGCAAATCACAGGAAACACAGCCAAGGTCAAATCAACCATCTCAAGCCTTCAACCTGGTTTATAGAGAAACCAAGCTCTGGGAAAAAAGCAAATGTAAATCTTCTCTGGAGAAAAATATCTTCATTTTAAAGCTGAAATTATTTCTATATATTTTATTTTAATCATTTCTTACAGGATAATAATAATAATAAAGCACAAGAGGAAATTCCATGAGTGAGAACCAGCAGAAGCAACAGAAAAGATCTTTAAAATTCTGAGGAATTGGAATGATCAGACTCAGACTGTAAATTAACTATGCTGATTATGTACAAGGAAATAAAAAGCAAGTTTCAAGATATGTGCAGAGAAAAGAAAGTGATAAAGAGGAATATTAAAGTTTAGAAAAAGAACTAAGTGGAACTGTTAGAAAAAATCTCAATGGGCGAACTTCAGCTTCTGCCCAAGATATAGTAACAGGAGCTGGATTTACCCTCTTACCACAACAGCAAGCAAACAAAATATATAAAATTTCAATTGGCAGGTTTAAGAGCAGACTAGACACACCTCAAAAGAGAGTAAGTGAGCTGGGAGATAAGTGTGAACAAACTCTTCAAAGTGTGAAAAGGAGAAATGAAAAGATATGACACAGAAGAGGGTAAGACATGTATGTAAGAGGTGCATACGTTTAATCATAACCCCAGAAGAAGAGACAGAGAATACAGGGCTGTGAATTTTACAATGATTCATTTTAAAATGAAACTGCATTTTGAGATAATTACAGATTCACACATAGTTGTAAGTCATAATACAGAGAGATCCCCTGTGTCCTTTACTCAGTTACCCCCAATAGCAACATCTTGCAAAATTATATTATAATATCAGAATGAGAAAACTGAAATTGACACAGTAAAAAACTGTTCCATCATGCAAGGATCTCTCTAATTGTCCTGTTATAGCCACATCTACCTTCCTTGTCTCCCCTTTCCTAACCCTCCGCAATCACTAAATTTTGTTCCACTTCTAAAATTTGTCATTTTATATAAGTATTGTATAAATGGAACCATAGAGTGTGTGACCTTTTAGGATTGGATTTTCTCATTCAGTATTACTCCCTAGAGATTCATCCAAGCTGTGTGCATCAACAGTTCATTCCATAATGTGGATTTACCCAAGGCTATTTAAACTTCATCCACTGGATACTTTCTAGTTTTTGGCTATTACAAATAAAGCTGCTATGGACATTCATGTACAGGTTTTCATTTCTCTGGGGAAAATGCTTAAGAGTGCAATTGCTGAGTCTCCTAGTAGTTTCTTGTTTAGTTTTGTAAGAAACTTGAAACTATTTTCCAGATCAGCTGTAGTATTTTACATTCCCACCAAAATATATAAATGATTTCATTTCTTTGCATCTTTTCCAGCATTTGGTGTTGTCACTGTTGCTTATTTTGGCCATTCTGACCGGTATGTGGTACTCTCTCATCCTAATCTTAGTTTGCATTTCCCTAATGGCTAATGATGCTAAATATAATTTCATGTGCTTATTTGCCAACCATGTATCCTCTTTGCTGAAATCTCTCTTCAAATCTTTTTCCAATTTTCTAACCAGATTGCTTGATTTTTTTTCACTGTTGTGTCTTGAGAGTTGTAGCTTCTAGATACTATTCCTTCATCTGGTATGTGGTTTGCAAATACATTCTTCCAGTCTATAGGTTGTCTTTTCATCATTTTAATAGGCCTGTTGTAAAGAAAAAAGTTTTAATTTTTATGAATTCCAGTTTATCAAATTTTCCTTTTATGGATCATGCTTTTGATGTCAAGTCTAAGAACTATTGGCCTAGCTCTACACTACATTCTAGAGATTTTCTCCTGTTTCTTTTTCTAAAAGTTTTCTTTTTTTTTTTTTTTTTTTTTTTGAGATGGAGTTTTGCTCTTGTTGCCCAGGCTGGAGTGCAATGGCGGCATCTCAGCTCACTACAACCTCTGTCCCCCACAAGGTTCAAGCGATTCTCCTCCCTCAGCCTCCAGAGTAGCTGGGATTACAGGCATGCGCCAACATGTCCAGCTAATTTTTGTATTTTTAGGAGAGACTGGGTTTCACCACTTTGGCCAGGCTGGTCTTGAACTCCTGACCTCAGGCAATCCACCTGCCTCAGCCTCCCAAAGTGCTAGAATTACAGGCGTGAGTCACTATGTCCAGCCTTTCTAAAAGTTTTCTATTTTTACATTTTACATTTAAGTCCATAATCAATTTTGAGTTAAATTTTACATAAGATGTGAGGTTTGAGTTGAGGTTCATTTTTTTTTTTTTTTTGCCTACGGAAATCCAATTTCTTCAGCATTATTTATTGAAAATATTACATTTTCCTTCCTCTGCTGAACTCCTTTTGCATCCTTATCAAAACCAGTTTACCATACTTGTGTGAATATATATTTTTCTCTATTCTGCTCCATTAATCTTTGTGTCTATTCCTCCACTTACATCTTGATTGCTGTAGGTACATATTTTATTAAACCTTAATATCAGATTCTTCCTACTTCCCTCTTCTTTTTCAAGACTGTTTTAGCTCTTCTAAGACCTCTGCCTGTCCATATAAATTTTAGGTTAACTTATCCATGTCTAGAAAATATCATCTTCTGGAATTTTGAAAGGAATTACACTAAATCTCTGGTTCAATTTTAGGAGAATTGACATCTTTACTATGTGGAGTCTTCCTATCCATAACACAGTATGTCTCTTCATTTGCTTAGATATTCTTTGGTTTCTTTCACCAGCATTTTGTGGTTTTCAGCACACAAATCCTGTACATGTTTTATCAGATTTATAACTAAATATTTCATGTTATTTGCTGTGATTGTAAATGGTATTGCGTTTTCATTTCAGTTTCCACACGTTCATTGTTGTATGTAGAAATGTGGTTGATTTTTTTGTGTTGATCCTGTATCCTGCAAACTTGTTAAACTCACTTATTAATTCTAGAAGTGTGTATTTTTGGGAAGGGGATAGATTTCTTGGAATTTTCTGCATAGACGATCATGCCATTGACAAATAGGAACAGTTTCATTTCTTCCTCTCCAATCTGTATGACTTTGATTTGTTTTACTTGCTTACTGTAGTGGCCAGATTTTCAGTTTGTTGTTTAAGGGGTGAAAGCAGATACCCTTACTTTGTTCCCAATATTAGAGACAAAGCAATCATTCCATTACCATTAAATGTGATGTTAACTGTATTTTTTTGCAAATGTGCTTTATCAAGTTGATGAGGAGCCCTCTATTCCTAGGTTACTAAGAGTTTTTATTATTAATGGATATTAGAATTTGTCAAATGTTTTCTCTTTGTCAAATGATATGATTGTATGATTTTTTCTTCTTTAGCTTGTTGATGTGGTAGATTTCACTGATTGACTTTTGAATGTCAGAGTAGCCTGGTATAAAATCCAGTCCACTTGCCATGGTATATAATTCTTTTATGCACTGCTGAGTTGAATTTGCTAGTATTTTGTGATAATTTTTACTTGTAAGTTCATGAGAGATATTAGTCTGTAGCTTTCTTTATTTTTGTGGTCTTGGCCTGGTTTCAGTTTCAGAGAAATAAATATTCACATGTAAAATGAGTTGGCAGTGTTTCTTCCATCAGTACTTTCTATAAGAGATTTTCAAAATTTGATGTTAATTATTCATGGGAGTGCCAGCTAGCCATTCTTGGCACTGCCTTTTTTTTACCTCCTTCATAATAGGTGGATGTGGAAGTTTAGCTCACCACTGTGCCTTGCTCACCCATAGAGGGGGTACAGGAACATGCTTACTAGTCCTAACACCACTGTCAGTCCAGCTGATGCTGAGTAGGAGCGGAGGCTCAGTTGCAGCTGGTCCCTGGCAGGGGATTCTGAGTACTGCCTGCTTCTTCTGGACAAGTAATGGAAAGTCAGCTGCATGCTGTCCCTGTAGACACCACCAGGCAGGGAATTGGAGTGCTTAGCCCACACTAGGCTCTGCAGAGTGGGGTTGGGAGTCGGATGGTCCAAGAGATCAACTTCTCCCTTGATTGGCCCCGTGAAACTATGGGGGTGGGGTTGGGGGAGTGGTTTTATCCATGAAGATTTACTTGGAGTAGGATGGGTATTGTCCAAATAATTTTCTGTTGTTAGACCATGCCTTTCCTGGTATTTTCATGAGGGGCAGTAGGCTTTCTTGGAGATATTTTTGTCTGCCTGATAGAGGCTTTTGCAGCAGCCTGTCAAAGACATATGGGAAGCAATAAGGAAACTCTAGGAAGTCACCACTATGTCTCCTTGAATCCCAAAGTCCCCAGGCATCCTGCCTTCTTCTTTCCGTAGTTCAAAGTCTTCCTGTGCTTGTTATTGTGTTTTGTCAAGGGCTTTTTAATTGAAGCAGGACAACCTGAAGGGATGTGACTACTCTGTCATGGTAGAACCAAAAGTTCTTCAAGACTTTAAAGACACCAATCTACACGGTTTTTGTAGAAACACTGCAACACAGACACAAGGGGTTTGGTTTGGCTTATCTAAAAAACCAGTGGCATTGTGGAAGAGCAGCCACAGGCCTCCTTCTCTCCCTGCAATGTGCCAGTCCGTGGATTGGATCCTCAAGGGCTCTGGTTCTCCTTCCCTGCACGGTGATTCAAATCCTTCTTTTGGGATCCCAGAGAATTTGAGTCAGTTAACAAGTCTTTCCAGACATTTAGTGTTTTAAGTCCCTGAAAGGAGATGTTTCATGTCCAAGGTGGACTCACAGCTGGCTCCCTATAAGGCAGGAAGGTTTCAAGGAAAGAGGGAGAAAGCTGAGTTTGGGGGAAGCTGATTTTCTAATACTCCAGGTAGGTGGGACCTCTGTGTTAGCCTTTCCTCTGGTGCAAGCTGGGTGCTGTAGTTGAAAACTACGAATTCCAAACTTGCTATCTGAAATAGACATAGCTAAATACAATGCATGTAAGTAATTATAAAGCACCTAAGTAACTATAAAACAAATAACCTTCTCCAGAAGCAGAACAATAGCAGTGAGGGGCACTGACAGAGGAGTGTGGCAGAAGTGGATAATCTTAGCAAATTTAGGCAAGTGTCTTGGATTCCTTATGGAGGGAATAGGGGATAATAGCAGAACCTACCTTAACACCAGGTGAGAATTAAATGAAATAGTTCATTTAAGGCACCCATCAATAGTAAAGTCCCCCCTAAGCAGTAGCTGCCGCCATTTTTATTACTCTTGAGTGCTGAATCTGTGACTTATACAGACTTTTTTTGACATTTAAAAAATATTATCTTTTCATTTTACAGAAAAATACTGGAAAGGTATATATATTCTCAAGCTCAAGTATGTGCTAAATGAGCAAACTGGATTTAGACCTGAAGCACAGGACCACCATGCTCTTGCCATTAAATCACACTACCTTTTTCAGACAGAAAATTGGTGCCCGTGAGAAGTGGAGATAAAAGGCTTGCAGGCTTCCCAGGAGACAGGGTTCACCCATAAAAGGGCAAAGACAGGCGGACTTCATGGCGAAGGAAGTTTTTAAGCGGGGCTTTTAGAAATCAGAAACATTTACAAATGCAAAAAACAGTGAATGGGCTTTCCAGGTGGTAGAATATGACTGAGGTCACAGCTGCAACTTGCCTCTTTCTATTAAGGTCATACTATCCTCTCATAAAGTGAGAGCAAGACAGCCAAGCCCAGGAAACTGCAAGGGTCTCTTATGAACCTACACGTAAGTATTTTGGCAGAGCCGTACCCTCCATTGGCAGAAAATGGCATTTTATACTACATGTCTCTGAAGCTTCGTTTCACTGTGCAGAGTTTTACTATAGAAAAAAATATGAAAAACTTAAAATGCATTATAGACAACTATGCAAAACTTTTGAGCTTGTGTTTTTTAAAATATAGGAGTTGATTTTAAAATTACGGTTTTCCTGGTGAATACACTTATTACTTAGATTGTCCGTGTCATATCCTAGCCACAGCTTTGTCAGTTATGCACCAGCAAAAATACCCTGCATTTATTTCTCTCTCTGCTTCTCTGCTATTGGTCATATAACAATTCAAATGCAATTTCATGCAATTTTTCAACTTAACAAAAACAGTATTTGAAGCTTCTTAAATGCCTTTTCAGAAGCTCATTGTTAATATAGCCCTTGTATCTTTTATTATTATCTGAGAAAGGAAACTGCATAGAAAAGGTCAGGTTTTTATTCCTCTGTGGCTGAGTCTTGTTATTAAATAAAAGTATTTATCTATGTTCATAACCTGAGAAAAAGGCTTGCCTGCTATGAGTCATTATCAGAGCTTGAACTGTGAGTCACTGGAACATACTGACAGGGAAAATTGATTATCCAAAGAAAGTGTGAAGGTGACACTGTATGTCATTTTTAATATATAATACATATATGGAAGAAAGATAAACCAAATGAAAGCCACACGCAGACACAGCCCAGGTCTCATCCTTCTTCCTGGCTGACAGTGAGCCCCCTCCCTCCCCTGTGCCTGCAACTTTTGAATCAAGGGACTTCTCCTGATATTTTCACTGGCCTCTGAATAACTCTCTTGCGCTTTAAGCCAGAGGCTCCCCTAAGACGAGTCCTGGTTTGAGGTCTCTAAGTACCTGAGTAGTCTTCTGTCAGGATACAACTGCGAATTCTTGCCACCTGCCTTAGTATTCAGTGCTCGCTATTATTGTCAGGATCATTATCATCATTAGAAGCTCCCAAATTCACAGGTGCTCACTCAGTATCAGGCATTGTGGACATTTTATGTGCGGTATCTTGTGTCATCCCTGCCCTGATCCCTGGAGGTGCCATTTTACAGGACAAGGCAACAAGCCACTAAAAGGGACAAATAGGATGCCCAGGGAGAGCCAGGAAACTCTCAGGTCTGGGGGACAACAGGCTCCCTCCCCCTCTTCACTTCTGTGAACATCCTCTTTAAAGTCAGATCTGCTTCCCTTTCACCGGAAAGGACATTGCCAATGGTATTATTCATTACTTTTTGCATTTATACATTCACCACTTCTTGGTGAGATTTAATATAAAACTTCTATCATTATGAAAACAGAAAAAAGAACTTAGAAGCAAGTTATGCATTACCACCAACTCACAGTGTGACCCTGGAATGCAATTCAACCTCTCTGGGCATTGGATTTCTAAAATACCTAAGTAGATGACTCTAATCACTTGCTTCCCACTCTAATCTTCTGATTTGTCTAAGTCAAGGAGGCTAATGTTCTCTCCCTTCATCAAACAGTTTTATGACGGTTACTTTTGTTATCAGGTGCCACCCAAAATAGCAATGTGGCCTCCATGGACTACAGAAAAAGTCAACAGGTGAGGTCATCCACGGGCACACCTTCGACCCCGTTGGCTCCTCTGCTCTCTCCTCTGTCCAGCCTCAGCCACGCTGGGCCACTTTCAGGTCCTGAGCACAACGACTCTGGTCGCCTGTGGGCCTCGGCCCTGGCTTTCTCCTGTACACTTGGCTAGCTTTACTGGTGCTCCCCATTTGCTCAGCCACCACCTGCTTTCCATCTTCCCCACCCCACCCAGGGCAAGAGACCCTTCTATGAATCCCTCCTATGCGTCCCTCTTATGAATTATACTTGAGTACTTAACCAGCCTAGAAGTTCTTGATAACAGGGGCAGGATCTTGTCCCTCATGGTAACTGCAGTGCCCAGCACAACATCTGGCACATAGTAAATCTTCGGCAAATGCATGAACAAACTGGTGAATGAACCACTCACATGCCACCCTGCTTCTGACCACCACTGTGCCCAGAGCTGTTACTCCTGGGCAAATCTCCAATCCATTAGTTATTGTGGAAAAACTCCCATAAAGCATTTTCTTAAAATAATCAAACTACAACAACAAAAAATCTCCATGCTCAAAGCCTGCTCCTAATAGCACAAGGTCTGGTTTCCCTTACATAATTCTCACTTCTGCCCTTCTGTGCTGTCTGAGATAAGAGGTCTCAGGCTAGAAGTGAGGTATATTCTCCAGGGCACAGCTGTATTGTTCAAGCCTCTGAACAAACCTCAAACCTCAAACCATCCACAACTGCAGGAATGGGAAACTGCCAACTTAGAAGAAAATGATTAGCTATTAAATGATAGGCATGTTGACTTTCGCAATAGCTAATAACTCCCTCAGAGGATTGCAGACCGTGACCAACATCTTGGCATCGGTAGTAGAGGAGGAATTCTCAACATCACTAGCACTTTGGGCACTCCTGTACCTTCCTCTGAGATTCATTCATTCATTCGCTTACTTCTATAGTGCCACGTCGATAACTGTGAGTAGGCATTATTCTAGGATTTCAGATACAGTAGGGAGCAAAACAGGAGAAGCTTCTATCTTCATGGTACTTACCTTTTAGTGAGGGAAAACAGGCAGTAAACAAAAGGAATAGGCAAAGCAGGTAGTGTGTAGGGTGGGTAACGTGCTGGAGGAGAGTAAAGTAGCTATGGTGGTCAGGGAAGGCCTCATTAAGAAGGTGACACTTTAGTAGGACCTGGAAGCTGCTGAGGAAGAGTCAGGAAGGTGTCTGAGAAAAAGTTTCCTGGCAGAGTGAGAACCAAGTGCAAAGGCCTGAGGAAGAAACAGGCTGAGAACATCCAAGGAACAGCAAGGAGCCTAGATTGACTAGAGAGGAATAAGGGATGGGGGAGTGAGCAGATGGGAGAGGGGCAGGAGGCAGGCAGTGAGAGGTCATGGTTAAACAGAGGGCTAGGGAAAGTTTTGAGCAACCAATAGCTGATTTGCATTTCGATTGGTTTCCTTTGACTGTGTATTAACAATCAACTAAAGGAGGCAAAGGCAGAGTAGAAAGACAGGTTAGGGGGCTATTTTTTTTTAATCTAGTGGGAGCAGGGTGGTAGTTGTGAAGGTGTTGAAATGTGGTTCACGATGAAATATCGTTTCACTCCAGTTAGAATGGCTATTATCAAAACAACCAAAAATAACACATGCTGGCGAGGATGCAGAGAAAAGGGAATTCTTACACACTGTTGGTGGGAATGTAAACTAGTATAGCCACTATGGAGAACAGTATGGAGGTGTATCAATCTGTTCTCATGCTGCTATGAAGAGATACCCAAAACTGGGTAATTTATAAAGAAAAAGGTTTAATTGACTCACAGTTCTGCATGGGGAAGCCTCAGGGAACTTACAATCATAGTGGAAGGCACTTCTTCACAGGGCAGCAGGAGAGAGAATGAGAGAAGGGAGAAAAGCCCCTTATGTGTTACATTTATATTTATATAATATATATAATATATAGCATATGTTTTATATATTACATATAAATATAAATGTAACACATAAATATATGTAATTATATATAATATTTCTATTTATTATATTATAATAAAACAATCAGACCTCATAAGAACTCACTTACTATCACAAGAATAGCATGGGGCAACCGCCCGCATGATCTAATCACTTCCCATGGGGTCTCTCTCCCAACACGTGGGGATTACAATTTGGATTACAATGCAAGATGAGATTTGGGTGGGGACACAGAGCCAGACCATATGAGGAGGTTCCTCAAGAGACTACAAATATAACTATCATATGATCCAGCCATGCCACTGCTGGGCATTTTTCCAAAGGAAAGGAAATCATTGTGTCAGACATCTGCACCCTCATGCTTATTGTAGCTTTATTCACAATAGCAAAGATAGGGAGTCAACCTAGATGTCCAAGAACAGATGAATGGATTAAAAATGTGGCATATATACACAATGGAGTATTATTCAGCCATTAAAACAATGATATCCTGTCATTTGAAGCAATGCAGATGAGCCTGGAGGACATCATGGTAAGTGAAATAAGCCAGAAACAGAAAGTTAAACACCACATGTTCTCACTCATGCGTAGAAACTAAAAAAAGTTGATCTCATAGAAGTAAAAATTAGAATAGAAAATTCAGGAAATCCAAAGAACCCAAGTAAGATACTCCATGAGAAGATGAACCCCAAGACACATAATCCTCAGAGTCTCCAAGGTTGAAATGAAAGAAAAAATGTCAAGGGAAGCCAGAGAGAAAGGTCAGGTCACCTACAAATGGAAGCCCATCAGACTAATGGTGGACCTCTCAGCAGAAATCCTACAAGCCAGAAGAGATTGGGGGTCAATATTCAACATTCTTTTTTTTTTTTTTAATTTTATTATACTTTAGGTTTTAGGGTACATGTGCACAATGTGCAGGTTTGTTACATATGTATCCATGTGCCATGTTGATTTCCTGCACCCATGAACTCGTCATTTAGCATTAGGCATATCTCCTAATGCTGTCCCTCCCCCCTCCCCCCACCCCACAACAGTCCCCAGAGTGTGATGTTCCCCTTCCTGTGTCCATGAGTTCTCATTGTTCAATTCCCACCTATGAATGAGAACATGCAGTGTTTGGTTTTTTGTCCTTGCGATAGTTTACTGAGAATGATGTTTTCCAGTTTCATCCATGTCCCTACAAAGGACATGAACTCATCATTTTTTATGGCTGCATAGTATTCCATGGTGTATACGTGCCACATTTTCTTAATCCAGTCTATCGTTGTTGGACATTTGGGTTGGTTCCAACTCTTTGCTATTGTGAATAGTGCCGCAATAAACATACGTGTGCATGTGTCTTTATAGCAGCATGATTTATAGTCCTTTGGGTATATACCCAGTAATGGGATGGCTGGGTCAAATGGTATTTCTAGTTCGAGATCCCTGAGGAATCGCCACACTGACTTCCACAATGGTTGAACTAGTTTACAGTCCCACCAACAGTGTAAAAGTGTTCCTATTTCTCCACATCCTCTCCAGCACCTGTTGTTTCCTGATTTTTTAATGATGGCCATTCTAACTGGTGTGAGATGGTATCTCACTGTGGTTTTGATTTGCATTTCTCTGATGGCCAGTGATGATGAGCATTTCTTCATGTGTTTTTTGGCTGCATAAATGTCTTCTTTTGAGAAGTGTCTGTTTATGTCTTTTGCCCACTTTTTGATGGGGTTGTTTGTTTTTTTCTTGTAAATTTGTTTGAGTTCATTGTAGATTCTGGATATTAATTAGCCCTTTGTCAGATGGGTAGGTTGCAAAAATTTTCTCCCATTCTGTAGGTTGCCTGTTCACTCTCATGGTAGTTTCTTTTGCTGTGCAGAAGCTCTTTAGTTTAATTAGATCCCATTTGTCAATTTTGGCTTTTGTTGCCATTGCTTTTGGTGTTTTAGACATGAAGTCCTTGCCCACGCCTATGTCCTGAATGGTATTGCCTAGGTTTTCTTGTAGGATTTTAATGGTTTTAGGTCTAACATCTAAGTCTTTAATCCATCTTGAATTAATTTTTGTATAAGGTGTAAGGAAGGGATCCAGTTTCATCTTTCTACATATGGCTAGCCAGTTTTCCCAGCACCATTTATTAAAAGGGAATCCTTTCCTCATTGCTTGTTTTTGTCAGGTTTGTCAAAGATCAGATAGTTGTAGATAGGTGGCATTATTTCTAAGGGCTCTGTTCTGTTCCATTGGTTTATATCTCTGTTTTGGTACCAGTACCATGCTGTTTTGGTTACTGTAGCCTTGTAGTATAGTTTGAAGTCAGGTAGCCTGATGCCTCCAGGTTTGTTCTTTTGGCTTAGGATTGACTTGGCAATGCGGGCTCTTTTTTGGTTCCATATGAACTTGAAAGTAGTTTTTTCCAATTCTGTTAAGAAAGTCATTGGCAGCTTGATGGGGATGGCATTGAATCTATAAATTATCTTGGGCAGTATGGCCATTTTCACGATATTGATTCTTCCTTCCCATGAGCATGGAATATTCTTCCATTTGTATCCTCTTTTATTTCATTGAGCAGTGGTTTGTAGTTCTCCTTGAAGAGGTCCTTCACATCCCTTGTAAGTTGGATTCCTAGGTGTTTTATTCTCTTTGAAGCAATTGTAAATGGGAGTTCACTCATGATTTGGCTCTCTGTTTGTCTGTTATTGGTGTATAAGAATGCTTGTGATTTTTGCACATTGATTTTGTATCCTGAGACTTTGCTGAAGTTGCTTATCAGCTTAAGGAGATTTTGGGCTGAGATGATGGGGTTTTCTAGATATACAATCATGTCATCTGCAAATAGGGACAATTTGACTTCCTCTTTTCCTAACTGAATACCCTTTATTTCTTTCTCTTGCCTGATTGCCCTGGCCAGAACTTCCAACACTATGTTGAATAGGAGTGGTGAGAGAGGGCATCCCTGTCTTGTGCCAGTTTTCAAAGGGAATGCTTCCAGTTTTTGTCCATTCAGTATGATATTGGCTGTGGGTTTGTCATAGATAGCTCTTATTATTTTGAGATACATCCCACCAATACCTAATTTATTGAGAGTTTTTAGCATGAAGCATTGTTGAATTTTGTCAAAGGCCTTTTCTGCACTTATTGAGATAATCATGTGGTTTTTGTCTTTGGTTCTGTTTATATGCTGGATTACGTTTATTGATTTGCATATGTTGAACCAGCCTTGCATCCCAGGGATGAAGCCCACTTGATCATGGTGGATAAGCTTTTTGATGTGTTGCTGGATTTGGTTTGCCAGTATTTTATTGAGGATTTTTGCATCGATGTTCATCAAGGATATTGGTCTAAAATTCTCTTTTTTTGTTGTGTCTCTGCCAGGCTTTGGTATCAGGGTGATGCTGGCCTCATAAAATGAGTTAGGGAGGATTCCCTCTTTTTCTATTGATTGGAATAGTTTCAGAAGGAATGGCACCAGCTCCTTCTTGTACCTCTGGTAGAATTCGGCTGTGAATCCATCTGGTCCTGGGCTTTTTTTGGTTGGTAAGCTATTAATTATTGCCTCAATTTCAGAGCCTGTTATTGGTCTATTCAGAGATTCAATTTCTTTTTGTATGCTTGCTATTTTACTTCCTGCTTTCAAAATTACATGTTTGTTTCAAGACAACCTGGATGGAGTCAGCCTTAATGTCATTGATAAGCAATGTACACACCTGTCACGTTTTCCATTAACTCAACACTGGCTGGCTGGCTGGCTCTGCTGAAGCAGACGAAGTTAACGCAATAATATAATGAAGAAGAAAGAGGAAGCCTGTACAGGGAGGTAATTATCATCAACTAGGAAAGGCCTAGTTTTTGATATATGATTATTTCAAGGAAAGGAGAAAGTACTGACTTCTGTCTTGTGACCTGTTTCCCTTCTTAAGTTTGACCAAAGGGGAAATGGCCTTCCAAAACACCAGGAGTGAGCGGCTGTGGTAGGTAGCTCCTTGTTAGTAGATATTTTTTGAGATTTTTGAGGTGGGTTGTCATCATCATCCCCTCACTTAGCATTCTGGGTTTTTTTCCCTTCTTTTTTTTCCCACTGGAAATGACTTTTAGAAAATTTATTTTTTTTTATTACTAACATAAGAAATTTGCTCAAAGTTAGTGGCTTAAAACAATACAGATTTATCATCTCATATTTCTGTAGTTCAGGTGTCCAAACTGGGTCTCACTGGGCTGAAATCAAGGTGTTGGAGGGGCTACATTTCTTTAAGAAGGCTCTAGGGAAGAATTCATTTCCTTGCTGTCATGGGTTGAATTGTGTTCCCTCCAAAATGAGTGCTAAGGTCCTAACTCCCTGTCTCAGAATGTGAGTTTACTTGGAAATAGAACCTTTGCAGATGATCAAGTTAAGTTGAGCCTGTTAGGATAGGCCTTAATCCAATATCACTGTGTTCTTATACAAAGGGAAAGCTTGGGAGCAGATACATGCACACTGGAAGACCACCATGTGAAGAATGGACTTATGCTGCCACATCCAGGGAAACACCAGAGGCTGGGAGAGAGTACTGGAGCAGATCCTTCCTTAGTGTCCTGCAGACACTGTGATCTCAGACTTCTGGGCTCCAGAACTTAGAATAAACTTCTCTTGTTTGACCCACTCACTTTGTAATATGTTGTCACGGCAGCCCTAGAACATTAATACATTCTTCTTTTCCAGCTGTGGAAGCTGCCCGCATTCCTTGGCTTTTGTCTCCTTCCTCCATCTTCAGAGCCGGCAGCATTGCATCTCTCTGACTTTCTTCATAGTTGCATGTCCCCCCAACCACAGCCAGAACACCTTCTCCAATTTTAAAAACTCATGTGACAGTAGGCCCATCTAGGTAATCCAGAATAATCTCTCCACATCAAGGTCTTTAATTTAATCCCATCTACGAAGTCTCTTTTGCCATGTAAGGTAACACATTCAGAAGTTCCGGGGATTAAGGCATAGGCAGTTTTGGGCAGTGGGCATTATTCTGCCCACCTGAGAAGAATAAATTTTAAAGCATCATAATGAAATAGATTAACAGATATTTTTATCTGGAGGGGCTTGCTGAAAGCCGAGGTCAAGAATCGGGGGAAATGCCTGGCGTGAGAAGAGATGGTGTTGGAGGAGGTGGCATCAGGAGACATACCTGGGAAAGGCAGGCCTGGGCGGAAGCCACGTAGGAGAAGCAAATATCCAGGTGCAGTGGAGGACTGCCAGGTAAAATTCAAAGCCAAAACCCTTGTTCAAATCCTTGCTCTGTCAGGTAGAGCATTACTTGTACTCACGGGTAGAGCTATCTGACTTTGAGGCTGTTACTTACCTTCTTTGCACCTCAGTATCTCATATAAAGTAAAGGAATATCATCTACCTTCCAGAGCTATAGCAAGGCACAAATGAGTTCATAATAAACGGACATCAATGAAGTGTGTGGCAGACATTATATGTGTTATGTCCTGTAAACTATAAAGCTCTCTAACAATGACGATATTATTGCCCCCTGCCTCCTGGAAAAAATGGGAGTGCCAAAGGAGAGGAGAGATACTCAGAAAGATACAAACTTGTCTATTCCCACAACTTGGCTTAGAATAAGTTATAGCACTGAGACACATTTCAGGAAAAGGGGAGAAGGAGAAAGGGGATGAAAACCTACTGACCATCCACAGTTGGCCAGGTGTTGTGATAACACCTTGCCTATATTTTCACATCTGCTTTCACACTAGACATCAGCTGGGGTTGTCCTTAACCACTGGCAATTGAGGAAGTCAATTCTTAAACTGCAGTGCTAAGGGGCAGATCTGGCTTCCCTTCCAGTCTGTCTGCTTCCTAAACACTGTCTGCCCCACTATGTAGATAATCCAGGATAATCTTTGCATCTCAAAGTTAGAAGCACCATTAGAAGAGGGTCCCAAGGAACTACCTTATCCAATAAACTCATTACATAGGGAGTCAGAGGTAATTTTGTTGCAGGATCATTATTGCGACTTGAGTAATTTAAGGGTAGAATATAATTCCCATACAAAAGATAAATTCTTGGCCAAGCACGGTGGCTCACGCCTGTAATCCCAGCACTTTGGAAGGCCAAAGTGGTCAGATCACGAGGTTAGGAGTTCGAGACCAGCCTGTCCAATAAGGTGAAACCCTGTCTCTACTAAAAAATACAAAGAAATTAGCTGGGCATGGTGGTGCACACCTGTAGTCCCAGATATGTGGGAGGATGAGGCAGGAGAATCGCTTGAACCTGGGAGGTGGAGATTGCAGTGAGCTGAGATTGCACCACTGCATTCCAGCCTGGGTGACAGAGTGAGACTCTATCTCAAAAAAAAATAAAAAAGAAAAAAAAGATAAATTTTTATATTCAGCATTTCCATCGTTTTCCTACAATATTAAAGGCTGTGCTCTTTTCAGGTAGACAAGTATTCCCCAAATTAAAAGAATATTATCTGAACTATTTGCTCAAACCACAGCTTTCAAGGGTAATGTGGATATTCTTCTGACAAACACACATTTTTTTCCTGTTCCTTTCATAATTACAAGAAACTTTTTTTTTTCGAGACAGAGTCTCACTCTGTCGCCCAGGCTGGAGTGCAGTGGTGCAATCTCAGCTCAATGCAAGCTCCACCTCCCGGGTTCACGCCATTCTCCTGCCTCAGCCTCCCGAGTAGCTGGGACTACAGGCGCCTGCCACCACCCTCGGCTAATCTTTTGTATTTTTAGTAGAGACGGGATTTCACCATATTGGACAGGCTGGTCTCGATCTCCTAACCTTGTGATCTGCCCACCTTGGCCTCCCAAAGTGCTGGGAATACAGGCGTGAGCCACCATGCCCAGCCAAAAATTTTTGTAACTCAGGCAAGACCTGCATAACACAGTGGAAATGTACCTAATTAAAATTCTGTTGGACCAGTTTCATTTTCTTGGTCTGTTGCAAAACAAATGATTAAATGTAAGTGCAAACAACACATCTTTTTGGTGATATTGGTGTATTTTTTTCCTTTAAAATTAAGGTAATTATTTGCTTATGAAGCAATTTGTTTCTGCAGTTCATCAACCGTAGTCTTGATAGCCTTGGAACCTGAATCATTGAATACACTTTGCAAAGGCTTATTCGTTTTAGCTGAGACACGATTGTCCTCAATTACATAGTTTTCATGAATTATTCTGGACTCTAAACGATTTTGGATGTCTCCAGTGAATATACTTTCTTTATAACTTCTCTGATGACATCTGTTTATGTTCTTAATGCCAGCCCAACCAATCTCTCCCTTTCCTCTCCATTTCCTTACTCACCTCCCTCCACCACCCCCTCTTACACACACTCCTGCCACTCTCCCCTCTCAAATCACTTCCAAACACAAGAGGTTTAATGCAGTCTCTCTTCCAGTGCCTCTACTCTTCCAAACCCCTTGGTCACTCATTTTGATAAGCCTCTTCTTAAAAAGATGTTATCTGTCACCATCCACATCCAATCTATCCCAATTTCCCATGTAAAAGTTTCTCTAACATTTCCCCTACTCCACATCTTTCCCAGTGCCATCATCTCTCACATTAATAATTGCAATAGCCCCTTATCCGTTTTCCCTTTTACCATCATGATTGTCTTAAATTTATCCCCACTCAATTTCCAGAGTTATTGGCTGAAGCAGAAACCTGGCCAATTCATTCAACCATTAAATCTCCTTGGCCTGTCACTCACAGAGTAATTTTTTAAATGTTTGGAATCTTAAAAGATTCTGGGGAAGAACATCTTGGGGTTCAAAAAAATCAAGATTTGGGGGTGGCAGCTGGGGTCCACGAATACCCCAGACCCCCTTTGACTTGAAGAAGTCCTCTTTTTTTGTTTTGTGATTTATATCTAAAATTTCACTGAAGAGAATTGGTTACATGGATTAAAATAGTTTGAGGACCTGGCTACTGGCTGAAGTACATACCCTCAGGAACCCATGGCCTAGTCCTGTCTTGGCCACTTTCTGACTCATGCACCCACTGCCCACTAGTAACACGCAGGGAAGGGCTGATACCTTCCTGAACACACTGTGTTGTTTTTTGCCTCTCAGCTTCTGTCAGTGCTGTTCCCTACGTCCCTGCCCTTCCCTCGTTTTCTCAATCCTCCTGTGAGCATGAACTAAGATGTATCCCTTCCAGGCAGGCTTACTGGAAGCCCTGAGTTGTGTAATGGTGTTTGAGTCTTTGCTTCCACTTTGTATCATGCTTTGTGGTTTTTGACTGGATGCTGGACATTATGTATTAAAATTAGTAGATCTTCTGAAATGAAATGTGTTTTCTTCCTTCTAAAATGATTATGTTTTATTCTGAGAGGCAGATAGACAACAAGCAGATTACCTACTAGCTTTAAGTTTGTTAGGGTTGGTCTATTTCTATGGCGCTTCTGCGATGTCAACTGAGAGCCTGGGGTGTTGAGCAGGGTTCTTCTATTTTCAAGAGAACTTGAACTGTACCTCTGTCCTCCAAGCACCTTGTAGCTGCTAAAATATCTGCTCAGTACTTTATTGGCCCAATTACTGTTTTCTGCAGGCTCTCTTGGAGTTTTAAATTGAACAGCTTAGGAGTTGGTTAACACCTCTATGGGAGATTGCACACAGATTTGGGGGCTCACTTAGCTGGGGTTCCCTCTTTTCCTGTATTTGTCTTATCCAGGCTCAGCTTCTTTGACGACCTGGATCCATCCTCTCCCCTCAACCTATCAGGACTGCAAACTTCTGACAGAACACTTCCATGGCATTATAAATTAACAAGTACTCTCAAGGAAGAAGCAGGGTGAATGGAGCTCGCTTCCTAGCGTTTGCCTGCTCTCAGGGACTACAGCGTTTTGAGTCCTGCCAACTTGATTGCTCTCATGCTTTTCAACAGCAATCATAATTTCATGTATTCTGTACAGTTTTTATAGTTGTGTTTTGTACGAAGGCTATCTAATGCAAGCCACTTCATCATGATCAGAGCAGGAAATGCATGTGTTTAGTTTTGATTTGCATATGATGTTATAAATTAGTTTATATTACCATATCAGTTGTTATATATTGTGTTTGTCACATCATCCCTGTTTATAGGCATAAAAGCTGGCTTCATCTATATAAACAAAAGCGTGACAAAAAGATAACAGCCTTGTTACTAGAATTAGAAGTCAGTGAACTCAGGGTTTCTAAAATTCCCCTTTACACAGAGTGAGATTGGCCTCAATGCTAATATAAGGACAGAGCCAAAAGATGAAAAGTATCCCAGATATTTGGATTGGTGCTAGACTAATACACACAACTAAAGCACACACGCACACACACACACACACACATGCACACAAACTCACTTCTTTACTTGCTACTTCTCCAAGATGGTAGAGATTCTAATTTATCACATTTTCATAGTTTATGTGTCCTATCCTGTATTACTTCTTTATTTTTTACAATGAATATTCTCCAAACTTTCAATTTCTTTTTTTTTCACTGTGGTAAATAGGTTTGTATATACTATTTTGGAAAGATTCCAAATGCTAGGGGAAATTACGGTAAATCATTTTTCTTTACATTTTATAAAACCTATACTGTATATGTTGACAGAATTATGACTTCTTTAGAAAATCAAGTTGACTTTCATCCCAAATCTTTAATACATCATTAAGACTCTGTATCAAGACCTACTATATCTTTTGGATTTTATCAAAATTGGTGGCTCAATATTACAGAAAGATGCCAGGTAGGTCAAAAAGTGCTCAAACCAGGAAGTCTAAGATCCTGGGCCCGCTTCCATTCTGCAGGACAATTATTAATCAAACACCAACACCAAAGAGAGAATTACACAACACCAATATCTTGCATTATTCTTGTCTGAGGCACCATTGCTGACTGACATTTTTTTGGTCACTGAGGTGACCAAAACTCTCTGCTGTTGTCCAAGATAAAGAGAGCATCATTTAATTACTGTATATGCCCCCCTTTTAGCTATTTTTCCATTGAATCTTGCAAAAAAAGATCATAATAAGACATAGTTGTTGTTGTTGTTGCTTCATCTTAAAAGAGGATGGAGAAGGACTATGGTTTTGATGATGACATAAAGGTTACGAAACAATGTTTAACAGTAATGGGTTATCTAATAATGATCTAACACCAAAACTATAAAACTAATAGCTTAGTTGGGGTGAGGGGAACATGAATTTTAAAAAGTAGAAGAAAACATAGTTTTATACACAAATGAGAGAAACTTTCAGATAGAAAACATCACTGGTGTCATCAGTTTGCTTTTATTATAATTTAAGGAAAGAAATTGCTCGAGGAAAAATTTTAAGTAACTTTATATTCTCATTTCTCAGATGTTGTCATCTCCTCCAAAAACCCAAAGATATGTTAAAGTCTTTTAAAAATAAACTGGAAAATGTACTCTGTCCGCAGTAGACAACACCAATGTTTTAAAAGCTGGATTATGGCAATTCTTCATTGTTCATTTGCTTTCACACTGCTTGTGGCTCTCTAAAGTGGTCCCTGCCCCTTACTTTTCTTTGCCATGTCAGATGTGCGAGGGGCACCCTGGCATCTGCTGCCTACCCCTGGTCTCCTCCCAGATGCACTTCCTGGCCTCTGAGATAACAAGTATCTTCTCCTCCCACCCGGTTCCCTGACAAAAAACGAACATATTCTCCCCTGCCTAAACAATTTCTTCCCATCTTTTCCAATTGCATAAAAGAAAATCTACCTAAGCCCTAGTGACTCTTCAGTTTTTTTCTCTAATGTTCTTTAATATGTAAAACTGGATGGTTTTTCGTTTTCAAAAAGACTTCATAAAATCATGTGTTTCATAAACTTTGCCTTAATTTCCAAATGAAATTATTTATATATAATTCACTGTGGAAAATAAGTTTGTATATACCATTTTGGAAAGACTCCAAATGCTAGGGGAAATTAAGGTAAGTTGTTTTTCTTTACTCTTCATTTTATAAAATCTATTCTGTATCACTCAGTAGTGTTGTATCATGCTGAAAGAAATATGGTATGGAACAATAGATTGCACAGAAAATCTTTGGCAGGAAGAATGCATCTAGAGCACTTAACATAGTACTTTGCATAAAAGACCTCAAATAGCTGTGGGATTCAAGGGTGTTGAAGTGTGAGCAAGCTTCATCTTGGGACACTTTGGGTGGTACTGTAGGAATCCCAGTATATACTGGGAATAGTTATAACTTCACAAGAAAATGCATTTTTGATCTTAGTAGTAATAACATACATTTAGTGTACGGTTTTTTGACACACAAAAAGATTTTTATCTGTCCTGGATAGTTTAACTTTCAGAAGCAGTATGCAATCATTATCAACATCTACATGATCAAAGGAGGTTTACAGAACCCAGCAACATGCTGGTTCTGAGCATCTCAGCTGCTGGTCAGGCAGTGATGGTGCTGGCACTCAGCAGTCAGGCCAGTGAGAAGCACTTCCAGGCAGGAGTCCATGATCTTGCAGTCCCCTCCAAGGAAGTGCTGGTGTCACCATAGCCTGCAGCTCAGTAAAAGGATCTTGGCAGAGATCCAGAGACTCAGCTCAGGTCACAGAGGTTGGAGACCACATTTGTGTCTGCTTTGGTTTCAGTTCCCAGGTGACATGGAGGACAAAGCTTGGACGTTGAGTTGGATGAATTTTTGTGAAATACTCCTCTAAGTATTTTTGTGAAACCTAAGTTAAAAACTTAGTTCTTTAAATAAATAAATATTTGTTAGATACAAATTGTAGCTAACATGTCCTGAAATTTCACTAGGTGCCTCCTAAGATCAACTCATTTAATTTTCATAACCACCTCATAAGGTGTATTAGTCTGTTCTGGCTGGCATAATAAAATACCATAAATTGAGTGGCTTAAACAGCACATAAGTATTTCTCACAATTCTGTAGTCTTGGAAGTCCAGGGACAAGGCATTTGCAGATGTGCTTCCTGGTGAGGGCTCAATTCTTGGTCCTTGGGGTGTCCTCGCATAGTGCAGAGAGGGATGGAAAAAGAGAGGGAGGAGGGGGAGAGAGAGAGAGAGAGAGAGAGAAAACTCTCCTTTTATAAAAGGCTTCAATATGTGAATTTGTGGGGAGACATCAATATTCAGTCCATAACATGAGGCGTGTCTACTATTACTCTCATTTTACAAATAGGGCCTGTTTCCCAGGCAAGAACACTGAGGCACAGAGAGATGAGATTCCTTGCCCATTGTTCACACAGCTTCTATGTGGTAGAGGCTGATGTGAATCCCATCAATTTTCAGTGCCCACTCTACTACATGGCCTCCCTTCTACAGGGTTTGCATGTAGGCTGGTCTCCTGGCATGTCCTGGCTCTGTTTCTGAGTAGCTGCACAGCTAGTCAGTTTCTTCAACTAACTGAAGGTCAGTATCCTCAGCTGGGTACAGCAGAAGATGATAAAACCGATCTTGTATGTAATTTCTAGTCTTAAATGCAACAATGCACATAAAATGTCTAATATAGTGCCTGGCTCATTGTATGTGCTCAATAAAAGTTAAAGATAATTAGTAAGGCCTTCAGTAATAAATACTGAATAAAAGATAACAATTGTTATGGCTGTCATTATACCACACCGTCTCTTAAATTTAAGAGATACTCTTCTAGCTTGCCCTGCACTGTTCTGGAAAAACTGGAAAAAGGGCCGGGCGCGGTGGCTCACACCTGTAATCCCAGCACTTCGGGAGGCCGAGGCTGGCAGATCACAAGGTCAAGAGATGGAGACCATCCTGCCCAACATGGTGAAACCTCGTCTCTACTAAAAATACAATAAAAAATTAGCTGGGTGTGATGGCGCACTCCTGTAGTCCCAGCTATTCAGGAGGCTGAGGCAGGAGAATTGCTTGAACCCTGGAGGTGGAGGTTGCAATGAGCCGAGATCACACCACTGCACTCCAGCCTGGGGACAGAGCAAGATTCTGTCCCAAAAAAAAAAAAAAAAAACTGGAGAAAGGTGGAAATATTAATATATATAGACAATACACCACAAATATGTATATATATTTGTAAAATATAAAATATTCTATTCAATATAAAAATACCTGGGGTAAAAGTGACAATCTCCCTTATGCTCCCTCTGTTCCATTTCCTTCCCTAGTGATAAGTGCCATTCATTATAGAGAATACGATTAGGCAAAATTTTGGGGAAAGTGGAATATTTTTCTGTATAGCTTTAAAATTTTTGCAAAGTAACTTTAAAAATGACTATTCAAGTGTAGCTAGCTAATTTTTTCAGACACTGTGACATTCAGCTTCCTAGTGAGTTAAACAAACACAGCAGAAGCAGTTAGAGATTTCATTTTTCTCAAGGATGTGCAAAAAAGCGACCGTAGAGTTTCTCCTCAGAGCAATTCCACAAGCATTCAGGAAGGCCACTCTACAATTCAAACTTAATCATTATGGTTTCAAATGCAATCCCATTCAAAGTTACTCAACGGAAAGTCATTTACCAGATCAAAATATCAGGATAAAATCAGCAGTAGTCAAGACTGGAATCCCGCCTTCCTGTGCTGAAGCCGTGCTTGTCTTCCACAATTCCTTGAAGACAGACTTCTCAAACTGAGTGAGGATTATACCCAGATGTCAAAAGGCAGAGTGTACGTGGTGAGTGTATTAGAAATGGTGAGATAACAGGTGGCAGAAAGAAATTTTTTGCCCTGCTGGCCTCTTAGTTCTCTCTCTTCTTTTCTCTGGTGATAAGAGAGTGTTTGTAATATAGAACACAGAAACCGCGACTTTGCTGGCAATTTATGCTTTGAAATTATGCTGTGAGAGGCAGGCGGTGATGGCAGGTGGGAGGCTTGTTTGTATCTTAGACCTGCCATGCCAAAGAATGTAAAAGGACTGCCTTTTACAGCTATCCTTTCTTCATGGATCTGGCACCACAATAAACATGATTTTGAGACTTTTTAGAACCCCATTGGGCTAGAGCCAAGACCCTGGAGAAGCAAACTGACGAATAGAAGAGATCAAAGCAAACGAAGGTGAAAAGATGAAGAAGATGACAGGCAAGGGACCACCCAACCAAAAGATATCCTGAGACAAGGAAGGAAACCTTGGGACCTCCTCTGTGCTTAGAGTACTCAGAGTCAGCTGGTTTTCTCTCGGGGTAGACTTGGCCTGAATGCCTTTCCAGACACTGCAGAGCGTCACTGAGGAGCTACCTTTACGGCATGCTTTACAATCCTGCCCACAAACAGGTAATGATCCCTGTGGTCTGAACTTCAAACTAACATGAAGGACAACTGATCTCTGTATGGCTAAAATGCATTAATTCCTAGTGGCAAGCTGCGGTTGAAAAACTTGGAAATATTAAAGAAGCGGGTAAACCTACAATCACCTGAACAAACGGTCACTCTGTAGTAGTGGTCTACGTTAAATAAGACAGTTGGCGGGAGGCTGAGGCAGGAGAATGGCGTTAACCCCGGGGGGCGGAGCCTGCAGTGAGCCGAGATCGCGCCACTGCACTCCAGCCTGGGTGAAAGAGCGAGACTCCGTTTCAAAAAAAAAAAAAAAAAAAAAGACAGTTGATGCTTGGGGAAAATGAGCCATGTTTAAGATACAGAATCAACTGTACAAATAAGAGGCAAACGTGTTGCTCATGGCTAAACATCATATAAGCTGCAGCACACAGTGTGAATATCAATTTGGCCTGTTTCTGCCTAGAGATAGAGTAAGGGCATTTGTAGGCACAGCATGTGTGCCGGAGAGTTAATATAGCAGAGCTAATGTCTCTCCTTTGAAAGGCCCACTGGCAAGGCTGGCCCTTGCCTGGTGTCTGCGAACTGAGAATTGGGAGTGTTCCTACCATTCTTGAAATGATACCAACAAGCTCAATGTGCCTAAACTGTTTATACAGACGATGTGGTTTGTGCTGAACACCTGCTTTCCTTCTGGAAGTCTGGAATTTGGTTATGTCCTAGGCAAGGGATGGCTGTAAGCCCAGGCCCCAATAAAATACCCCTGGGCTCTGAGTCTCGAATGAGCGTCCCTGATTGGCAGCATTTCCCACGTGGTGTTAAAGCTCATTTCTGGGGAATCAAACACGCCCTGTGTGACTCCACTGGGAAAGTACCCTGAAATCTTTTTTTTTTTTTTTTTGAGACGGAGTCTCACTCTGTGGCCCAGGCTGGAGTGCAGTGGCGCCATCTCGGCTCACTGCAAGCTCTGCCTCCCGGGTTCAAGCCATTCTCCTGCCTCAGCCTCTCCGAGTAGCTGGGACTACAGGCGCCCGCCACCACGCCCGGCTAATTTTTTTGTATTTTTAGTAGAGACGGGGTTTACCGTGATCTCGATCTCCTGACCTCGTGATCCGCCCGCCTCGGCCTCCCAAAGTGCTGGGATTACAAGTGTGAGCCACCGTGCCCGTCCTTGTACCCTGAAATCTTGTACTTGGTTTCCCCCGACTTTCCCCCAATGTCCTTTTCACTTTGATGATTTTCCTTGAGCCCTGCTTCTGTAATCCATCTTAGCCATGAGTACAGCTTATGTGCTAAGTCCTGTGGGTCCTCCTAGCAAACCATCAAACCTGGGGGGTGTTTTGGGAACCCATGGCCCACTATGACATTTAGGCTTCTGAGAAGCTACATTTTTATGTTTGGCAAAGCGTCTTTGGAATTTCATATATAAGAAGAAAACTTTATGTGCCAGATAGTCACTACTTCCCCATCCTCTGTCCCTGCTAAGAGAAGTGGCTGTACCTCTAACAGGTCCGGCAAAAGGCTTGCCCATGGGGAGTGTTTGGGCAGTCCTACCACTCTGAACTGCCCGCAGCTCACTGACCTAAGGGTGGACACCTGACTCAAGCTGGGTCCATCAGATTTTCTTCCCCCAAATTTGAAGGAGGGTGCCGAGAGGCTAAGTCCACCAGTTAGACCTTGGAGAAATGTTGACGATCATGATCGTTTTCTTTCCGCTTGTCTTGACGCTGCCTAATGGAATAGTGCAGTTTAAGTGTCTGCCTTAGGAAGGGCTTCCTTACCCCTCAACTTGCTTCTGTTCCCCTGCTTTGCAGAATGGTTCCTCTTTGTATTTGCCCAATTTAATATTCTTTACATATCATTGAACTTGCCTATTCAAAATCTCTCCCCTCTCCTCTGTGAGGCAAACAGGGCCCAAGCATACGTTGTTTCTCCTGGCACCCTTGAGGTCGAGTACTGGTCAAACTTCTATTAGGAACTACATAAATGCTTGACAGTAAATGATTGAATAATGCCTGACCTCAGGGCTCATCCTGGGTGAAACCCTGGCAAGGTTTGTTTTTACTACAGAAAAAAAAAATCCCAAGATTGCTTCACCTCTGCAGTGAATTTCCTTCATCTACACATTTGGTGTAAGAGATTTTATTAAAGGTCAGACTTAAGGTGTTAAATTTTTTTTTCAGAAAAAAAAAAGTGAGCTGAAGTCTAGCACCACAAAACTTATACTATGGACAGGAAATATTTCAGCTGATACTCTAGGTAGAATCAGTGTTGGGGATTTTCAGCCCTGTGGAGTATAGCTAGTGGCTTTTAAAACAAGTGAAAAAATAACATATTAGAGAATGTACAGGTCTAGCATTTACAGACAGCGGGTGGCTTTCAGTAAATGTAAGTTCATAAACTAAATGATCTGGAATTCTTTTACATGCCTCTGGCTGATTACAATGGAATGGTAATCAGTGTGTCCAATGTGTCAGGCTCTGTCCTGAAATTTACCATGAAAAGGCATCTAAACTGATAAATATGGGTGTCCTATGGTGTCAGGGGCATCTCTCTAACCAGGCGAGCAGGAAACACAGGGCAGCCTCACCTATCCTTGCCAGAGGAAGCTGTGCTTTTGATTACTTGGAAATCCAGAACCTTGGCTTCTAACTCATCACTCAGAGGAGTGAACCAATTATATTATGTAGAAGTTTTCTTTATAAACCTTTAACTTGCAATTCTTTTCTTGCCCCTGTTGGATTATTTTAGTTCTCTTTTGCAGTTTTTTTTCTTCATTCATCATTTATTTGGCTCTTGTTACAACCAGGTACTGCTTGGGACACTGGAGTTATAGCAGTAAACAAGACAGACGCTCCCTGAATGTAATAAGGCTTATTCTCTAGTAGAAAAAGATAGAAGTAAATAAGTGAAAAATAAGCAGGATTAATTTATAAAGAAAATTGAAAAATTTGATATAAAAATGTGACTTTTGAGACAAGAATTGACAAAATACTACTTTTCTAATATCCATAAAGAATTACAGGAGAGCATTGCTGTGTTCATCTCTGCTTAACATAATATTTCTAATAAAGTTTCATGGTTTTTACAATAACAGAGAACAGCTAATTCTACTTCAACCATAGGCAAAATTAAGTTAACTCATGCTATGATTGTTAATCTTCTTAAGCAATTGCTTAAATATTAATTGACGGCAAGGGGTCAGGATACAGAGTCGTGCTGCTGGACTCCAGGGAGAATACAGTAACTTAATAGCAATTTACCATCTAATATTAAATTTGACTTTCTATTCCAGAACCACAGCAACATAATGCCTTCCTTTGCCACATTTAATGATATGTGTCTGAGAAATCCTGTTTATCATTACTGAGTTATTTCATTAAATTTATTGACATAACCTTTCCTTAGCAATGAACACAATCAGTTATAATTACTTAGGATCTTTTTTTCTTATAAAGTTTCAAAATTTTAGTTTGCATCAAATTATATAATTAACGTCAACAATAATATCATACAATGCCTGTTTCTACTGAAATAAACATTTTAGTGAAAAATGGGAATAGATGGTCTATCCTAATTTAGTTTTTTTTGCTATTATTAATTTTTTAGCTCTCCAGATTTAGAATTTTTATTACTTTATTTTTCATTACTCTGTAATGGAGAAGAGTGGGAAACAGAAGCGATCACAATCCCTTCCATCTCATAGCAGTGTGCGCTTCACCTGAGGCCAGTGGACCTCCTGTGATGTGGCTGAACTCAATAAAATCTTTAATCTATTGTAGAAGAGTGGAAAAGAGGTGGCCCTCCCAATTTCTATTTGTCACCTATCACACATCACAAGCCTTGTAAGTTACATCAACACCATTTTCCACTGAAATCTGCCCTAATGTTTCAGTGCACTGGGGAGCCTGGAAATATGTTTTGAACATTTGGACACCTTTTCCCAAGGATCGAAAGAGAATTCCAGTCTCCCAGGTGGCACTATTGGAGCTATCCTTGATTCTTCCCTCTCTTTTGCTCTTCATTCAGCCACCACGCCCTTCCCTGCACAGCAGATCTCAGTTGCTTTTTTCCTTTGTTCTCATTTTCAGTGCTCCCAGTTCCTCCTCCTGCCTTCAGTCTCTCATCTTCAAGTCAACCTATGGGATGGAAAGGAAAAGGGAAGGCAGGGAAAGAACAGTGGAGTGCTGCACTTCATTTAACAAAAAGAATTCTCTTGAAAATTTAGATAAATGCAGGACTTAGAGCCACAATGAAACAATAAACACTTTCTTGTTAATGAGTAAGTGCGTGGCTGATGAAGTGGCCACAGATGTCCCTTTTCAGTCCTTAGTGTCACCCTCACTCTCTAGGAGGCAAAGTTCCAGTAAAAATGGAGACACTTAAACCGAAGCACAAAACAGGTCCTGCCCAGATAAGAATGCGGCTCATCACTAGGGACAATAACAAGAAAAACTGAGAGAGCTTTGCAAACAAAGAGGAAAACAATGCTATGTCATTTATTCTAATTTAGGTCGAGCCAAACTCAACATTCTTATTAAAATTCTTTTTACATCTTTAAAATGAATGGTGCTTCCAAGGTTAGAGAGAAATATGCCTGTGATTAATTTTCAAACATCAACAGATGTTTGTGAATTATTCAATCCCATTTTTAAACCTGGTTTTGTCCACTATTTGTACACATCTCACAAAAAGAGTTGAAGCCAGGAAATGGATGTATAGTTGTGAAAGTTTTAATGGGGACACAGATGGAGCTACATTGCTACATGAACATGTGGGATAATCTTCAGTTTCAATTACTCATTTTTTATTCATATTCTCCATTATTTCTGATAATTAAGAATTGTTTTACAGTAATAAGCGATAGGGTAGCATTGAAGTGATCAAGGAATTAGTCCTTTTCTTGGACTAGCAGTGTGATTCTGGGCAACGCAACTCACGGACTTGAGTCCTTTGCCATTGAAGTTGGGGCTGTCCACATGGGGTGGTTTGGATGGGCTGAGCCACAGCTGAAGGCAAAGGCAGGCATCTTCCTACAAGACACTCAATAGGCAAGGTGAGGGCATCTGTAGATAAGTATGTCCTCTACAGATGGCTGGGAAGCAAGTTCCTAACTGAGCTCTGCAGTGCAGGACTGCTGTGGAACTCACTACAATGGATACTGAATGATTGTGTCCACCCCCCAAATTCATATGTTGAAGTCGCAACCCTGATGCAACTGTATTTGCAAACAGGGTTTTTAAGGAGATAAAGTTAAATGAGATAATAATAGCAGTGCCCTGTACTAGTCTGCTTGGGCTGCTATAACAAAACACCACAGACTGGGTGGTTTAAACGACAGAAATTTATTTGTCATAGTTCTGGAGTCTGGAAAGTACAAGATCAAGGTGCCAGCTGATTCCATTTCTAGTGAAGGCTCTCTTCTTACCTTGCAGATGGCCACCTTCTTACTGTGCCCTCATGTGGCAGGCAGAGAAAGCTTTGGTGTTTCTTTTTTTCCAAGGACACTAGTCCTATTGGTTCAGGGCCACATCCTTATCAGCTCATTGAACCTTACTTACCTCCTTATAGGCCCTATCTCCAAATGCAGTCAAATTTACAGTTAGGGCTTCAATGTAAGAATTTCGGGAGGTCACAATTTAGTTTATAGCAGGCCCTGATCCAATAGACTTAGTGTCCTTATAAGAAGAGACATAAAAGAGCTTGCTCTTTCTTGTTCTTTCCATGCATACACACTGAGGAAAGGCCCCATGAGAAGTCAGGAAGAGAGCCCTCACCAGAAACCAAATCCATGGGAATATTAATTTCGAAATTCTAGCCTCCAAAACCATGAGAAAATATCTGTTGCTTACACTACCCAGCCTATGGTTTTTTTTTGTTTTTGTTTTTGGTTTTTTTTGAGACAGAATCTCACTCTGTCACCCAGGCTGGAGTGCAGTGGCGTGATCTCGGCTCACTGCAAGCTCCGCCTCCTGGGTTCACACCATTCTCCTGCCTCAGCCTCCCGAGTAGCTGGAACTACAGGTGCACGCCACCATGCCCAGCTGGTTTTTTTTTGTTTTTTTTTTTTGTATTTTTAGTAGAGACGGGGTTTCACCGTGTTAGCCAGGATGGTCTTGATCTCCTGACCTTGTGATCCGCCCGTCTTGGCCTCCCAAAGTGCTAGGATTGCAGGTGTGAGCCACTGCGCCCGGCCCAGCCTATGTAATTTTAATGGCAGCCCCAGAAGACTAATACAGATATATGGATGATTTTCTTGGTGTAGCCCAAGTGGTGGGTGCTGGTCATAGATTATCTCACAGAGCTGCACAGTCTCTGATGCTGATGCCCTTTTCTGCCTGAGGTCCCTCATGATCCACATGTCGCTTGGTCTCTCTTCTCTTGTCTCTTTCATCTCCCAGCCCTTCCAAACTGGCCAACCCTAATCCCTTCCTCCAGAATCATCTGATTCTCTATCAATTCTCTTAACTATTGTTTGTTTTTAACTGTATGTGACACGTGCTTTTGTAGGGCATTATCTTTTAATTAACACATACACCTTTTCTCTAAAAAGAGGCTCTCTCTTGTAATTTGGAAAAATCTCTGATGTATTATTATATTGTCTCTCATATGAATATTGACCCTTCTTTTTGAGACAGGTTCTTACTCTGTCACCTATGCTGGAGTGCAGTGGTGCAATCTTGGCTCACTGCGGCCTTGACTTCCTGGGTTCAAGTAGTCCTCCCACCTCAGCCTCCCAAGTACCTGGGACTACAGGCACATGTCATCGTGCCTGGCTAATTTTTTTTTTTTTGTATTTTTGTAGAGACAAGAGTTTTGCCACGTTGCCCAGGCTGGTCCTGAACTCCTGGGCTCAAGCAATCTGCACTCCTCGGCCTCCACCATGCTGGGACTACAGGCATAAGCCACATGCCCAGCCAACTCTTTCTGTTTGCCCAGCCAACTCTTTCTTTCTGCATTTCTACTAGAACAATACTTTTGTTTCTCCCCAGCCCAACACATGCCTATGGCTAAAAAATGGGAGTCTCTCCATCAAGAATGCGTGAATAAAAATAGTACCTTAGTATATTTGAGTATGTTATTTCCTTTCTCCTAATACTTGGAAAAAAAAAAAAACCTGGTCTGCAAAGACTTGCAGGCTAGAAGGGACAATACACAAACACAGAAACAACTATGCCAAACAAAAAAAGTGATTAATGCTGAAAAAGAAGTTCAATTACCCTAAAATAGGAAACTAATTAAGGTTAGGAAACTTGGGAAATGTTGCCTAGGAAATGCATTATTTAACTTATACTTTGAAAAATGAATAGGAGTTTGAAAATGGGACCTGATAAAATAAGGCCTCCTAGGAGAGAATATATATATAAGTGAAACTCTTCTTAAATATTTAAGATGAAATGTTCTATAAATGTGCTCATTATAAATATGTCCATTCTTTTATTTAAAGCAGTTTTATCTGGAATCCCACTTGGAAACAGTCTGTTAGTTGCTGTTTATTTACTTATCACTCGTACTTGGAAGTTTAGAGAAAGCTCTTTACTTATTTAAGACATTCTTATTCAGGCATTTCATTAATCCATATTTCTTTTCTTCACATGCTCAGTAAATTAAAGTAAGATTTAACAGGCAGCCTACAAAATGGGAGAAAATATTTGCAAACTATGCATTTGACAAAGGTTTAATATCCCAAACCTATAAGGAACTTAAACAACTCAACAAATAAAAAACAAATAACCCCATTAAAAAGAGGGCAAAGGATATGAACAGACACTTCTCAAAAGAAGACACACAAGTGGCCAAAAAACATGAAAAAATGCTCAACATCACTAATCATCAGAGAAATGCAAATTGAGACCACAATGAGATACCATCTCGTATCAGTCAGGATGGATATTATTAAAAAGTCAAAACAACAGATGCTGGAGAAGCTGCAGAGAAAAGGGATTATTTATCCACTGCTAGTAGGAAGGTAAATTAGTTCAGCCACTTTGGAAAGCAGTTTGGAAACTTTTCAAAGAAATTAAAACAGAACTATCATTCAACCCAGCAATCTCATTACTGAGCATATACCCAAAGGAAAACAAGTTTTTCTACAAAAAAAGACACATGCCTTTGTATGTCCATTGCAGCACTATTCACAATAGCAAAGACATGGACTAAACCCACATGCCCATCAATGGTGGACTGGACACAGATAATGTGGTACATATATACGTGGAATACTATGTAGCCATAGAAAAAGAAATCATGTCCTTTGCAGCAACACAGATGCAGCTGGAGGCCACTATCCTAAGCAAGTTAATGCAGGAACAAAAAAACCAAATACCACATGTTCTTAGTTATAAGTGGAAGCTAAACACTGGGTACACATTGAACATAAAGATGGGAACAACAGACACTGCAGAACACTAGATGGGGGAGGATAAGAGGGGAGTAGGGGATGAAAAACTACCTGTTGGACACTATGCCCACTACCTGGGTGCCAGGATCATTTATACCCCAAACCTCAGTGTCATGAAATAAACTCATGTAACGAACCTGCACATGTACCTTCTAAATCTAAAATAAAATTTGAAATTATAAAGAAAAGTACAATTTGACTTCAGTAAGAGAGGAATTTTTCCACCTGTGCTCAAGATACTGTACCACAAACTTTTTTCAGGGAAGCGAGTCCTCGCTATCAGTTTTTGTTGGAATAGAGTCTAAAGCTCATGATCCAAAGACTGGAGAGATTCAGTCAAGTTATCTCAAGCAATGGGAGCAGGAGGATGGTTAATGGGAGATGATATGAGCACAGGACCAAGGAAATCCCAAACAACAAGGTCCTAGGAAAAGCACAGCATGGCTCTACATTCAACTGCTCCACTGTCATGGGCCTCAGCTACACTCTAATGAGATGGCTCAAATTCTCAGCCTCTATCCACAGCCTGCATCTGGTTTTCATGGTTTCTACTTCCTCATCACTTCAGCTTCCACATGACAACTTCTCTAGTTCCTGTCTATATCATAGACTCTTCTTGCTATCATGCTAACTTCTCATCTATTTTTTCTCTTTAATTTGAATTATTGAAAGAAAAAATGTATTTAGTTTCGCTAATCATTCTCTACCAGGTCCCATCTTGTTTTTCGGCCACACACTACTGACAGCCAACCCTTGTGTGAGAAGTCTATTTCTGGTACATTCAACTTGACTCTGGGTGATGGGAAGTAAGGGTCCCCTGGCCTTTATAGGGTTTTCTTTTTAGCAGAGGGTGGAGATTATTTCACTTGGAATGGAGTTTAGTCTGAAAAGTGATTGACATCTTTGGCACAACAACAGAAATATTGAGTAACTAAGAATGAAACATTAAGCTTTTCTGTCTCCCAGATCTGGTTTAGTTAAACAGGAAACAAGTAAAGCTGCTCAATCTCATGCAAACATATGTCATCCTAACATCACCATAATTTGCTTCAAAGTCAACCTCTTTTAGGTTTAATACAAAATTGAAGCTAGTATTTGATGTTGTTTCTTGTTATTTTATATTAGTAAGTTCTAGCCAATATTGAGAGAGAGAGAGAGAGAGAGAGAGAGAGAGATACTGGGTTTCTCTGTTCTCTGCTTAAAACACAATCTGCTTTGTTTTTCTTAAACTTAGAAAGATTGCTCAAATTCCATAGCAGTTCCCTCCCTTATGCTATGCATAATATCAAGTAAGTATACTATATATTTAGAGGGTAATCATGCCAGGGCTTGGCTTATTTTTTTAGTGATGTATTTTTACTTCATATTGAAATTTAAGAGAAAGTCTACAGAATAAATATATTATACATAGCAAGCTTTATATTTTATTTTCATTTTAGAAGAAGCTTTACATTGCTGCATTGCCAGAAGTAAAAGAGAATTGTATTTAGAATCAGAAACGTGAATTCATGAACTGATTTTGCCACTAACCTCTTCTGTGCCTGTGGCCGTTTCCTGTGCCACAGCTTCCTCAACTCTACAATGACGGGATTGGACCAATTGGCCTGGGAGCTCACTTCCTGCCCCGAGAGAGGCCAATGTGGGCAAAGAGATGAACTGCATCAGTTCTCACAAGCTCTCTTGTGCAGCTCAGCTCGCTCATGCATACGTGTAAGGACGAAGAATACTTCATTCTCAGAAATCTATGAATTGTTTTATTGTATACATATTTTCAAAATCATTGCTGACTTTTGCTAAATGAAAGCCGCCAGACTTAAAGCTACATACTGCACGATTCCATTTAAACAACATTCTGGTAAAGGCAAAAACTTAGGTATGGAGAACCGATTAGTGGTTGCAAGTGGCTTAGGGATTGGGAGATGTTTGACTACAAATGGTGAGCACAAAAAAATTTCAGGAGTTGCGGGAACTTTTCTGTCTTGATTACAGTGGCAGTTACATGACTATACATGTGTTAAAACTCACAATTATACCCCAATAAAGTAAGTTCTACTGTGTGTAAATTATGCAGTCAAGTTTAAAAAGTCATTCCTGGTCAATATTTCCTTATATGTAAATATCAATATGTTAAAATTAATAACCCACCTTTGATACAAAATGCTGTGCCCTCAGTGATAACACAGCTATTTTTTCTTTATCACCAGCCAGATGGTTTCATTTGTAGTGCTCTCCTAAGTCTCCAACACTGACCTATTTTTTAAGGCAGAATTTAGAATTCCTGCTGTTCAAGGTAATGAGGTAGAATCATCTTGCCTCTCAGGGCGTGAGTCTGGCTGACCAACGAGCCTGCCATTAGACTGTCGGCAATGACACCATAACCTCAAGTGCTGCCATTTTCCACTCGGGCACAGATTGAATGCTGGAATGATTACCACGGGTGAAGACTGCTGATTGGGACCAAAGAGCAGAAAAACAGTAATTGACAAAAGCAAAGTTTTTTTTTTTTTTTTTTTTCTGTAATCAAAGTAAGAAGATGATTCAAGAATAACAGAGAGTAGGAAGCTCCCTTTGGTATATTGACGTTGTTTTGAAGTTTTCAGAGGTTTTCAGAGTCACTGTCACAGCATGGGGAGTGGGTGCCAATTTTGATGGGAGATTTAACCTTTTACTGGAAAATCAGATGTTAAGGGTGAACTACACATCATATCCTGTTGCTCTGCCTTGTTGCTGTGTGGAAAATCCTGTGTTGTCCAGTTAACTTTCTCTCTGAACTCATCATACACTGTTCTTCCATGGGATTTTGCCAGTGTGTGGCTGAATCACACTTAGACGTCTATCCTGATTCATCATGGAATGCCCTGTGATGACGTGAGAGACAGAAGGAGGGAGGAAGGGAGAGAGACAGAAACGAAAATAAGAAGATCTGTGTCTTGTCTCAACTCAACTTTTGACTGGTTATAATTCTTGGGATGAATCCCTAAATTTATGTGAGTTCATTTTCCTATCATTCAAAATTGAAGGAAATAATAATTGTTGTGCTTCCTTGCAATATATTTTAAAGTATATTAAAAATAGGCCGGGTGTGGTGGCTCATGCTTGTAATCCCAGCACTTTGGGAGGTGGAGGCAGGTGGATTACTTGAGGTCAGGAGTTTGAGATCAGCCTGGCTGACATGGTGAAACTCCGTCTCTACTAAAAATACAAAAAATTAGCTGGGAGTGGTGGCAAGTGCCTGTAATCCCAGCTACTCAGGAAGCTGAGACAGTAGAATTGCTTGAGCCAGGGAGGCAGACGTTGCAGTGAGCTGAGTTCGCACCACTGCACTCCAGCCTGGGCAACAGAGCGAGGCTCCATCTCAAAAATAAATAAATAAATAAATAAATAAATAAATAAATAAATAAATAAATCACACCTTACAATTGTCACCTGCTTGTTGTTGTTGCTATTATAACAGGTATTAAGAGTGGTATGAAGAAAATAAAGTAATTCTCTCTGTCCCTTAGACTTGCCATGAAGAGTCCGAACAATTGACCACATGCACAGTGCTCCCTTTTCCTTCCTTAGATTCAGGCCCTGGGACTGCACACCCATGCTACAGCAGCAGATCTAGTCTTGCAAGAGGATCTCTCCAGGCCTGCCACTATTTTCTCACCCCCAAATCACCATTTTGAGATCCTAACATTGAGGATCTTCCTGACCTTTTCCTGCTGAGAATCCTTCTTGGGTTTTAGTTTGCCTGCCCAGGATAATACTCAAGCTCCTAAGTCATTTCATAAAGTCAGGCCCCTAAGTCATTTCATAAAGTCAAGCACCTAAATCCAATAACAGTTATCTTTATTTCCTGTCATGTGACAGATTTGCCAAGAATCAGAACTATCTCTAATTCTCAGGGTTTCATAAATGCTTTTTTAAATACAGAATATACATAAAATTAATAAGCATTCTTGCAATCCAGAAAATCCGGTTTTTAGACTTCAGACTTAATTTCCATAATTTGCCTTCCCATAGACCCTTCACAGAAGCATTTGCTCTGAAAAAAACACAATCATGATTTATCTTAAATGCATCTTTATTCAAGTAATTTCTCGTAATAGTCACCAAATTCAAGAAGAAGCATCAACTTGCTAAACTTAACTTGAATAATTGGGCACTCTTTCTTTTCAAGAATAAATTTAGAGAGATTTTAATGCAGCAAGTAATTTTTTACTGCCAAAAAATTTATTTTTTCTTAAAAAATTAATGTTTAAAAGACAATATAAATGAATTGTAGTATTAGACTCTAACCAAAGAATTTAGCTCTTTTTAAAATTGCCCTGATGAAAATTTCTTTCATAAAAATTATATTTTGGGGGCTTTTTCTTCTAGATGTTTATTTCTCAAAATGATTTTCCAGACAGAATGAAACTGAGTGTGCCTTCTCCCTCTTTTTGACAGTTACATTGAGTGAAAATGACAGTATTTATTAACCCTTTGGCCTCCCTTGGGCTGTCCTTTCTGAATCAATCGTCATGATTTACGAGTACAATGCTATCTTGATTTTCCACTTTTCCCTGATTATTCTTTCAGTCATAGTGAAAACTTTGCTTCTATGGGAGATAATAACACTATCTCAGACAGCTCCCAAAACAAACATCATTCAGAATTAACAGGATGACCTGTAACCCCCCAACTTTTTCTCCTGCCCACCGAAAGCAGGGGATTATAAAGACCAAAGTAAATTTTAGCTTCTCCCCTCAATTTCTTGTGTTTCTAGATTTAGATGTACTATAGATTTAATACCTTGATCTACATACCAGAGTAAATAATTTACTTTTTAATGACATTTAAATTTTTGATATGTCATTTTCTAATTGCATATGTGTTGGTTTATCAAAATATGGTTGGCCTTAAGATGAGTTTGGCTTTTGGTTTTTATTTGTTTGTTTTCAAATTATTTTCCTCTAAGTGCATGGGATTCCTTTCTAGTATGCCATAGAAGGAAGAGATTAATGATTTGCTTCATGCTATGCTAGAGTTGGTTTTTAAAGAGTTTTGGTTTGGTGAAGACATAATATAATGTATCAGCTTAGGTCCTCTGAAAAACAGACACTAAGGCAGAATTTCAAAACATGCAAAACACTTATGGGGAGGTGCCTGTAAAGGGGAGAGAAAGAGGTAGTAGGTGGGGAAAGTGGTGGTGGACACCCATGAAAGCATGAGATTGTGGCACTTCCCTGAGAAGGTGTTAGCCAGGCTGAAGGGGAGCCCCTGAGCTTAGAAGGGCATCATGTCAGGAGGAAAAGGCTTGGCTCTGACACTCTATCTCATTCAGGTATTTTCTGGGAGCAGCCCACGGGAAGTATGGCCTTGGCATGAGCCATAGCAGATTAAAGGTATAACAGCTCACAATGCACCTTGCAGGAGGTTCTTTTGGATGGAGATTAGAGTGGCATATCTTCATTGCCACTGCATGTGCCCAGAAAAGTCATATGCTATGGCCATCAACTGGAACTAATCCAAAATATTTCAGTTATATTCTGTCTTCATTAGTTGAACAAGGCTCTAAGGAACCATCCTAAGAAAAATCATGTCATAACTGGCTTAAATAATTTTTGTTCCAAGAATTTAAGTCATGTTTTGCTCATGACTTCAGTCAATGTACCAAGTGAACCAGATAGGTCCATAGGCTTAAAGCATATTGAGTCTCTAAACATGAACTGAAATCCATTATATTTTTTAAACCTAATCTTTATGTTAGAGTATGTGTGGACAAAGAGTAGTACATGTACTTAATAATATTATATAATGTTTGTTTGATTATATAATTTTATCACATTGAGCGTATAGTCCTGGATAGACATTTAGCAAATGACCATCATGATTTGGGCTATTCAGACACTCGGGACAGGTCAAGAATGAAAAAGTAGAGGAAACTTATGTAAACTGAGGCAGACTTGTTGAGATTGGAGAATGGGTCATGGAAAAAAAGAGAAAGTCCAGGTCAAAAAATAACAAAACGGTCAATGAGGGAACTAAAGACAGACCCATTTGCGACAACTGGGCACAGAGTGGGAGTTTAGTCACAGTCAAATGACCTAATTGCAGGAATTGAGTCACCAAGTCAGAAAAGAAAAACATAGCAAAATCAACCTGATGTGATTCAGGGGTCCAAGAAGTGTGTACTATTCCTTCTCTCCAGATACAGGATCCATCTTAGAGTCTGTGTATGGGGGACTGGTGGTCTCATTCACGAATGTGAGAGGAAAGGAGAGAGTGGAAAGACACGAATCAACAAATCATTGCATAACTGGATGTGGTGCACTGTCCACTGGGATAGGAAAAGGAAGTATAAATGTATTCTAAGATTTGTCAGCCTTCTTTTTATGAGGCTTTCTATGTAACTTGACAAGTCAAATTATATTCAACGTCCATTTTTAATCTTATTTCAGTGATGTTCAATCTTTACTCTGCCCCAAATATCATAGAGATGAGTAATATATATGAGTTGTATGCCTAACTGGAAGGCCAGATACTCAGCCTAGAAGGCCCCACGGCAGGGTTATCAAGGTCTCTTTTCCCAGGTATCCACAAGGCAAGACAGAAATGGCTTTCCTAACACCAGAGGTGCCAAAAGAGGCTGAATGGCTGGAGTCCTTAGGGAAATTTACAGAGGTGAAGGGATATTAAAGAAGAAATCTGATAAGATTTGGAGACTGAGCATGGGGAAAAAGACTAGTAAGTTTCCTCTTAAATGATGACCGTCCACCTGTGATTTTAAGCATCTCTTTTACTCCACTGTGGCCTAAGATTCTGGCATAATGAGACTCAAGTTAGATTTTTTTTAAACCAAGTAGTTGAAATTAATAGAAGTTTTAAGCAAAAACATGGGAGTTAGGCCTACTTCCCCAAATGGCATAATTGAAGTGGTTCCACTAATTTTTTGAGTAGAGTATTCAGCATGGCAAAAAACCCAAACAAACAAAAAGAAAGCCATCTCAGTGGTGAAGGCATAAAGTAAGTCTGTTAAGAGACTAACCAGGACAAAATGATTCTGTTCAATAGCCAATTTTCCAAAGGACATAAGAAAGATCTATATATAAAATTTATGCTTTAATATAATTAAAATACAACTATAATGAATCTCAATCTGGTTTACCAGAATCAAACACTTTATAGAAAAACCAATATCAACAGAACAGCAAAGAAAGCAAGTTACTCAATAGAATGAAAACATCTATCAGCATTTGTCAGCATTTATCATTACACTTGAAACAAAATGCAAGGAAAGCACCGGTTTGAAAACACTGGCATCTGTCACATCTGTTGGTTTAATATTGCAAAGTGGTACCTATTACAATGTTATACATTTAGTTTTCTAAATAATAGTAATTGATATTAATGTGATTTTAGAAATGTTTAGGGATCGATGGAAAGAAACTCTGGTGCTACAGATCAAGCATATGAATCACTACTGTGAAAGAGAGAGAGGAACTCTGAAAGAAATAGAAATGACTTTGTTATGGCTTTAAGTTAAAGTATAGCTCCTCCCCTCAATCCTAATGTACTCTATGTCCCACTGTAAAACATCATTCAATTTCATTTAATATAGTAGTGTGTGCCTTGACTACTAGAAAAACTTCAAAATCAAAAAAGATTAAATGTGAATTAAACTGAGTAGCAATGCGTAGCTGTTAGATATTTTATTTTTCTATTGCAGCCATCATACAGCTTCCATAGAGAATGGTTTAGAACTCTGAGTGTGTGGTGAGGAATTTAGCTTGAGTTGCTTTAGGATACAACTGGTTGCTTCAGCAGAGGGTGAATGGAGGGGTAAGAGGCATCCGAGTCAGCTCAAAGGGCATGTCTTCTTTAATGGACAGAAGTGTCACTTTTCATTTCAAGCATCCTTTGAAAATGCCCACTTTTACCAATTTTCCTATTATTCATTGGATATTCCTAAAAGGGGAAAAGAATAGAAGAAGGTTTGAAGAGAGATTGTAGCTGCATAAATCTTCACTACCAAGTAGATATTTTGCTATAATCAGAAGACATTTAAGCCTCTTAGATTAAAAAGTGCAATTTGATCTGAAAAAAAATTGCTTATAATTTTTGCGCAAACTCAGAATGTTAACAGTTAGTAATGGAAGTGGTGCAGAGAATAAAGTCGTGTCTTACTGTGATACTGGCCCTGTGATTTGGGTAAACTATTGGCCACACCCTTAGGCTGTTACATGTTGGGAGGAAAAACCCACCATCTAAGTACTGTGAAGTTTAAATGTCATACTTTTTGTGGGTCCCCAGCATGGTAATGAGAGCACAGTTTGCTCCTCTGAAGACTTCACTCTGTCTGAGGTCGTCAACACCCTAAGTGACAAGAAGGTGTGGAGGAGGTAGAGCTGTCCACAGAGAGATGACGTGCTTTCAAAGATATAAGCAACGTGATTTCCACTTTTATCTACTGCCTGGAATTTCATTATATCCATCTTTCTAGAACAGAAGTCCTCAAATTTTACTGTGATAAGAACCACATGGGGGTCTATTACAATGCAGTTATTTGGGCCCCACTGTCTCTCTCAGGACTACTGCACCAAAAGCAACTAGGGCTTGTCCTAGAACCTAGAACTCTGGGGTAATCATACACACTTGTTCAGGATTAGAAATCCTGTTCAAATTTTCATCTTTACTATACTTCCTCATGCTTGCCTTGAAATCTTATGCCAGGCTTCAAAATGGAAAAGTTGGGGGAAATGTCCATATTATCTGAGAAGATAGTAAAGAGCACTGGATTGTCAGTTTCTAGGCTCAAATAAGCTATGTTGAGGGTATTGCAGGAGATGGCAGGTGTGACATCAAAGTCACTGTGGTAATTATTTGAAAAGCATGGAGCCTGGGAGAGATGCCAGGACTGGAAAAAAACAAATGTCTTTACTTTTAAGGGGAAAATCAAAGGATAGAAATAGAAAGTACAGATAGACGACTTTGGCACACAATTTTTAAAGATAATTAAAGAAAATGTTTATGAGCCATTAAAGAGAATGTGGGATCAACATAAGTTCATTAAGATACAATTATGCCAAAAAAAATCATTTCTTTTCTACATAAAAAAGACCTTCTATTTCTGGCAATATGGCAGAGTAGATGAACAGAAAAACTCCTCATAGAACAAAATATTAGATTTATTTTAAAAAAATTTTTAATGTCACTTTTAGGCTTGGCTGAGCTGAGAGTAAAAGAAGACAATCTACATCAGAAAGCAGGATTGTACGTGGATAAGTAGGGTAAAAGCTGTGTTCGTCTGGGGACATCTGCCTGTTTGATGGCCTGGACTTGGGCTTTAAGAGGCAGGTGTGGGTGGGCACCAAGACAAAGCCTAAGACCCAAGCTGGGAAGCAGATCAGATCAGATATCACCATGTGTCTGCCTCAGAACTTTGGGATGAGGTGAAATATCTGAATTCTTAATCACAAACCACCATGTGCACAATTTGCAGCCAGAATTTCAACTACATGTGTGGCCTGAAATTTCCCAGTGGAAAATCTGGTTTAAAGTGGCCTTATGTGCTGGGGGAACACAATCTCTCAGTGGGAACAACTCTAAACATAAGTCACAGGTATTCTCCAAGACAAAGATGCAAGAACATTTAGAAAATGCAACATTGGAAAAGATGCCATTTAAAATAACTACTCAGACATAAAAAGGAACAAAGTAATAGCACTCGCAGCAACCTGGACAGAATTGGAGACTATTATTCTAAGTGAAGTAACTCAGGAATGGAAAATCAAACATCTTACGTTCTCACTCATAAGTGGGAGCTATGAGAATGCAGAGGCATAAGAATGATACAATGGACTTTGGGGATCCAGGGGAAGGGGTGGGAGGTGGGTGAGGGATAAAAGACTACACACTGGGTACAGTGTACACTGCTTGGGTGATGGATGCACCAAAATCTCAGCAATCACCACTAAAGAACTTACTCACGTAACAAAACACCACCAGTTTCCCATAAACCTACTGAAATTAGAAAATAAATAAATAAAATAAAGATTCAGTATCTTAGAAGAAATCTAGCAAAAAAAAATGTCCAAGTCTTTTATGGGAGAAAAGTATGCAACATTTTTTAAAGATATTTGAAGATATTTCATGTACTATGATAGGAAAACTTAATATTGTAAAGATATTAATTCTCTCCAAACTGGTGAATCAATGAACTTTGCAAGCATAATCCCAATAGGGTTTTATATGGAACTTGATAAACTAATTCTATTGATATGGAAAAGCAGAGACTTCTAAATAGCCAAAACTCCCTTTAACGAGAAGAATAGGTAGTAACGGGGGTGGAGAGAGGACCTAGCCTTCTGGGAATCAATAACTGGTAATTACGACAGTATGGCCGGGTGTGGTGGCTCATACCTGTAATCCCAGCACTTTGGGAGCCTGAGGCAGGTGAGTCATCTGAGGTCAGGAGTTCAAGACCAGCCTGGCCAACATGGTGAGTGAAACTCCATCTCTAGAAAAATACAAAAAAAGTTAGCTCGGCATGGTGGTGGGTTTCTGTAATCCCAGCTACTCGGAAGGCTGAGGCAGGAGAATCACTTGAATCCAGGAGGCGGAGGTTGTGGTGAGCCAAGATCACAAGATCACACCATTGAACTCCAGCCGGGGTGATAGGGAGAGACTCCGTCTCAAAAAAGAAAAAAAAAAAAAAAAAAGACAGTGTAATCCTGAGGCAAGGATAGGTCAATGGAAGAGAATACAGAGGCCAAAAATTGACTTGTACTTATGTTGAGCTTTGATGAATGCAGAGCTGCTGTCATAGCTCAGTGTTCAATACATGGCACTGAGGCAGTTGGTTACTATTAAGAAAAAAATCTAAGACAATTGCTTTATGACCTAGTTGATAGAGTTGTTTCTTTTAAAGACAATGAATACCATAAGGAAAATTTTAGCAAACTCAAGTGTATTAAGATCTTCTTTATATTAAAAGACACTACAATAAGAATGAAGAAACAAGCCAAAAACTGGAAGAAAGGCATTTCCTCACATTATTGTCAAAAGGTCAATGTCTAGAATATATGCAGAACTCCTAAAAATCAACAAGAAGACAACCAATCCAATCGAAGAATGATAAACACACGTGAACAGGGATTCCACAGAAAAGGACCCACAAAGACCTATCAATGCTCAGTCATGTTAGTAACCAAGGTAAAACCACAGTGAGGTACCATGCTGCATCAGCCATGGCGGCACAGATTTAAAGTATCAAAGTTTGACCGGTTTGTAGGGTAACAGGAAACTTTAAGCCCTGCTATGGAGCATAAATTGATACAATCATTGTGAAAATCCTTTTAATATTACTTAGTAAATCTGAACATGAAAACGCACTATTAGCAGCAACTGTACTCCTAGTTATGCTCCCTAGAGAAACTCCTGTCCAACAGAGCACATGTAGGAGAATGTTCATAGTGTTAGTCATAATAGCAAAGAACTAGATGCAAGTTAGTCATAATAGCAAAGAACTAGATACAAATAAAAAGTTAAATTGATATAAAAATAGTATATGAAAATGAATGAAATCCATGTGGAGGGATCTAAAAATATTATATTAATGGGAAGAAAAGTAAGTCACATAAGAACACATAGGGTATTGTGATTCCATTTATATAAATTCTGAAAAAGAAAAACTTATTTCTGAATACATACATACATATGTGATAAATACATACATACATATGTGATAAAAATTTAAAATAAAGGAAAGTTAATAATAACACCCAATTCAGGTTAGCAGCTATCTTTGGGGGAAGGTGGGAAACGAAATCATGGAACAGTAGCACCCACAGAGCATCAAATATACTGGCACTGACCTATTTCTTAGGCTTGAGATAGATATATGAGTGCCTGCTTATTATTATTTTTCAAACAGTACCTCTATGTTAGTTGCACGTTTTTGTTTATGACATGTTACAGTAAATTTTAAGTGCTGTGTGGATGATTAATACATATATGGTAATAGTTATAGTGTATACTAATTTTATTATAGAGAAAGCTTTGACACTTGGGTTTATTCAAAGGTAATGTAACTATTGACCTGAGAATATTTTTTGGATGGTTTCAAGTATGCCATGGGACTTTGGCCTAAGGCCTGAACTCCTTCTTTTTCATAACTTGTGCGGGTGTTTACCTGGGGGCCCAATCGCCCCCTCATTGAAGTGTTTACCTACCACGAGATTATCATATGAGCTATTGCTGAATTGACAGTTTCTTATGCTAAGACTGCCTAAATTTCCTCTATTAGCATGTCTTAGAATCTAGGACCAGGCTGATAGAAAGGAAAATGAAACAAGGTGTAGGAAATAAAGATCTGAAATCATAGTGGGTGAACAGGTCATTACAACATAGATGACAGTGACCTGCAAGTATTAGAAGTCAGTTACATGAAAAGGCAAGGAGACTTCTGCATTGTTCCTGAGGAGTTCTTTGCATATTTCAGGGAGGCAGAATTTAGCACATTATGAGAAAGAACTTTGCAAAATTCTAGTTATTCAACCAAAGCTGAAAAATGAGGCAAGAAGCTCTCTAGTAGGTGTTTTATTCCTGCTGACAGTCCCACTGCTCCTGATTTTAAACCCAATTATTATAATGACTATCTTTATCCCATAAATGGGGAGCATGTTGAGTAGAAAGGCAGAGTCTCATATACTTGTCATTGCATCCCCATAAGATAGCATTGTGTATAGCCTATCACAGATGCTCCAAACTAAACAGACCTGGTGCAAGTGACTTAAATTGAGGCTGAACTGCTTTGCTCCAGGAAACAATGCCAGTTCGTTCCCTTGATAAAAATACTTATCCTTGGCTTATACCAGTTTGATTCTCAGTTCCAGTCTCTCTGTTATGCCTACATATCCTGATCACAGTCTGGAAGTAGTACTGACGACTGATTGAGGAGCATGTGAACTCCACCAACAGAGACGGAGAAAGGGGATCAGGATTACGAGAAAGACAGATGCTGAGGAGGCCAGAGAGAAAGCAAATGCAGATGTTGAGGAAAGGATGGGTATTTCCATAAGTCATGATGAATGATGTCACTTCAAATATTCATATGACATATAACTCCTATAAACTACTTTACCAGCTCGGGATACAAATATGCCATCACCTCTTACATCCTCAGATTATCATTTAAATCCTCTGAACTGTTAGTAGAAAATACAGAATTCTTTTTAAGACCTCTCCTACCCTAATACCACATCCAATTGCCAAAGGGGGAAAAGGGGGGAAAGGCCCTGGGAGTCTACACTCTGCTAGTTTGGGTTGAAGAGGGACAGTTACAGTTCTGCCTCTAAATACAGGCTTCTGATTCTTTCCTGCCTCTTGTTGCCACATGGTATCAAGTGAAAGGACGGTCCTGGGCAGTCTGGCAGAAGTGAGTCCCTCGGCCATGATGCTCCACGTAGTTCCTGATGCTGACTCACACCTGGATCTTTGTCTACGTATAGATGCTCAGCATTGTTTCCTATTGCCTTTTGTGCCACTTGGTGTCTGTTACCCCAGAGTCTTCCAGGTAAACCCAGTACAGGTTTCCAACTTTGGGTCTCAGGGAGGGAGCATCAGCTAGCGTTGTTTCCTTTCTTACCAGAAAGCACTTCCTTCCTTTTGCATCACATGGCGTATTTATCATCTGGAGTGTCTCCCTCTGAAGTGGGTCCCACTGAAGCAATTCTTCAAGCAGCAAAGACATCAACCTCAAAATATAACAAAGTTCTAAAAAGTAACAGCAGGGCCAGGTGTGCCATTAAATCTCCACCTGGATTTAAAATAAAGCTCAAGGTGACTAAAACCCAAATGAACAAGGGCAATTTTAAGGTATCCTCCTATTGCCCTAAGGCAAATGGATATCCCAAAAACAAACTCCATGAATTCAACTCCAAAAGCACTGAAGTCTAAACTAGCTTGTCACTACAGCTGTCTTTACTGTCTTATTTCTCACACTACTCCACACAACTCTTTACAATTCTTTTTTTTCTAGTTCAAACTTTTTCCTTTTATTTTCCTCAATCTATAATTTTGAAAAATTCAATCCTATAGGAAAGTTATAGGGAAAGCGTGATGAAAAGTCATATACCCTTCATCTAGATTCACTAATCTCTTTCTGCACATATATGTGTGTGTGTATGTGGTGTGTGTGTGTGTGTGTGTTTATGCATGAGTATTCAGTGAACCATTTGATGATTAGTTCCAGATATCACAATATTTCAGCACACATCTCCTAAGAATAAGAATGCCCTCCTGTATTATACTGTACAATGATCTCTCTTAGGAATTAACATTGCTTCAATACCATTACAGTTCATATTCACGTTCTTCCTTTTTTCCCACTTGTCTCTCTCTTTCCAATCAAAGAGCTTGTATTACATTTAGTTGTCGTGTTTCTCCAATCTTCTCGACCTGTTAGGTATTCACATGACTGATGAACAATTCCTCAAACCGTTAGGTAGTTCATATTGTTGATATTTTTGAAGACTTCAGGCCTGTTGTTTTGTGAATGTCCCTTTGTCTGTATTTGTACAGCTTCTCCCCCATAATTAGATTCAGATTAGACCATTGTTGGCAGTTATATTACATAAGTATTAAACATCCTCTTTAAATATCTCTGTTTCTTTAAAATGCCTTTCCTCGAGGCAGCTTTCACATCTCTGTGGCTGTCTCCAGGGCTTGGTGATGACTTTAATGGGCCCTGGGCATGTTTCCCTTCGTGGACCTCTTTCTCCATAAAAAATATCAGTAATTATATTTTACAATTGTGTTGGTATAAGGGCTAATATAATCCATCTGTATTTATTATTATATATTATTATATTCATTTATTTATCTTGATTTTAAAAGAAATTAAAATTAAAGTGTCCCATGAGCCCCTAAACGTACCAGGGGCCTGAGGCGCTGAGCACAATGGGCAAGGTGGCCCTGGCTCTTCCTCCCTCGCCCCAAGGGTTCTCTGTCTGTCTCTGTCTCCCTGTCACTCTCACCAAATTCCCCAGCCCCGCCAGCTCTGTGTCTTATTCCCCGCTTCTGCTGATAGAGAATACATCCGTCTCCCAGGGGCCCAGTTCAGCTTCCCTCAGCTCCCCCTTTTCTCCTCCAGGCACGCCCGTCACCCTGTCTACCTGAGACTGCTTCTTCAGGCAGACTTCAGGGAAGGAGCCAGTCATGTGTTCTGCCCTGAATTTACTATGAGAAATTGGATCCCACAGTCCCTGGCAGTTTTTTGCCATCTTCCTCCTCTGTCAGTTTAATTTTCATCACTATGGGGACTTCACAAGACGAAATCAGCTAACTCATAGCACAAAAGACTGCAGTTTGAGGCAGAGAACTTTTCTTCAGTCAAGACTGTGAATATCTAAATGATGTTAATGAATATGAGTTTGCTGACTGATGCTGTGAGAGCCCTTTCTTTGGAATGTGTAGATGTTTAATATTCATTACTGACACCCAGGGACAGCCTGAAGCCTCTTGCTTCTTCCTAACCTAATCTCAGCTTCCACTTGTTTAGCAATTATTATGTTCCAGGCCCCCTGCAAAGCACTGTATATCAGCTCACTTAATTTCCACACAAGCTTCTCTTACAGGGATACCATGACCCCCACTACATAGATGGAGCAGCTGAGGCTTCCACATTTTTAAGTAACTTGCCCCAGCTCTCCTATGATAAGAGACAGGCAGGATTCATTCCAGGTCTGCCTCACTCCCACATTCCCAAGGTCGATCTGCAGGAAGGCCATGGGCCTGGAGATGGGGTAGTGGATGAGGGAAGTGGGTGGGAAATGGGATTCTCTACTGCATGTTCTCTCTTCGCAGAGGGAAAGCACAATTTGTCCTGTATTTTAATCCATTTCCTTATTTATTGTGTCCTTGGAAATTCTTAGGGTAAATTTCCATAAGAAAAAAAAGTTTTTTGTGCAGCCTCATTCTATTACTTAAACACAGTCATTCTCTTCTTAGTCTCAGGTTCTCTACCAGGAAATCAGTACATTCTGACTCACAGAATAGACCTCTACGTAGCAAGCATCAAGCACTTAATAATCGCCTCTTACTGTCAGCACTAAATATCACATTTTAGTAATTGGCAACATTCCAAAGTTCTAAAGTTAAAGTTATAAAATAAAAAGAGTTTAGATAAAAAAAGGAAAATATGAAATACTAACAAACTTATGTCCTTTCATTATTAAAAAAATGAAACTCATTTGAAATTGCTCTGATGTGCAGTTAAATACTTCAGTCATTATTTGACTCTAGTGTTTTTTTGGAGAAGGGACATACTTCTGGACTTGGGCTATCTATACAATAAAAGCCAAGGATGCAGTACTTTGTTTTCCAATAAAAAGAAGAAGAAAAGCAAGTGGCTTGGTTTCTTGATGATGCCCAGGATCCCTATGAACAGAGAGACGAGACGAGCATGCCTCTGTGAGTAACAGAAGCCTGTTCATTAACGGGCTGAGCTGTGGCTCGCCAGCCAACACTCAGCACTGGGTAATGAAGGAAATTGCTGTGTGGGCAGGTAGTAAAAGGTGTCTGCGGGAAAGGCTGTGACTAAGTCTCCCCTAATCAGTGTATCATCAGTGGAGCTGGGGCGGGAACTGTATCGGTGAGGGGCCTTCCATGGTCACGCTCCTCTTCCCGCTCCCACGTGAAAGCTCTGCCCCAGGACTCTGATTGCTCCAATCCCAGGGGATGGGGGTTGTGTTCTGGGACATTTAAACTTAGTTTGCTTAAAACTCAAAGTATAAAAATATACATGAATCCACACTGATATAAATAAAGATTGAATAAACAAATGAGTGGGGAGGAAGAGACAACTCTTCCTTATAGAAAAATTCCTAATACTTCCTTCTTCAGGAGACGGAGTTTAATTTGTTCCACGCTTACCCCCTTGGGGATAGGCTAGACCTAGAGATGAATGTCCAAATAATAAAGTAGGGAAGAGCAAAATGGTAACTTTGCAGTGGAGAGATGTGGCAGACATCACCTTAACCAAGAGATGGAGGTCAGCGTCACCAAGGATGTTGCATGGGTCTCATGTACCCTCTGATACTATGTAATGAGAAGGGTCTTCACCTCTGTAGTACTCTTTCCAAAAATTCCCAACCCCAGTCTAATCTTGAGGAAAACATTAAACAAACCCAGATTTTCTGGATTCCTAGTCAGTATGCCTTAACACTGTTAAGGTCAGGAAAGACAAGATAGAAAATCTGTCACAGACCAGAGGAGACTAAGGAGACATGATGACTGGATGAAATGGGGTGTCCGGAACTGGATCCTGGAACAAGAGGAGGCCATTCCTCAAAAACCAGGTAAAACCAAAGTCAGTCAGTCCTAGCTGTAAATGCTGCAAAAACTCTCAGGCAAGGCTTGCATTTCATGACATTCAAGTCAGAGGCATTGCCAGGTAGAGGATGTGTTGTTAATAAGCATATTGGTATTGCAGGAGGTAGGAAAACAAGATTGAAACATGAAATAATTGGGCACTTTCCTATCATGGAGCCCTCTTTCAAAATGGAAATGTCTATCTTCATTTTCCTTCATGCATTGCAACAGTGAGTTATACATTTTTCATGAGTATTGAATGACTATACAGAAAAATATCTTCCTAGGGTGCAAATGGAAGAGTGGGATTTAAATTGCATTATGAGTTTCTCTACAGGAAATCACTCTAAAACAGAAAATCACGTTCATAATCCAATGATATGGATACATACTTGGAAAGATGAGCATTCTTTATTTCACTTTGCCATGAAAAAGCAACTCAAAACTTTGGAAACTTTCTGCATTCACCAGATAACTCCTTTTCAAAATCCTATTGAGTTTTATACCTCTGTACTATTCTTTTTTGTGATCAATGGATTGGTATCCTCTGATAAGCTGTAGGATAAAAATATGTCAGTGTATTATAGTGAGGGAAAATTAAAGTGCAATTTTCATTTCCTCAAAAAAAAAAAAAAAAAGGCCACACAGTTTTAAAGCTCGAGTGAGGGACCTGCATCAGGAAGCCTTCATTCCATACTCTTCTATTTCAGAGCTGTGGACTCTGGAGCTGGACAAAACTAGGAAATGGAGAGTGTGATCACTTGATCTTCTAATCTGCCATTTCCCCTAAGGCACAATTACTGTGTCTGTATTGGAAAATCATTGTGTTTGCTTTGTTGGACCCTTGTTGTCAGAGGTCTTTAATGCAATTAGCCTACTCAGTGCACATGGGGCTGGACTAACGTGCATATGAGGTAGGTGAAGAAGTCAAGTTCTTAAAAGTCTTAAATATCAGATGGGCATTGTAGTGTGAGATTCTTTAGCATCGTCTCTATTAGAAGGGTTAGGAAATCCAGTGGAAAAGGTTCCTCTTATATACTCTTGCCCCAGAACCTTTAGCCCGCGAAGTGAACTGTGAACCCATCGATGATCCTGATGCAGGGTCCCCTCAGCTACTGTAGTCTTTCTGAAGCTGGGGTAAAGGGACAGTTAGAGGACTGTTTGGACAGGAGAGCCTAATCAGAATTTTCTGACGTCATGAAGCCCATCAACGTTGTACATATAGGAAATAAAAAGTCTCAAATTCAGCTCACAAGTGAGCTTTTCCAAATTTTATATAATCAAAGTCTCTCTCCACAATGTAACAGATTTACAGTTCCCTCTTCTACGTCCTACCTTGCCACTAACACTCCACGTCATACAACTGGGAATAGAGGCTGTATTAAGAAAAGTAAAAGGAGAAGACATTTTCAGCATTTATCTTGGTGTTTAATCTAGTGATTATATCTCCCACTGGGAACAATGAATATGTGATAATATGCATATGCACATACTTATTATTTCTTTTCTCAGGATCGATGATTCTGTAAATAAAAGTGTTTCTGCACAGAAGGTTCATCTCATTCATCAGATTTTTTTTTTTTTTTTTTTTTGAGACGGAGTCTCGCTCTGTCGCCCAGGCTGGAGAGCAGTGGCGCAATCTTGGCTCACTGCAAGCTCCGCCTCCCGGGTTCACGCCATTCTCCTGCCTCAGCCTCCCGAGTAGCTGGGACTACAGGCACCCGCCACCACGCCCAGCTAATTTTTTGTATTTTTAGTAGAGACGGGGTTTCACCGTGTTAGCCAGGGTGGTCTTGATCTCCTGACCTTGTGATCCGCCCGCTTCTGCCTCCCAAAGTGGTGGGATTACAAGCGTGAGCCACCGCACCCGGCCCATTCATCAGATTTTTAAAAAGGTTTTTTTTAACCAAAGTTCAAGAATCGTTATTATAAGCCACACCTATGGTTGTATTTTGTTTTGTGTTTATGTAATATATGACACACACACACATATACATATCTGTGTATGACATATTAGCATATATTTGTCTTAAGTTAATTGTGAAAACTATATTTATTATTCAATATTGGGTTAGGGCTCAGATAGTCTCTTTTTTTCCTCTGAGATTTTAGATTTAAAGAATCACTTCAGATATATCTAGGAAGCCATTTCCATACCCATTCCTTCAAGAGATACATGGAAGTTAAACCAGATCAGAGTCACGGCAAGTGTTTGCAACTAGATAGTTCACTGTGATAGTCCGGTCATGGTGCCTGCATTAGGTAGTTCTGGAGATCTGAAGACAAATATCAGAAGCTGGGCTGAGAGGCAGTCATTGCTGAATCCAGGGAGAGGGCAGTGGTGGCAATGAGAGCCGGACTGCTTTTCTGGCCCCCTGCAGGTGGCACAATGCTAGCCTGTCCTGATTTAAAGGTGCCACATATCTTCTGATGAATCCAGATTAACCAAATCAGGCCCCAGTCTAGGGTCTGGACAGAGTAAGTTCTTTATGGGAAATAGGGCAAGCATTCTTATACTGCCTCCAGACCACACACAATCAGTAAAACTCATTTATGGGTATTTTCAGGAAAACAAAGTAAACTAAATAAAAAGTATTATTATTTGACAGATGTTACTAGCTTTGCACGAAAATATGTTACCTGATCTGGACTCTATTTTTTGGTCTAAAATTTCTTGTGTTATTTACATTTATGAGAATAAGCATTTTCTACAAAGAATTGAGGAGAAACTTACTATTTAAATATAAAACAACAGTGAAGTGAACATGTAAATAAATATATGCAAATGCAGGCCATATATAAAAATACAGAACTAATCTACGACAACTTTATAAAATCTGCGAAACTAAACTTAAAGGTCTTTGGATATTCACGATTGGAGCCAAATGTAAATAGCACATACAGATATAATTAATGATATTTAAAAGAATCGTTTCATATTTACAGACTCCAACAAAGCAATTATCCTTTCTATAACATCATTCAGTATTATTTTTCAACTTGTTGGAAACTTTCTTGTTATATATGAGTTATCTCAAAAGTCATTTTCAAGATCATTATTCTTAAACCCACCCTCCTTAGAAAGAGGCCTTAAAGAGAAGTTAGTAATTTAAATGGTTTTGAGTATAACAAGTATAACTTTGATATCGATTACATTTACTCAGAAAGGCATCATAATCAAAATACCTTTGAGGAAAAAATGTTCTTGGCATAATACTAAACATGTAAGAGCTGCTCTAATTATGTTTAATATTTTTGGCATGGTGACAAATTCCTGTGGTATTTAAAATTACAGTGGGAAAGGTTTTTTCCAAGGTGGTTTCTAAAACAAATAAAACCCGTACACAACAGGCATGCACGTATTGCTATAATCTCACGTGAAGCAAATGTCAGAACATTCGTGAAGCAATATAAGTAGCCTAGTGATCTGTTTTAAAGCACTGATTCCTACCAGGTCATGATCTAAACTTCCAATAAGAACAGTGAGAACTGCGAGTTATGAAATGCTAGCCACAATGTTTGCCACTATGTATTAAGAACTGGTTATGTACCAGGAATTAGGCTACATGCTTTAAGGGCATATTTTACCTCATATCCAGATACTGTTTTGAGAATTTACCATGTATTATTAGTACTTACAACCACCTTGTATGATTATTATTATTATTCCATCTTCTAGATGGGAAAGCAAAGGATAAATGAGATTTAATAACATGTTCAAGCTTGTACATGGCATATTCAGAATTAATACCTGGGCCCATCTAGCAGAAAATCTCTTTCCTTAGTGTTCATAGTGCATCAGAATACTCCTGTCTCAAGAATGACTGATTTTGAACCTGGGGCTTTAAAGCCAACTGCAGACAAATCTTGGAGAAGCCAGGACAAATGAAGCAAAAGTGGACACACAACATATTTTAAACATCTCAGATTCAATTAATAGTATTATTACACTAACAACAAAAACAATCACAATGGCAGCTCTAATGTACTAGACTTGTACTATGTGCTGGTTGTAAAGTGATAGCAAACATCTGATATTTTCACCAACCAGTATCTATTCATCCTTTTTCTGATAACAGAACCTCCTCTGTTTTGGGTGGGATATATCTGCCCACCTTGGGATCCCATCTAAAACTTCAGGCTTGAGTGCATGATCCAGATCTAGCCACACAACATCATGGTGGTTTTTATGGAACTACCACATGACCCATCTTAGGCCATTTGAGAGTCATCTAAAGGACTTTACCTGGTGTTGTCCACAAAAATACTCATACTGGTCAGATAAAATACCAAACCTGGAATACCCGACCTTCATGATTAACCTGTGAATTAGAAAACAAACATAATTAATAACTCAATGGGGTATTTAGCCATGTTAAATTCTCAATAAACCTTCTGCACATTTTTTCAAAACTCCATAAAATTGCCACATGAAGGTTTACCAGTTGTTATCAATATTAGAATATACTACCAAATTTTGATTGAAAAATAATCCTCCTCTCTTTATCAGTGAAATACAAAAATAAAATTTGTATGTTTGACTTCATTTACTCATCATATTTTATTTCTAAATATTAGTTAAGATGTATAAAAATATTCTATTTATTTGTCTGTGGCTTGTTGTTTGCTGGAGGCAGTCTGTACTGTGGATTTAGTGTCACATAATCCTGATTTTAAATCCTGGTTCTACAAAAGCAAAAACTGACAAATAGGATCTAATTAAACTAAAGAGCTTCTGCACAACAAAAGAAACTACCATCATAGTGAACAGACAATCTACAGAATGGGAGAAAATTTTTGCAATCTGTCCATCTAACAAAGGTCTAATATCCAGAATCTACAAGGAACTTAAACACATTTACAAGAAAAAACAAACTTAAACACATTTACAAGAAAAAACATACAATTCCATTAAAAAGTGGGCAAAGAACATAAACAGACACTTCTCAAAAGAAGACATTTATACAGCCAACAAACACACGAAAAAGCTCAACATCGCTGATCATTAAATGCAAATCAAAACCACAATGAGATACCATCTCATGCCAGTCAGAATGACAATTATGAAAAAGTCAAGAAACAACAGATGCTGGCGAGGCTGTGGAGAAATAGGAATGCTTTTACACTGTTGTTGGGAATGTAAATTAGTTCAACCATTGTGGAAACCAGTGTGGTGATTCCTCAAATACCGAGAACCAGAAATACCATTTGGCCCAGCAATCCCATTACTGGGTATATACCCAAAGGATTATAAATCATTCTATTATAAAGATACAAGCACGTGTATGTTTATTGCAGCATTTTTCACAATAGCAAAGACATGGAATCAACCCAAATGCCCATCAATGATAGACTGGTTAAAGAAAATGTGGTACATATACACCATGGAATACTATGCAGGAAAGGAATTAGAAAGGAAAGAGAGCATGTTTTTGCAGGGACATGGATGGAGCTGGAAGCCATCATCCTCAGCAAACTAACACAGGAACAGAAAACCAAACACCACATGTTCTCCCTTCTAAGTGGGAGCTGAACAATGAGAACACATGGATACAGGGAGGGGAAAAACACATACTGGGGCCTGTTGGGGGGGTGGGGGGAGGGAGAGCGTCCGGATAAATAGCTAATGCATGCAGGGCTTAATACCTAGGTGATGGGTTGATAGGTGCAGCAAACCACCATGGCACACGTTTACCTATGTAACAAACCTGCACATCCTGCTCATGTGTCCCAGAACTTAAAAAATAAAAAAAACAGATCCTGGTTCTGCTCATTATTAACTAACCCACATTTGTAAGTTACTAGGCCACACCGTCTCATTTTCTTCACTTAAACAATTGAGATAATAATAGTCTTCTACAAGGTTTGAGAGGATTAAGTGAAGTAATATTTGTAATATGGCATGATGCCTGGTCCAATGCACAGTAAATATTAGGACCTCTCCCTCCTTCTATCTGCTGAGGCAAGACTGTTCTACCCTGTTCAGATTGCATCCTGAAATAGGATGCCTACAATATGCATTTCCTTTTCCAACTAATCATGGAGAATAATAAGCAATTAAGGCATGTAAGATCAGAATAAACAAAATTCCTGAAGACATTTGGTTTGCAGAATGTCAGTAATTCAATACAGAAATTAATTCTATAGTTCGTAAAAACCCATGAGGTTTGTCTCTAGAGTTCTTGAATTGCATCTCCCCCCAAAATCTATATAAATAACAGCCCACAGGAAAGTCCAGGCTCATGAATCAGGGATGTATAATTACCTACTCTAATTTCTACTGTCCCTTTTGGGTGAGAGGTGACCAAGCACCCAGAAATCCCAGGGGGAGAGAGCTGGTGGGCAGCTCCTTGTAGCCATTGACTTTAATATGTCTAATTTCAGTTGTGCCTTTTCTCACTTTCACACAATTGATTAATATTCATTCTTCCTCTCTCTTTACTTCCTCTCCTTTTCTATCCTTGTCTTTTTCCTACCTCTTCCTCTTTCCTAGTTTCTTATTAGATTTTCCAAATTTTCTGTCTTGCCATTTATCATTTGATATGGGCTATTCATTGCTTATTGTGAATGTCAGGACTCACCTTAACTTTTAGATTCGTATCATCCCAGAGTGAGAGGCCATCCTTTGTCCTCTGCATAAACCACCTCCAGAACAGTTTTCATAGATGATCGTCTTTACTGAGCCTGTCAAGTGGAAGAAACTTCTTTCTTTAGGATGCCATTCATGATATTGTCAGAGAGCTCTAATATTTAGACTTCCCTATATTTATACTAAATTTAACTCCCTGCTATTTCTGCTGACTGATCTAGTGGGGTATACTGGCAGTCTTTTCTTTATGGTAGTCTTTTCAATATCTGAAAATACCAATTATATCCCCATGAGTCTCCTTCTGCTGCAGGAACACATTTTCCATTTTGTTCTTGCCAGTTTGGCCCATTATTATGATCTGTTTGTATAAACTGGATGTTGTTCTTGGGCCCTGGATCTTGGCCTAACCCCCATGTTCTTCCTCCCCACATCATATGCTGAAATAATGCTTAATGGGGCATCTATTGTCCAGGAAACCTTATACAATTTTAGAACACAGACAACCCAAGCCCACTTTTCCCTAGCTGGTTCCCTAAGGATGCAACATCACCCTACAGGTATGAAAGAGTGAATATACAAAGAGCATCCAGACCATACATAAAAAATAGACCTTTTAATTCATAATCTGCAGCAACCAACTCAGGAAACCAACCCCTTATCCACAGTAGCAGGCCAGGAAGCCACCTGCTAAACACAGGTCAGACTATTAGTAACAATCCAGAAAGCCAAAAAGTAACCCCCTTAAAAATCAGCCCAAAATGATGAGGACATGATTAATAACTGACAGCTTCCCTAATTTTGTTCCCACTTCCAACTTAGGACCAACCAAAGAAAGCCAGATGTGCTCTCCTAACCATCACATAGCATGTCCTGCTTTTAGTTAACTGTGTCCAGCTTCCCCCATGCCAATAGCTTCTGCTCCAGGCATACCTGAAGCCTTCCCTTTTCTTCCACTACAAAGTGTTCTTCCTTCTCTGCCTGACTTTGAGTCTCTGCCAAAACGCAATGACGGTGACTGACTTCCTTGCTATAACAAGCTCTGAATAATTAGCCTTTGTTCTCATTGTGTTGGTGCTCATTTATTTCCACAGGTAGGAGTTTAATGGAATAAAGAGGTGATTTTTCCATACAGGAAATGTAGACTTTTTTACATGGGGAAAACATGTCACAGAAACAAAAATATTTTCTAATTAACACTGAGAAAGATGCAACATTTTATCTGAAAAGGACATTAGGTCCTCCAGATCCAAGTCTGATTTTCTCTCTAGTAGAGCACACTGCCTTGATATTAATCCCCTCTCAGCCATTCTTCCTCATTAATCCCCTCAGCCATTCTTCCTTCTCCTTTCAGCCCTCATCTCAACCTAGGCTATGATATAGAGGCATTTCAGAGAAAAATAAACAAGAGAAGACATTCTTCTCTGCTTTATTTTATAAATACATTGTGAAAATGATTTCCTCACCCCATTTTATCCCAGGATATTACTATGTGCCAAGAAAAATCTATATCCACTTAATTTTTAGCTGAAAGAGAAAAGACATTGTGAACTAGTTATTTAAGCAGCTATCTCCAGCTTTTGGAAGGTCAGTAAAAGCTTTTTTTCCTGGAATTTTTTATATATAAATGTATCATCATAAATGATGATTTAACCTTATAAATGAAAGTTAATTTTATGCTATTGAACTAGACTCCCACCAAGTCAAGAAAATCAGGGCAGGGTAGGTGGAGCCGGAGAATAAAGGCATTGAAGACAGTATAATTTTAACTGTTTTCAAACTAAAAATCTTGATGTTGTGGAAAAGAGAAGGGAGTGATGGTGGGGAAATTGAGGAAGCCTTTGGCAAGGGATGGAGAGATAGCTGCTTGCCTTCACTCTCCAGGGACTTTATAAGATACAGAGCATTGCCAGTGTCCATCCATAGCCAAGGACCAATAGCTTCCAAGAGGGTTGTGGTTTAAGACACTGGTAGAAATAAATGCCAAAAGGCTTTGATCTTTCTATTCTGCAACTTATAGCTACCATTATACTTATCAGTTATTTCATGTCTACTATGTGCTAAATGTTGTATTAGGTATATATATTATCTTATTTAATTTTTATTTTACATTAACTCCATGAAGTCAGTGCTGTTAATTACCCTCATTTGATGAATAAAGAAACTGAGGTTCAAAGAGACTATTGAATTTGCTCAAGGTCAAAGGATTAATTAATAAGAGACAGAGCTGAGATTTGAACTCAGTTCCATCTGTATTCCTAACTCTGGGGCATAGCCCCACATCTGTCAGTTCACAATCTGGGGTTCGGGTGTGAGGTGCAGCACTGCTCTGTGAAGACAGGCAGTCTTGGAATTCTGCATTGCTGTGGTTGAAAGCTTGGTTGCAGGGGCTAATATAAAACCAGGAAGGCAAGAAGCATCACTAACCCCTACCTGAAAAACAATAAAATAAACAATGAAGTTGATCCTGATTCTTAACAGCATGTTGAAAACCTTTGGCATTTGTAGCATTGTTCTGAAGGCATGACATATAGAAGGTGTATTTACATGAAGAATACCATCAACTGCTGAGTTGTTCTCTGTCTTTTGATTTTTGCCTCCCCCGCTGAGCTGTAGCAGTGATGAAATTGATGCACCGCAGACAAAAGGCATGCATTGTTTGTTGACAGTAGTTATCTAACGTATTTTTCAGATGCGTAGGAAGAAAGTGGTTAAGTGACTTACCAGTTTTCACAAAATAAGTCAGAAACGGAATAAGAAGGAGAACTTAGATACTTTATATCATCAGGGCTGGCTTCAGGTTTCCTAGACTACACAATCTATGTGACGGCAGATAACAGAATCAGTCAGAAAAGAAATATTAAATGGAATCATTTAAAATATCTTTTAAATGTTAAAGGAAATTATCACAAATGAATCTTTCTGGCAGAAACAAATTAAAATTATTAAAACAGAATAGCTTTTATCCTTCCACAGAATGCAATTTTACCTGACAGCTATGTTTTGACAGAATCTTCTATTTGATTTTTGGTGACTTAATGGAATAAAGTCATTATTTCAGTCACAGCAGTATATAGAAAAGATAATTAGAGTAGATAAGCATAAAGACAATTGCAAAAATGAAAAAGTGTGACACTGAAAATTTCTGTTTTGTGGAAAGTGTTCCAAATTCTTGGGCACAAAAAATTAAAAACACAATGGAGCATGTTTTGTTGTTGTTGATACTAGCTAAATGTGCGGGTCAGATTTCACACTGGACCAAGGCAAATCATAAAGTGTCCAGATTCCAACATCAGAAAACGTCTACAAGGAAGTCTCCCAATTTATTCCTTAATAACCTGCATTTTCACTCATTTCTCTATGTAACACATAATTTACAGATATAAGTAAATATAACATTGATGATTAAAAATTCTGCAGAAGAAAGTGAAGTTGTGAGCTAGCGGAAGCTTTCACTGTTTCGTTATGCTTTCACTGTTTCTATCTATGAGAAGCCCTAAGCACTTAGAAATTAGGTTTCCCTTTGGATTTCATACTGTAAATCTCCACACAAAACATATGATATTAACAACTTGTGTCTCTAAACACACATCCTACAAGTTTGCATCTCAAACCTCAGTGTATCCTGGATTTAACTTCAGGGAGACAAAGATGCAATTATTAATAAGGAAATTAATTGATTATACTTATATCCTTCTTGGAGAAAGACTACAAAAGGAAAGAAACTGGCTGGATAGAAATGGTAGCCCAAAGATTCCATTCAAACACAGAACATGGGAGAAGATGGCCACTGGGGCCATCAGAACCATCCTGAATTAATTCTCTCCCTCGGCAGAGCATGCTCCAGAACCTGAAATTACTCAAACTTTGAGCCAGGCAACCAACTCTTCCCTATGCCCACCAAGAAGATTGCTTGCAGTTAGCCTTCCCATATACTAGCGAGGTCAGGGCCAGCATCCAATTCACTTGATAGCACTATTTCTCGTTAGAAATTAATACTTTAATTCTGGTGATTTTTTTTAGTATGAATTGGCACCTCTAAGTCAGTTCACTGCTGGAACATTGACAACATCAAGTTTCTATAATGTGAAGGACCACACCTTGGGCAAAGTTGAACTCACTGTTACAGGATTCCTTTTGGTACCACTTTACCAGCCAGAAATCTCTGTGGCTGCCATGACCTCTGCCTGCCGCCTCACTCCAGTCCACCAGGCTCACTCCATCCAGCAGGCTGCGCTCAGCTCATGCCCCAGCCTGGATCCCATGCCCGAACAGGGACTCTGCATTCAGCCCACAACTGCATTGGGCATGCTGCTAGTGGTTTCCACGTTGGGCGTCAGCATCTAGACGAGGGGAGCATGGTGACACCCGAAAACTCAGATGTGCCAGCAACAGCAGAGCTCCAAAGGGTGTTACAGCTCTCGCCCAGGGAGTCCTGAGGTCTGAGTTCCCAAAAAATGTTGCAGCTTTCATAGTTTAGTGAGCAGGCCAGAGAGAATGGCACCCAATGGCTTCACTTCTTTGTGCCTACAGATAAGCAAACGGGGGCATGTTACAGCTCTCTCGTTCCCACCACCCACAGCTCGGCAAACAGGTGTGTGTTATAGCTCTCTTCACACCCGACACCAGCAGCTCGGCAAACAGGAGCATGTTACGACTCCCTTCACACCTGCCACCTGCAGCTCTGCAAGTTCTAGGTTCTGCAAGGCAGAGAAAAATTTTATTGAGTGACAGAAAAGCTCTCCACACAGAGGGGACCCAAAGTGGGTAGCCCTCTTTGTAAAAGGAGACCTGAAATGGAGTAGCCCACCTTGAGACTGAATCTGGGGATTTTATGGGCTCAAAATGGAGGACTATGTGCTGATTGGTCCATGGCCGGTCTTTGGAAAAGAGCATCATTCGATTGGTTAAAAGGCATCATTATATAGAGAGAGAGGGTAAGATGGACATAAAAGTTTTCACTGTGTTTGTGGACACTATCTGGAATCAGCAGCTTGGTTTTCAGGCTTTAAACTGTCTTTGGCTTGAAGGTCAGTTTTCACCAGGGACCCATCCCTGTCTGCCTAGGAATTTGCCTGTCTCCTGTGGCTGTCATCACTAATTCTAAAACTCTCTTAGTGCTCTTGGGGGACGGAGGACTCTTAGGTGCCCTCCGGCCCACTGCTAGTTCCCCTAGGCTCTGTGAAAGACTCCAGCTGCAATTGCTCTGAAGGTAGGTGGAGAATTTGGGGTAAAGAAATAAAGAGAAAGGGATTGCACTCATTTGGGAACATTATAAGGAAATTCAGAATGAGAAACAGGACTAGTTGAAAAATTCAAATTTTAAACTTCCAAGTTCTTTCATATAAGTAGTTATTTCAACTCTAAGGCATTCTTTGCCTCAGCATTTCAGAATCTAAATGATAAGATGTTGCTTTTTCAACAGTCATTTGCTGTACAAATATGAGTCATTATCATCAGATTTTTAAAGAGTTTCTTTACTGGCTTGTACATACAATTTTGAAGCTTCATGTAGTTGCTAGAAATGGTTTTGTACTAGAATATGTTGCATCAGTAATTTGTTGCTTTTATCTTTGATTACTTTCTAAAGTCAGCATTTATGCTTTTCATTATCATAACTTACAAATTATTACAGATTAGTTTATTTTAACATAAAGCTCTTTTCCTTTTATCTAAAAAATTTCTTTAGTACTTTTTGACATAGTGGGTGGAAAATATCTAGAGTATAGAACTTACTGTTAGAACAAAAAACCACCTACTTACAAAAATGTCCCCTTTGTGTGATAAATTAACCCTTATTAAGTTGTATTTCATTTTGGTTTCAGCTCCAACGTGGTCATCTCTGGTTTGTTAGAATTTAATTAGACCCCTCAGGATATTTATATCTTTAAATAGCCAAGACGTTCTTATGACTTCCAGTATGTCCTCAGTAAACAGAAAGAGCATAATCTTTTTGTGCTCAGAGCCTTATTTAAACGGGCTATGAAGATGAAAACCTAAGTAATGGAACATCACACTCCTGAGACTGTTGTGGGGTGGGCGGAGGGGGTAGGGATAGCATTAGGAGATATACCTAATGCTAAATGACGAGTTAATGGGTGCAGCACACCAACATGGCACATGTATACATATGTAACAAACCTGCACATTGTGCACATGTACCCTAAAACTTAAAGTATAATAATTAAAATAAAATAAAATAAAATAAAATAAAATAAAATAAATAAAGAAAACCTAAGTAATGAAGGCGCAAGATTCAAAGCTATATTCCACAGATCCCACAGACCGTGAGTGATCAAATCAAAGCCAAAGTGGACACAGACTTAAAATAGAGTCAGACAAAGATAGCAAAATGGGCTCATAACCAGCCAATATATCAGTCAGTCAGTTGGACTTTTGATTAGTAAATTGTTTTAAAAGTGCTTTGAAAGATATCATATCAGAGCATGAATCAGTGGACAAGTATTAGATTTGGATTCAAATACCTCTTAAGAGCCAGTGGTTTTATGTAAGCACACTTGCTTCTCTGAGCTCTAATCTTCTTACCAACAAACTTGTTTTAATACCTAGCTCACAATCAATTTTAGAAGGAAGTAGAATTTCATATAAATTATTAAATATAATACCTGACACCTATTAATCCTTCAGTTAGTGTTTGCTATTATTATCACCCAAAGGATACAAAAATTTACCCCCATAATTAATTTCACCCATCATCACTGCCATCCTCAGTTTCAGTAACAAAGAGTCCCATCTGCCCCCACACTGCCTGACATAGAATCCTCCCTTGGGCTCGTTCCTTTCTCTTCACTGTTGAAACTTACTTGCTGATCTTTATTCTAAGACCTTACCTGGGCCTCCAGAAGAGGCATCATTTTCATTCAATAAATTCATTACTCAGTACATGTCAGGCTCTATGGCTGGATCAAGGTTCAGTGGAAGGAAACCTGCCCTTAAGACTGCCATACCAAAAACCCTGACCATCACAGCCATCATCATCATAGCTTAGGTACAATAGGGTAATTCCTAAATGGTGTGCTTTATCTTAAACCTGTTGGCATACATGTAGCATTTTTCTTCCACCATATTTCCTGTAATTACAATTGTGGCAAATATTTTATCAATTGGGGTATAATCACAGAAATTATCATCTGAACAGTGAATGCTATTTTATACTGAAACTGCAGCAAATATTGTTAAAATTTGCTTTAGGCTATCTATCATCAAAATGAACTTATACCGCTAGGCTTAGATAAAGTACCAGGAAATACTACTGCTAGAGGCAAACGGCAGCTAGTAGGAACCGGTCCATTTGGAAGTTAGTCAGATTGTAGGAACTACAAATAGATATTTCAGGATTCAGTAAACCATTTGGTGGATGAAAATTTGGAAGACAATATGTGAATAGTTCATGCTGTCATTGTCGGTTCATGTTTATCTCTTGACATCCCTCAGAATTCTCTCTTTCTTTCCCAGAGAAGATAAGAAGTTCCCCATTATTCATGGCAACCAAGGGCTTGGCTCTGAATGTAACAGGGAAATGTGCAGAGAAAGCATTACTAGGCCTGGCCTCTCACTGCATTTCAGAGCTCTGCATCTGTGTGTGTGCCATTGTGGATGGCATGACCAAGTGTGGAAAGCAGAGTAACTAAAGAAAGTCAAGTTCTATATTCTGACTGTGCAGTTTCTTCAAAACATTATAGAATAATCCAGAGCTAGGGCCAAACAGCACTGCCGCTTAGGGGCAGTGTCAAGCAGGGCACTTGAGGGACAGTGATAGAATTCTAAATTTACAATTTTATAAACTCTTCCTGTTCCCTGTTTATGCACAATCATTCACTAATGACTATCTTAAAATATAGAGGCCATAACTGAACAGAGTACTCAAGACATGGTCTCTCCAGTGTATAGAGCAGCAATCACTGGAGTCAGGATTTAGATCTAATTTAGGCTCCTCTATTTAGTAGATAAGTGACTTTGGTCATATTCCTCACAATCTCTAAGTCTCAGTTCCTTTATCTGTTAAAAAAAATACACAATAACACTGACTACACAATATTATTATAAAAATTACATAATATATGGCTACATTAAGTGTCTATCCAAGCTTTTGGTAAATTGTAAATTTCATATTATGTTACCTATGTTTTTATTAAAGTTGCTAACTTATTTACTCAATGCGGTAAGACCAGCAACAATGCCACTTGATATTCCCTTTCAGATAACATCAAAAGGCTGTTCAATTACTAATATTCCAACCTGACTTTATTATCATCCACCTTAACCATGTAGGTGATATAATTCATAACAAAACAGAGTTTAAACTCGAGTCAAACACATCAGGTTCAGATCCCAGCTACAGGACAGTGGGTGGTGCTCACCTGATCCAATCCTCAAGTTTCTCATGTAAAAGATAGTCATACCACTGGTAACAACTTGGGACCTACTAAGTGTTTGATATGTATTAGACAGTATTCATAACTACCTTTCAATCTTAAGAAATAATTTGTCTACATCGTGTTGCATATCTATAGTTAATTTGGCATGTATGCTGGCTCCTAGTGGTCATGTTCTTTCCAAAATGGTCATGACCCCGTGACATGTTTGGGCATGTTGGTTACTGCAGCCTAGCCTACCTTTTCTTTCTTTTTTTTTTTTAGCCCAGGCTGGAGTGCAGTGGTGCAATCATGGCTCACCGCAGCCTTGACCTCCTCCCACCTCAGCCTCCTTGGTAGCTGGGAGCACATCACCATGCACAGCTAATTTTTTGTATTTTTTGTAGAGATGGGGTTTCGCCATGTTGCCCAGGTTGGTTTTGAACTCCTGAGCTCAAGCAACCCTCTTGCCTTGGCCTCCCAAACTGCTGGAATTACAGGCTTGAGCCACCAAGCCCAGCCCTAGCCTACCCTTAATGAATACAACCACAAATTGGTTTAATAATCTCCTCCGAGTCCCTCTTGTCCTCCTGTTATAACTCTACAGATGTTGAAGTCCAGCTGACAATTCTTTCCTGATCACGCAGTGCCCTATTTTATTGACTGTGCTTCAGAGCACTTGACTGCATCTACACACTCTCAACACCTCCCACTGCTGTGTGTTGTACTAATTTGGGTAGGTGTCTCTTGACAGTCTCTGAATTAGAATTTAAGCTCATAGAAACAATGTCATTCTTTAAATACCTCAATTCTACCTTGCCTATCATAGGATATGGAATAAATTTATCAACCAAATGAATACGTGAATGAATGAGTGTTCTAGAATTTTGTTGGGTTATCTAAATCAATATAACCAATGTTATATTTCTAACATTTGTCCTTAGCATTTTTCAAAAGTTTCAACTCATTCTGGATTCCCATCTGTAGTCTATCTTTTAAGTATAGTTTGTATCATATTTTTATTCATTTTTCCCTTCTCTTTTGGTTATATGATTTTTCTTCCACTTTTGTATGTATATTTTAAATCTAAGGTCATCTGAGAGCTTCCTGTGCAGCTAGATGTGAATTTCCTTGGTTGTCCATGTCTTTTCTTTTCAGCTGGAATCACTTGTGATTGTAGAGGTCCACCTTTAGAACTTTCCATTCCTCTCAGATAATATGTTCTGTTGAATCTGTGCCTGGAACGCATCTGGGATGGGCTGTTGTTTGTGCTGTTGGAGAAACCCCAGCTGTTAGCACTTAGGGGTCATGGTCACTACATAATGCTCTCCAGGGCAGTGAAGTCTTCCTGAGGGAAGCAGCCCCCTGGGCATAATGTGAGCCTGGAAGGCTACAGTTATCATCTGCTCTAGGCTCCTGGCTTTCTGCCTAAGGGAGAGGTCCACACCACAGGAAGCTGGAACCACCCTCCATGAGCCTTGTGCTGGCCTGAACTCATTGCCTGCTCCTCTAGCACATCCCTCTCCCTCCCGCCGACTCTGTCTGTCTAAGTCTCCCTGACAGTATCTTTGCTCTCTCTCTGTTTATGTGTCTGTGTGTAGGTCTCTCTGTTGTATCTCTCTTCTGTCTACCCTAGACTGCCTCCCTCTGCATCTCTGTCACTGTTTCCATCCTTCTCACTTTCAACTGTTTAATATCCATACTTTTATTTCTAGGATTCTTCAAATAATATTTTCCTAACTCTCTTTGCTCTTGTGTTTCCTTCCAGAGTCTCTAGCCATGAAATCATGCCAGCCTTTTTATGAACTCTTGAACAATCTGTTTTCCTAAAGTCTAGAGTGCATGTCTGACTGTGCCTACTGTTTCCTTTCTTCACTGTTACGGATTCCAACATGTCTTGCTTTCTCACAAGTTTAGTATAACCTTTACTCCAACAGTAAGCTCTTTCTTGTTGGTTAGAATTAAAAACAGAATAGCAACATTCCTTGTTGCTTCCCCTTCACACTAAAAGATGAAATTTTCAATAAAGAATGCCAGAGTTCTACTTTCCACAGAATGTCCTAAGAGTTGAAAACCTTCCTCACTGTTACTTCTTGCCTCTGGGCCACTTTACATTCTGGAATAAGATCCTTCCTCTATAACTTCTACTTGGTCAGAAAGTCTGTTTTACATAATCACAATATGATCACTTGTTTCTGCTCCCTTTCTTCAGCACCTTAGTGCCATCTACCTTAAGACCATGGCTTTGTATAAACTGTATATATTTTTTCAAAAACAAGGTTACTATATTTTATTAGAGCTGTTTCCTTTGAAAGAAATCTATCTTTTGGTGTCTTATTTCAGTCATGAATTTCATACCATCAATAACTGGAGATATTCAACTTCTGGATTATGAACTACTTTAGGTCAGCAGCCATGGTATATTCATTGTTGTATTTTCAGAGTCAAGAACAGTCCTGAAACATACTTAATGTGAATCCATTAAACTGAACTGATACTTATTTTAAAATTACAAGTTTAATTGACTCTCACCAATGCACTGTGCATATATATGCAAACACTTGAGGCCTTAAGTGAATTTCAAATATCTTCATCTCTCTTGAAAATGAGCTAATATTTCTTTCACAAGTTCTCGCTCTGTTTTGTTTCTCATGGTACATGATGTAGAATTTTGTTGGATATTTTCTCCCTAGCTTCGTATTTTAATTTTAAAAGCTCTTGATCAACTACTAATAGGTCATTATTATTCAGAAGCATCAACTAGCCTAGAACAACATTAAGTATTTTATACATCTTATTTTTAATCCTTACATCCATCTTTCCATATAGATATTAAGTTAACTATATATATTAGAATATTAAGACTAGTAAAGGTAAAATGGCTTACTCCAGCCAACATAGTTAATAAGCAAAAGAATGTGTTGGTGTTAGGCCTGACTGCTTCCAGAGCTTATGTATTTCTTCTTCTACTACTGTCCACTGCCACCAGGCTGACATGTCAAACAGACACCTGCCATTATTTTAGAATACATTTAGATGTCATGAGTTTCTTATTAACTAGAATGAATGACAGATCTTGGCTCTGAAAGGGCATATTGCTACTGTGACAAAAGCTATGGTGACTCAAAATATTATACTATTTTGGGAACAACCATGGCTGCAGCAGTGGCTCTATGGTGGCTTTAAGAGCATACTCTATAAAGAGCTACACACTTTATCCTTGTCATCAGAGGCAAAGGGATGGAATAAATTAGCAGAAAGCAGCTCACCCCATTCTCCCCTGCACCCCAGCAAGAAGATAGGCAAGAATAATTCACTGTTTACTATTCTGACTTTGCCTGAACCGCTATTGCAGGGCTCTTAGCACCATGAATAGTGTCAGATTACTACTCAAGCATTCTAGAAGGACAATTTTTATTTTGATATAGTTCAACCTAATAATTATTTTTACCTTCTTTCTAATCTACTAATATGACAAAAACTTAGTTGTACAGAATCGTCATCTCACTTCCACCACTTGCGGTTGTGTCTAAGTTTCTAGGACATCAATAGTGCCAATAGCGGGTTGGACGGCATTATGGTCTATCTCTTCTTCCCTGCGTGTTGGCCACACCAGCGCCTGGTGCCACGTCTATTGCCCACCTGGTCCTCTGTCATCAGTCCACATGAGTGGCAGCACAGATGTCCCCTGGAATCCATCAGGTATGGCAGTCTCTGTGGCCACCTTTTGCTACTGTTGGGCACTTGGGATTCATTCCGCTGCTTGCACAGACTCTTCAGAAAATTCTGTGAGACTTCCTGGAAACATGATGCCAACATTTCTTCTCTGAGATCTTGTTATTTCCCCAGGCTATACCTGAGACATAGTTACAAAACCCTTGTGCTGTCGGATACCAAAAATATACTGGGTTGAGTGTTTCTGTCAGGCTTAGCCTGGAGACATTCTGCCTTAGGAAACCACCATGTCTTGGTTGTCTTTAACCCCTGCTAGCTTCTCCCACCAGCCCGAGGAATAATGTTTTGATCCTAAGGCTCTTGGGGTGGGGGGCAGCCCTGGATATCCCTGACCAAGAAAAGTGATGAAAGCAGCGTTGGCTTGATGGCTGTGCATCGCCTCAATCCTCATAGACAAAAAAGTGCAGTGAAGCAGGCAACCAGAGGGAAGGGGCACAAAGGAGAAGGAATTCTCTCTTTACCTACCGTGTGTCAGGCTCTGGGATTAGCAGCTTCATTAAATGTTATCTTCTTTGATTGTCATGGAGTAGGTGTTACCCCATCTACTTTGTCTTTCTTCCTTTATCAAAAGTGCTCAAGATCCAAACTTACAGTTTTAAAAACTAGCTATTTCTAAGTGCCAAATACCTCTTTTCAATCATTTTTATTCAACTCATATTCATTTCGTGCCTGTTGTGTGCAAGGCATAATATGTACTTAGTTCTCAGCACGAGGATGTAAATGAGACAGATAAGGAAGAGGAAGGCTGCCTTCTCCACACTCACGGGTGAGCAAGAGCACAGGGAGGGAGGTCAGGGTCATCGTGAGAGTGTAGAGTGAGGACAAGGGGGCTCAGCACAAGTGTGATAGGAGTAGGGGCATATGGGGTAAACTAAGGGCAGGTTCCAGTCTCAACCCTAAGGGTAAGAAAGCCTCTGAATGTTCTGGTTTCAATTTCTAAAACCTCACTCTGGCTGCATGGAGAAAACAGATTGGAGAACAAGTGCTTAAAGAATGATGAAGAAGAGTCCAGAGGTCATTACAATCATCTAAGCAAGAAGTGATGGTGTTCTGATAAGGAGAAGAGATAGTGGAAATATATCTAGGAGATCAAATAGGAATTTAATGCTTGATAGATACAGAGAAGATGGATGAGGGAGGAAGAGGAGTCTCTTTGGGAATCACTCCTTTGTTACATGTGTTTCTTTTCTATAAATCATGCCCAGGGCTGCATATAATCAAACAAACAAGCACAGGAAGTCAGTGACTTACAGTCTAGGAAGGAAATATATTATACATATCAAAACCAACTGCTGGCCAGGTGCGGTGGCTCACACCTGTAATCCCAGCACTTTGGGAGGCTGAGACCAGTGGATTGCTTGAGCCCAGGAGTTTGAGACCAGCTTTGGCAACATAGTGAGACCCTGTCTCTACCGAAAATACAAAAATTAGTCAGTCTCATAACCTGGTCTCAAAATAAGTAATAAATAAATAAATAGATTTTAAAAGAACCAATTGCCTACTTTTATTGGCCACTTAAATTCTAAAAGCTTTCCATTTATTAACTCATTTGATCCTTAAAACGGCTCTAGAAAGTTGATTCTAGGTTAATACTCATCTTACAAATGAGGAAACTGAAAGAGAAGGAAGTAAGGTAACCTGGGCAGGTCTCACTCCATAGTTCACACTGTTTAACCATTATGATGGCAGTATGTTTAGGTTGGCATGATATAAAATTGGAGAGAAGTCGTTGCAGCTGGAGTCGGAGTTTGAGTGGCAGCTAGGAAACCTTCATAGGATAAGGAGCCCCTGAGTCCACCCTGGTTCCGCAGGCTAGAACAGTGACGTCCAAGCCAAAGAAATCATCATTTCAGTTCACAGAACTATTGGTCTAAGCAACAGTTTTTGAGCTGTACAACTGGGACAAATAAAAGATACAGTGGTAGGAGACAGAGATTCCCAATTCAATTTACCTCTGATGGCTGTGTATGTTGGGATGAGTCACAGATCTGTGGTAATGAAAGTGCTTGAAGATTAATGAGGCTGACTACAGTAAAAGTTAGCCAGGAGCTCAATGTCTAAGTCATCTCCTTCATTATTGTTTAAATAATACCAGAGCAAAGATGAGAAGAGGAAAATCATTTAGGTAAATGTGACTGATGAGACAGTAGCTGTCACATTAGGTCATGTTAGTTAGTGTGCTGTTCTAAGGACTGGAAAAGTACAAGAGTAGTGAACAGTTTGCATATTCATTTTATTAGACCGTATTAGTTTACTATTTCCTGAACATTAGCAGGCGTTAGCTTTGGCTCTGTAGAACCCAACGGACACCGTGGTGCCATTTGGACAGGATTCAATTATTTATCAAATTTCACAAATTTCTCCCCTGACAATATTAACAGCAGTGGTGTAAAATCAAGGTGCACAGAAAGAAAGAAAACTAAGATGAAAGTCTTATTCAACCTGGCTTCCACCTCCATTGACTATTCCATCATCCTCTTCTCCTTACTGTGGTTTTATGGACTCTGCTGTTCTTTCCGCCCATTGCCTCTAAACCCATTCATTGCAGTCTAGTTTTTTTGAGACAGAGTCTCGCCTGTCGCCAGGCTGGGATCCAATGCAATCTCGGTCACTGCATCCGCCTCCCGGTTCACTCTCTGAGTAGCTGGGACTACAGGCGCCCGCCACCACGCCCGGCTAATTTTTTTTTTTTTTTTTTGTATTATTTTTAGTAGAGGCAGGGTTTCACCGTGGTCTCGATCTCCTGACCTCGTGATCCGCCCGCCTCGGCCTCCCAAAGTGCTGGGATTACAAGCATGAGCCAGCGCGCCCGGCCTGCAGTCTAGTTCTTAATGCTTTGTGGTTCTGCTATTGAAGACCACCAGGGATCTGCAAAGTTCCAGATGAAATGACCTGTCTTTGAGGTGCTTATTTGGTTTGACACATCCTACCTGATCCTCACCAGTTCCGTGTCTCCTCAAATTCAATCGTCTCCTCGGAAGACGAGCCGTGCCCTTCTCTAGAAGGCAGCCCCAGGTTTTTGTAGGCCCTGGGCACTTCTACTTTCTCTGGCCCCTTCTTTCACAAAAATATTTTAAAATCATGTTTTACAACTGCGTGGGTATAAAGACAATTATTATATATTAAGCTATTTGTTTCAACCTAAGAGTTTTCGCTTTTCTTCACATTTCAGAATACATTAAAGCCTCTTCATGGTCCTGTAGTATCCTGAGCCCTAGGCACTGTGTCTCAGAGCCAGGGGGAGAGCCACCCCTGCCTGCTTCATTTTCTTCAGATCCCTCATCAGCTGGACACAGTGCTCTCCACTTGTTTGCTACCTCCCTTCCCCTCATGAAGGGGTGAGTCCCATGAGGTCAGAGGATCTGCTGCCTTATTCACAACTCTGTCCTAGCACTTAGAAGAATGCCTGGTATGTTGTGAGGTTTTAATAAACATTTACTGGATGAGTTGATAATGAATGACTTTCTTTTTGAGTTTCTTCTCTTGGCCTCTGTATTTTTTTTTCTTTTTCTCCATTTTTTGTTCCCTCTTCTTCCATCCTCCCTTCAAATGTAGCCTCGATTTCTCCAGCAAGTGTGTAGGTCCACATTTGCTGCATGTTTCACACATTCCTCTCCTCAGTGCCATCTTCTCAACACATATAAAACAAACTCGCTACCTTCTCTCTCTCTCCTTGGTGTTATTATCAGCATTGTTGCTATTATTATAATATTTCCATACTAGTAATGCCATTCTCATGTTTCCAGTTGTTCATGCCTGATACAAGGAGCCATCTTAGCATTCCCCTTCCACGTTGTATGGGATCCAGTCTGTGCCCAGATTTGCTGGGCCTTCCCTGACCATTTGAGGTGTAGCTGCATCCTCTGCACGTTGCCCACACCTTCCGTAAGTTTTGTTTGTACAAGCGTACTGGCCTCTCAACCGGTCTCTTTCCCTTTCTTATTGAAGAAGTCACACTTCTTTCTAGAAAATTTCCTTAGTTAAAATATTTGGTTGATGCCCATTGCAAACAAAGTAAATTTAAACTGCTCAATTTGATATTTAACACCTTGGCTCCAACTTAAATGCCTAGCTTTATTTCTACCACTCCAACAGACTCTATGGTCCTGCCATGCCTCTATGCTTAATAGTTCCTAAAAACATACTCTATATATTTTCTGCATTCTTTGTTCAAATTACTCTTTCTGTCTAGAAGGCTACCCTCTACCCCCAATATACATGCATCTGAATGCTCCAGTGGAGCACAAAACCCTGGCAGGTAGCAATTAGACCTTACACAACTCTGCCCCTCCCTGATACCAATGCAGTGCTATATATACAGAAGCAAATCAGTAAATGTTTATTAAGTTGAACTCTAAAAAATGAACAAAAGGAATGTAAACATAAAGAGCAAAAACATCTACCATGGTATTGTATTTTATATCAAGAAATGACAATTTTAACTTTTTAAGAAGAGTACAATCAATAACTAAACAGCAGCCGTCCATTTAGGTAAATCAAATCTACTTACATCAGTACAGTGTTAAGCTTTATAACCATTTAGTATGACAAACTCAGGCAAAGCTAATTTCAACCTGGATGAATATTTCCATTTCAGAGATTAATCCAATAAAGTAAATTAATCAGTAACATCTGCCTTGTCTCAAGAAATGTCTTGATCACTGAACTAGCTTTAATGAGATAAGCAACTAATTGTATTATTCCTCTAATACAGGACAAGGACAGGTTAGGCTACAAAAAGGAATAATGTGCTTCAGTGTAAGAAAACAGAGATAGTGTGCAGTGTTAATTCAACCATCTAAGAATCTGGAGATGGCATTTATATTAAAGCCATGACATATCCCTCTTTTCATTAACCTCAAATTTTCTTATTTTAAAAACAAACAAACAAAATATGTTTCTTGTGAAAAGTTTGCATAGCACAGCAAGCCAAACTGAGACCATGGTAATAATAATAATCCCACTACCCAGAGAAAATCACTCTTGGCATTTGTTGTAGAAACTTTGTCATTGTTTTGTTTTGTCTTTTGTTTGTGAGCGTGTGTTATGTGTGTATGCATGTATAAGGTCATATATTCTTTGCATATGCATATTATAGAATTTAGATCATACTGTACATATTTTTAACTGGTCTATTTTTTGAATAATATGTCACACCATCTCCCTATGTCATAAATATTGTTTTATAACATAATTTAAACAACTAAATAGTAATCCAATTCATTATTGTGTTATATCCAGAATATTTTCAGTAGTTTGCTAGTTCATAAACAGTACTTTGAACAGAGCCTCGTACTTTATTTTATATATGCGCTGTTTTTTATTTCCTTAAGATGAATTCCTATGTGTGGAATTGCTGGGCCAAAAGATATATAAAACATTAAGACTTTTACTCAGTATGGCCATACTCTTACACAATATATCAAATTAAACTGACATTGGCATTCTAGGGGTATGTCCACATGCTCTCAATCTTATTGATAATGGATGGTAACATATTTTACAAGACTGAGTTATTTAATATACTTGTTCCATCATTTGCATTTCTTATTTTGTGAACTTATTTTGCATATTCTTTGAACATTTTGCAAATGGAAACATTTTACTTTCCCTATTTCATTTCAAAGAGTTCTTTATAGTCTTTTCTTTGTGAAATATTTCAATAGAGAATAAGGTATAGGCCGGGCGCGGTGGCTCACGCCTGTAATCCCAGCTCTCAGGGAGGCAAGAGGGGGGAGGATAGCTTGAGCCCAGGAGTTCGAGACCTGCCTGGGCAATATAGCGAGACCCCGTTCTCCCGAAAAAGAAAAAAAAAAAAAAAAGAGAGAGAATAAGGTATAAAGGGTAATATAAAATACATTTGAATCTACCATTTAGCTTTATTGAATCTTAACAATTTGCTCTACTTATTCTGGTCTGTTTTTTTTTTTTTTTTTTTTAAGCTCTACTACATTACCCATAAAGAAGGAGCTCTTGTTTGTCTCTCTCTCTCTCTTTTTTTTTTTTTTCTTGAGATGGAGTTTCACTCTGTCACCCAGGCTGGAGTGCAGTGGCGAGATCTCGGCTTACTGCAACCTCCACCTCCTGGGTTCAAAAGATTCTCCTGCCTCAGCCTCCTGACTAGCTGGGACTACAGGTGCATGCCACCACTCTTGGCTAATGTTTGTATTTTTTAGTAGAGACAGGGTTTCACCATATTGGCCAGGCTGGTCTCAAACTCCTGACCTCATGATCTGCCTGCCTCGGCCTCTGAAAGTGCTGGGATTCCAGGCATGAGCCACCATGCCTGGCCTTGTTTGTCTCTACCTTGACATAATTACTTATTTCCACCTGAAGGGAATCCTCCTACTTCCTTTGGCCCTAGTACTTTTTATATATAATATTACTAAAATTGTAGGTATTTATATACCTGTAAATTATAAAATTTAGATTGATAATGTATAATACATATGTTTATATGTATTTAGACTGAGAGACTAAAGTCTAAGAATATATGTATAATAAATCTCTGTATAAAATATAGTATATATGTGGATACTGCTAAAAGATCAAGTTATACATATGTAATCACTAGTAGATTTGACTTCTTGTATGTAATTGAAGATTTTACATCTATATCTGTAAATGAAGTTGGTTTATACAAATCTTTTCATGTGCTTTGGTTTTCCTATTTGGATATTAAGCTTATACTAATCTCACAAATAAGTTGGCTGTATTTCCTCCCCTTTTAGCTCTAAAATATTTTGTTCAAAAAATGGATTCTCTGCTCTTTGAAGTGTTGGCAAAAAATTAGCTATAAAATTGAGTCTCTATTGCATCTAAAACTATATGCTTCCATCATTCAAAATATTGTTTATTTACTCTTTTTCTCTCTTTTCTTTGATAATATTTGTTAGGATTTTATCCAGTTTCTTTGGTATTATGTTTTTATCTATCCTGTATGTTACAAGCATTTTTTCTAATTTACCATTCAAGCATCAGTTTTGTTTACGTTCCTTTTCATATAGAATAGTTTTTATATTTATATCTTTACTTCTATTTGTTTATTTTTAAGTGTTATATATCCTCTGGTATCATTTGTTTTTATTTTTTAATTTAGCTATTTTGTATATTTAGATATTTTCAAAATTTTTAGTTTACATTGGAAACTGGGAATCTCAATGAATTTTTTTTCAAATGTTTTGCCAGTTGTTCCAACATCAGTTATGAAGTTTTTACTTCACTAATTTGAAAATCCAGATTATTATTTCCCAAATTTTATGAACATTTGTCCCATATCTATTTGAATTCATGGATCTCTCCCACAGCTTATTATTACATTTTATAATATCTTTTTCAAATGGAAGTAAAAATATGCACTGCTTTTTTTTTTCTTTCTTTAAAATTGGTCTTTCCTTTCAGACTCACCTTGTAATTATTTCTATATTCTCACCAAATTTTGTTTTAGAACTTAATCCAATTTACATTAAATACATTGTTTAAAATAGATATGGAGTAATATTTTTATAGTATTAAGTTTCCACATTCAAGAAAGCAATATGTCATTCTTTCATTCAATTTTTCTCTTTTGTATTTGTTTAGTGAAGTTCTGTTATTTTCTTCATAAATATCATTTAAGTTTTCTGTTAAATTTATTCATATATATTTTATAGTTTTCCACATGCTGGGAATGGAATTGTTTCTGCTTGTTTGCTTTCACTAATTTGTGTGTGCGTTCCGGGTTCTTGTTCTCTTTCGGGAAAATTTGAAACAGCCACAAATAATTGTTGATATTCATTCTCCAGCCTGATTAATTATGTGATGTGAGCTTTTGGCACACATTGCCAAAATTTAGCCATGGCGATGCTTTCATTTTCAGATAGTTTTGTGATTTTAATAAAGATCCCACACAGCTGGCTCTTGGGAACCCTGAGGAGCTTGGCTCTTGGTGAGGAGGGGTTCCCATCTGCTGCAGCTACTCAGTTCAGCTGCAGCGCCATGTTCAATTCAAGTGCGTTCCCAGTTCTAGGTCAAATGGCCCCACGTGCCCTCATCTTATCCTAATGGCCCTGAGGTTGGAATTACTTTTGTCATTCTGAGGAGAGCGTCCTTTAGTTCAGAAGGTGATATACCTTCTGAACATGGGTCAGGGTGCTCTTTCTGTCACATAACATAATTTGGAATTTCATCGATTGCTTCAAAGAATAGGAAGAAAGCATAAAGAGTATCCTAAGTTTTTCATGGGGTTAAGCTTTGCTTTATGTGGCTTATTACTACCATGAGAAACTTGGGAATGGGAAGTTAAATTTAGCATGTGTTCCTGCAGAAAATATGCATTATAAAGATTGCCACTAAACAATGGCATCTAGTTCAAGTTCTTTATAAGGAGATCTCTCAGTCAACTTGAACAATTGACATTCTGTTCTCAATTATACTGTTTGCTTATTGAATAAATAGGCATTAAAGTCTGTTGTCTTCAATAAGAACCATTCTTATATTCATAAGTGGCAAATTATACTTGTGTATTCTCTTTTTTCTCTGAAGCTAATTGCTGAGTAAATGTGATTTAGGTCTTTTTTTTAGAACATTGCTTTTATGTATAATATTTTAATAAGAATAACCAGGGCCTGAGATTTAAGGGCTTGAAAAACTAATCATTAGTTTAGAAATAGAAAAGCTAAAATGGCAAAGGGTATGAACAGACATTTCTCAAAAGAAGACATTTATGCAGCCAAGAACATATGAAAACAAGCTCATCATCACTGGTCATTAGAGAAATGCAAATCAAAACCACAATGAGCTACAATCTCATGCCAGTTAGAATGGCAATCATTAAAAAGTCAGGAAACAACAGATGTTGGAGAGGATGTGGAGAAATAGGAACACTTTTACATTGTTGGTGGGCGTGTAAATTAGTTCATCCATTGTGGAAGACAGTGTGGCAATTCCTCAATAATCTAGAACCAGAAATACCATTTGACCCAGCAATCTCATTACTGGGTATATACCCAAAGGATTGTAAATCATGCTACTATAAAGACACATGCACATGGATGTTTATTGCAGCACTGTTCACAATAGCAAAGACTTGGAACCAACTCAAATGCCCATCAGTGATGGACTGGATAAAGAAAATGTGGCACATATATACCATGGAATACTATGCAGCCATAAAAAATGATGAGTTCATGTCCTTTGCAGGAACATGGATGAAGCTGGAAAGCATCATTCTCAGCAAACTAACACAGGAACAGAAAACCTAACACCACGTGTTCTCACTTTCAAGTGGGAGTGGAACAATGAGAACACATGGACACAGGGAGAGGAATATCACATACTGGGGCCTGTTAGGGAGTGGGGGGCTAGGGGAGGGATAGCATTTGGAGAAATACCTAATGTAGATGAGGGGTTGGTGGGTGCAGCAAAGCACCATGGCACGTGTATACCTATGCTGCAACCGTGCATGTTCTGTACACATATCCCAGAACTTAAAGTATAATTTTAAAAAATTTAAAAAAAAGAAAAGCTAAAATGACATAAATCCATGAACATAGAAGAAATTGAGTCGGGGTGGGGAGGTTTAAATCCAAATCTAAAGATATTATTAATGAAATTTTGAAACACTTTAAAAAACACAGAATAGACTTAGCCTATATAATGTATTTTCAGAAGGTTGAGGACAGCTCTCCAGCTTTGAGAAAATAAATCTTATCTACTCAACTGTTAATACCTGTTATTTCTGTCAGGTGAGTAAGAAAAAAGCATGCAGTTCACCAAAGGATGCCATGAAATCATACTGATGACACTCATTAAGAAAGCTATTTCTTTATTAGAAACGAGTATTATGCACTTTCTAACTCATCAAAACCACATTGTCAAGCCTCAAAATATCCTTCATTCTCTTATTCAACAAATATTTATTGAGCAGTATTAAGTATAATAGCTTGTGTCCTCAAGACGATTAGTAAAATGAGATTGGCAGAAAAATTAAATAAATGAAATGTACTTTAGGCAGAAAAGGAAATAATGGGTGGTGATAGGTCTTACATAAAAAGGTGCTATTGCACACAAAGGAAGGGGCAATTAAACACTGAGGGAGGAGGTGCTATTCAGAGAAGGTACCAGAAACGATGCAACATCACTTATGCTGAGAGAAGACAGAGAAGGAGGAGGGAAGGAAGAAGAAGAGATAGAGGAAGAAGAAGGAGAAGAAGAGGAGGAGGAAGAGGGAGGGAGGAGGAGAAGGAGGAGGAGGATGAGAAGGAGGGAGAAGAAGGAGAAGGAGAAGGAACAACTAGTAGTTAGCCAGCCAGCTGAAAGGCAGTGGGAATGCATTCCCAAAAGTGGAAATCGTCTTAGTGACCACTGAGAGGTGGGCAAAGGAGAAGCAGAGAAAGGTGGAGGATTGAAGGTGGGAGGTAAGGGGGTGACAGACACACAGGACAGAGCCCAGAAGACAGAAATAGGGCTTGTGATGCACTTGGAGGAGACAGGGTTGTGGAGTGTGAGAGGGCTGCGGAGAGAGCTGTAAGACACTGGCTAGGTAAGCAGGCCCAGATCATCCTTGTGAACTAGACCTAGGAGTTTGGAACTTTTAAATAGGGTATTGCTATGAATAGATGCTAGGCAATGTGGAGAATGAATTGGTAGGTACTGTTAAAGAAACCTGTTAGAGATGGTAAGGAAGTTGTTAAAAGTGGGGCTATTACAGCAGAGTTGCTATTAGGGGAGAGATTGGGCCCAACTCTCAGTAAGGAAAAGTGGGAATTTACAGACAAGGCACAGATGAGGGTCGGTGAATGGAAAATTACTAAGAGGAAACATCAGGGATAAGATGGGATTCTGGCTAAACTGACCTAACTGGATTCTTGCTGAAGGGAGGCCAGGGTGTACCAACATCACCTGGGGGATGGTGGAGGGTGAGAAACCCCATCAGATATCAAGGGTGATCAGATGATCCAGGTAGAGAATTCTGGCTACACTAACAGTATTCTTGCTAGAACTAAACCCTTCAAGGAAGTACACAGGAGCCCAAGGTTTGGCCTAGTCAGAAAGAGAGCTCAAAAGAGTCTGACTTGCGCTTGATCAAGGACTCTTTGTTGGTATATTTATGCTCAATATTATATTGTTGTTATGGGGGCAGAAAGCATCACCTCTGCAACAAGCATTGACTGCTCTCAATGCGCTTTCTCAGTTCACTGGCCCCTTCCTTTATTTTGGCAGAAATCCTTTGCAGATAGACCTTGTTTCTAAGTTTTCCTGAAAATGGCCTTTTTTTAAAAGGAATGTTTAGTTAATTTCCATTTATATTGACAAAATTAAGCAAGGTTTTTGCTTTGTTTTGGTTTTCCAATATTCCACTTTTATTAAGGGATTTCAGTCTCCTTCTTAGCTCTTTGGACTAGAGACTCTCAGGTTTTGCCTTCCCATTTCCTACAGAGTAGGGAAGAGATCCCAAATATTGGGAACACAATGGATAGGAATATCTGGTTTCTAAAATAGAGACTATTGGAAAATTGTCAGAAATGCTAGTGGAAAGTTTATGCTGTTCCTGCATTTCATAAACAAACACTTATTAACCATGGTGTGCTACAAGGTGATTGGAGACTTTAAGTGTTTGGATTTTTTTTTCATATCCCTAGTCTTTGAGAAATACATAATCTGAGCAACAAGAAAGGTGGAGAGACTAAAACAGGTGAGAGGAAAATAGAAAATATTTCTCCCCATGCAGCCAAAGTAGGGAAGGGTGGTTGCAGTGAGGAAGGGGTTGTCCTGTCTTATTTGGCACAAAATCCACATAAAATTCAACTTGGTTTCTTTTAAATATGGCAGAGAATCTTATTTGTTTTTAAGATGCCTCTAAATCAGAATTTAAAATAACTCTGGCTAACAGGGCTAAAGTATACCTTTGTGCTGTCTGAGAAATGAACAGCTTACACAGCAATCTAAAACTGTAAGCAAGGAAAATGCTTAAGTCTTGAAACTATTTTGGGGCAATTTAGAAAACCACTTTATATGTAAATTTTGTTCCTGAACACTGAATATACTCATAAATTATCCATTTATTAAAATATTTTCTTCGTATAAGACCTTCCCCTTCCTACCCATCAGCATCTTCCCAGACTGTGCTTAATGGACTTTAAAGTAATTAACTGAAATATCTTAATATTCTAAAATCAAAAATTTTCCTTTATCACATTGATGGTCTTCAAATTTCACTCTGCAAAGAATTTGTCACAATTGCAAACCTAGTGTTAGAAAGGTAAGACAATTCACGTGAGTAAGTTAAAAAAACAAAAGCATTATAGTTCACCAAAGGATGTCACTGTATGCCTCAAAGCATGGGGTCAGGGACATACAACTACAATAAGGCATGGGACAGTCTTTAGAAAAACAAATTCAACACAGCTGGATGCTATGGCACAGCACTTGTAGACCCAGCCATGCAGGAGACCGAGGAGGAAGGACTGCTTGATCCAGGAGTTTCAGTCCAGCCTTAGAAACATATTGAGACTCCATCTCTGTGGGCAAAATAAAAATAAAAGCAAATGCAACACAGATGTAAGCTATTCTTCTTGTTGAAAATAACAACTCATTTATTTTCTCAATTATTTTGGATTTATCCTAAATACTCGTTTCCCATGTTGTCAATCTGTTGGTGAATCATAAAATGTCCATGCTGAAAGGGATGGTGGTGATACAATTTGGTCTGAGTGTCTGCCAACCCATGCTAGTGGGTTAAATGGTGGTCCCCAAAAATGCATGTCCATGTTCTGATCCCCACAACCTGTGAATATTTACTGTATATGGTAAAAGAGTGAATATTAACCTTATATGGCAAAAAAAATGTGATTAAGCTAAGGCTTTTTCAAGGAGGAGTTTATCCTGGGTGATCAGGGTGGACCCTGAATCCAATCATAGGTGTCCTTATAAGAGGAGGCAGAGGAAGATGACACAGAGAAAAGAACAGGAGGCAATGTGCCCGTGGAGTCAGGGACTGGAGTGATACAGACACAAGCCCCGGGAGGTGTGGCCTACAGATGCTGATACAAGCAAACCACAAGGAATCCTCCCCGCCAGCCTCCAGATGGGCATGGCCCTGCACACACCTTGATTTCAGGCTTCTGGCCTCTAGAACTGTGAGAGAATACATTTGGGTTGTTTTCAACCACCCAGTTTATGGTAATTTGTTAGAGTAGCAATAGGAAGCTAAGACCGTGTCTCATTTCACAGGAAAGAAAGGGCTGAGCGCCACTGCCTCAACTCGGACAACCACTGATAACAGAGACTGAGGTGCAGGGCAGGCTTCCTCTTACCTGGACTCCAGGTCAGTACCAGAGGCCACTCCCGCACCCTCTCTCTGGCCGCCATTCTACTTGACCTTTCTACCAGGTTTGACACAATTGATCTTTCCCTCCTTTCTTGGATCCCATGACCCCAAGCTCTTCAGAGTCCCCTCTTATCTCCACTCTCTTTTCCCATTTGTTTTATTTTGCCTTGGTCTTTGTGTCCATGGCCACCTTGTATGGTTCAGCCCAAGCACTATGCTGTCCTCTTCCTGACCTTAGCATTTCTCTGAGGGACCTCTTTGATTCCAGTCACAAAGGCTCCCCGGAACTCCAGTTGTGTTGTGTCAGCCTTCAGTTCTCTTTGGAGCTCTTAACCCCTTTCACAACTTACTTGGTGGCTCGCTCTGCTTGGACATCCCAGGGTGTCTCCATAGTAACGTGCCAGAAGCTCAGCCTCCCTTCTTCTCCCTCAAACCTGCTCTTGCTCCTTCCTTCCCTGCTTCAGTTACCTGCACCCATCCTGGGAATTTTACAATCATGGCTCCTTAGCTTCTAGAAACTGCCTCCCAAATGTCTCTTCCCTCTGCCCACCAGCCGCTCTCCTAATGTAAAAGCTCATTAATTCTGATGCAGGAAACTGCAAGAGCCTCTAAGTGGTTTTTCTCCCACTTCCAGCTTTTGTATGTCTCTCAGATAAACCCCTTGTGTTCATTCCTATTGCTGCTGTAGTAAATCACTACACACTTTGTGGCTTAAACGACACATATTTATTATCTCATATTCCATAGTTCCATAGTCTGATAAGTATCACTGGGCTACAACCAAGGTGTGTCATCAGGGTCGTGTTTCTGGCAGCTCTAGAGGAGCATCCATTTCCTTGACTCTTTCTTGGGGATCTACATAAACCCACAGAGAAGGGACCTCCTTTGCCATTCAGTACCCAGGATCTGCTCTAAAAAGCCTTCCTTCGTGTTCAACCTGCTCACCTTAAAGAAGGAAGGGGATGGAATGCAACAAGAGCTTGTTTCTTCTTCCGAAATTAGCCATTCCTTATGACTTGAGGTCACAGCTAGATGACAGGAACTGCACATGTGTTTTATGGAATCTCAAGTCATCACCCTTTTGCCTAACTTTCCACCAGCGAACACAGATTAGTAAGAATTTTTTTCAGTTTGCAGAGAAACAAACTGCAGTTTATAGAAGCCTGTTCAAAACTGCCTGCCTTTGCAGGCTAACCTCAAAGTAACCAAGTAAAAAGTTTAAAAATAAAAATCTTATCACATTCTGGAGCAGCTGGTATTTTAGATATCAGCTCAAACCTTATCCAAATAGTTTCCAAAATGATTCTTCAATGTGAATATTTTGAAAGAAGTGATCCTTCAAGATAGCTTCTGCTGGAGCTCTCTGGACACGTCATTCCTCCAAATCAGTTTTCTTTCTTCAAAGGCTTCTTGTTCCCCCAGACTTCTTTTTCTGCCTGTTTTTGCTGGAAACCACCGTCTTCATAATATCTTGTATCGGAATTAAGTTAAACAATGCCCTGCTCACCTACACCATCTTCATCCTCTTAACAGCCCCCTTTAAGGCTCATTAGGTCTAGACCCAAATACAGACAGAGATGAGCTGCTTCTCTTAAGAGAGTTGATTTAAGATACAATTCTTTAAATTAACTTTTAAGTTAGAATATTACACCTGTGACATTTCAGCCAGCAGGAGAGGTTTCCCACTAGCGAGATAATTTCTATTGTTTTCAATTCTAACTTCAAGGTTTTGAAATTCAACCAAAACCTCAAAATGTGGCCTTTCTAGTTGAGTGTAGAAGGAGCGATGCTTCCCCTGTGTGGCAGAGTTTGATATTTCACCCTGTGGAAACCAGATTTACAGACAAAACAAAAGGGAGAAGCAAGCGCTGTTAAAAGATTTATATTTTTATTTTAAACAACTCATATTGTAATTTTCTTTTTGGACAAAAAGCCTAGACCAAAAGCCAATAGCAATTTTATAATATACTCAGAAAAATTTTCATTTGCTTTTCTTCTAAGTTTCAGAAGTTAGTAAGTAGCCTTCAGTCACTGTAAAAATAAAGAACATTATTTAAGTTTATGTAGTGCTCAAGGGGAAGGCAGTGATAAGTTCATATATCTCTCCAGATCTTCTGGAGAAGATATAATTATTCATAATTATCACGCAATAATTATAAAAAATAAAATTAAAATGATAATATCTATGCAAACAAAGTAAAATCCCCATTCTTCAGAAAACGGTGTAGAAGGCATGCAAAAAATTGAAGTTGAAGAGTCCCAGGAGGAGAGTCAACATCACCTGCCTAGGATGTCACTCTTCAGAGCCCCAGAGACAGAGGGCAGGCTGGAAGGCCTCGTGGGTAACCTAAATGAAGACACAGGCCACGTGACAGGAGCAGCACTTATCGCGGGAGATCCAAGGAGATCCACACAGAGACACAGAATTGTCTTGAGCCTTGTTTCTCTGAGTATGCTCCCTGGACTAGCAACAAAGGCATCCCCTGTGAGCTTCTTGGAAATACAGCATCTCAACCCCACCTCTGCATTTCAATATGATCCTAGGTGATTCCTGTGCACTTTAGTGTTTGAGAAACGCTGGGATGGAACAACTGGAACAACCAAAACCCAATTAGGAAAGAGGTGTCGTGGTCAAAGAAAACATCTGTGGTTAAAATGTGAGTCCCAGAATAAAAGAGACAAAGGTAAGTATCCAAACTGATTTGCGATCAGTTTCCCAAGGACAAGGAGTGACTTCCAGGGGTAATAGAAGCAGGGGTTCATTTACTTAGCAATGATTTTTAATTCTCCTGAGCAATCTTCGATAAGTCAACCTGGAAGAAGTCATTATAGGAATAGCAGTGGGATAATAGTGGCAACACTAATATTGATAAACACCTGGTAGGCACTCAGCATTGCTGGGATCTGTGCTCAGGGTTTTATGTGCATTGTTTAATTGAACTCTGTTAACAACATTGAGGTAGTGAAACTGTAGTGCAGTGAGATTAGTCCTGTGCCCCAGGCAAGGAGCTAGTAGGTGGAGAAAGCAGGATTTGAACCCCAAGTCTTAGTCTAACATGGGCTATAGCAAATTTGTGCCAGACATATAGAAAACTAGCGAGGCATGTCTCAAACTTAAGTGTATATATGATATAGCCTGAGAAGTTTGTTAAAATGCAGATCCCTGGGCCCCAGTGCCAAACTTTTCAATCAGGGAGCCTAAACGTAGGTCTGTGAATTTCTTTTTCTTTTTTTTTTTTTTTTTTTCTGAGACAGAGTCTTGTTCTGTTTCCCAGGCTGGAGTGCAGTGGTGCAATCTTGACTCACTGCAACCTGCACCTCCCGGGTTCAAGCAATTCTCATGCCTCAGCTTCCCAAGAAGCTGAGATTACAGATATGCACCACCATACCCAGCTAATTTTTGTATTTTTAGTAGAGACTGGGTTTCGCCATGTTGGCCAGGCTGGTCTCACACTCCTGGCCTCAAGCAATCCACCTGCCTTGGCCTCCCAAAGTGCTGGGATTACAGGCGTGAGCCACCACACCCAGCCTGAATCTACTTTTTCAACCATTACCTCCAGGTGATTCTGAGACGAATGGTGCAAGAATGATGCAAAGAAACACTGCCGCAATAACAGTGGAGAATAACAGATTTCATCTGATTTATAGATTGAATTCATATGTGAGATATTAGCTGCACAAAAATTCTGCACTTTAAAGATGGTTGAAAATTGACCTTAGCTTAACATTGAGAGTTCACTACCTACCCTCCGGGGCCCATCTCCTGTCGTGCTTAGCCTAGAACACAGAATTCCACATGGAGGCTCTTGTTTTTACTGAGATACTTGGGAAAATGGCAGGAAATTTAAGGATTTAGGGATATTTCCCATCAGGATTTTTGCTGTGGCTTCCTCTTAGCATTTATCAATATCTGCAGGGCTTTATGATGAAAAACACTTACTACCATTTTTGTAATATTCAATTTCTCATTTTAAAATTGACATTCTTCTAAATATGCTCATACTGTTTATATCAAAACTACATCAAAGCATATGACTGTAATAAATAACATATCTCAAAGCATCTAAAAACTTTTTGAAAACTTAAACTCTTTGAAAGTCAGGTATGTCACATTCTCTTAAATACTTAAAATTTCTTAAAAGCAAACAAAATTATCATAAAGTATTACAGTAATGAATCACTTTAGTTGTACTGTGATTCTTAAGTGCCATTATTATAGATTTCAAAGTGCTTCTTCATAATCTCCATTCCATTCTTATTCTTATTTCTTTCTACGGGTACCTTATTTGGAAATAAGGTCATTGCAATTGTAATTAGTTAAGATGAGATCATACTGGAATAGGTTGGGCCCCTTATCCAATATGACCAGTGTTCTTATAAAAGAGGAGAGTTTGGGTACAGACACACAAGGAGAATCCATGTGAAGATAAAGGCAGAGATCCTGTTGATGGTTTCACAAACCAAGGAATGTCACAAGATGGTTAGCAAACTCTCAGAAGTTAGGAGAGAGGTGTGGAGAAGATTCTCCCTCACAGCGCTAGAAGAACAAATCCCGCCAACACATCAATTTTGGATTTCTAGCCTCCAACTGTGAGACAACACATGCCTGTTGTTTAAGCCACCCAGTTTGTGGTCCTTTGTAACAGCAGCCCTAGAAAACTGATGCAAGTAAAACTTTCCCCACTTCATCCAGAGGAGCAGGGCAAAGACCACAAACCAAGGGATTAGGTGCAGGTTGACAGTGTGAGGATTGACACCATGGACCTGAACAGAAGATTTCTTTCTAAGCAACAGAGGATAAGGGGTGCTTCCCTGGAATTCTGATTATGGATGTGAAACTTAATGTGGCTCTGTATTTTGGAGATTTATGATCTTAGAGAACATTGTGCAAGTCAAGGATATTAAATAAACAGATTCATAACTGGGTTTTTAATGCTTTTTTATTTGCTCATTATAATAGAGGATACTTAGAATATGGACCATTTTTTAATCACTCCTAAAATTATAGTATTTTGAAAGCACCAAAAACCTTTAAGATGTCTTAACTCCTTAATAACTTCAAGGACTATTTACTTCTTCCCTTTTAACTTTTGTGGGTGGCTCTTCCCAGGAGTATCATCATGGAATTCCCAAATGCTTGACCCTGGATTCAAGTTCTCCCAGAGAAGGACTGGGCTGCCCCTGGGACATTTCTGCCCAAATCTCTCACTCGTTCTCACAGGGCCCTTTTGTGGTTACACTTTGCCTCTGGATTAAAAATAGCCTAAATTATCCGGTCTGACAAATCAGGAATGCTTTGGATTCTTTTACAACCCCTATCTTCTCCCAATAGTTACAGCTGTTCCCAAATGTCCCATCTTCCTAAAACGGCCAAATAGGAGCCAGGGGCTTACTCCGAGAGAGGCCGGGTCGGGGTCAGCAAACCTCAAGCTTTGGTTTATTTGGTCTATTGAAATGACATCATTTCTCCTCACTCCCCACCAAGGCCACCGTACTGACAGCCTCTGCATGGGCTCGGGACCTCACGTTCTACTCTTGCCAGGGTGGGGCCAACCTGCTCACCCTACCACTTAGGGAAAAGTAACAAAAGCCTTGGACCCACTCCCCTGAACCCCCGTACTCATCCCACTCAAACCTGCAGCATTTGCTGTTTCCACTGCCTCAGCCTGTGCCCTTGCTGCCACCTACATGCCAGTCAAAGGCACTGCATCTACTGCCCTAACAGCAATCATGGCTTTTAGCTTGATTCTAGAAGTCCACGGGAGGGTCAGTAAACGTGGTAGGGATGTAACTTCTGAGCACAAAAACGAGGGTGCTCTCCAATGTGGAGAGGTAATCTCTCCCCGTCCCCAGCCTAAGATCCCACAGAAGAGCAAGGTGCAGGTCAGTGGCCTGACAGGCCTCAGGCAATGGAGGAGGCTGTCTGTGGCTGTGGAGCTGGGATGTTGTTGACACCTGGGCCTCCAGTCAGGAAGACCCTGTGAGAAACCCGAGCAGATGGTGGTTGTCAGGTTGTCTTCACAGGCAGGCACTGACTGACCTCTTCATCACAAACATTGACTGGTGCTGGGGGACCCTCAGTTCACCCTCACAGGTGGGTGCTGACTGGTGATGGAGGGTCCCTCAATTCATCCTCACAGATGGGCGCTGACTGGTAATAGGGGAGTCCTCAGCTCATCCTCACAGGTGGGCGTTGACTAGTGATGGGGGGTCCTCAGCTTCCTCTCAGGTGGATACTGGTGATGGGGGTCCCTCAATTCATCCTCACAGGTGAGTACTGGTGATGGGGGTCCCTCAATTCATCCTCACAGGTGGGTACTGGTGATGGAGGTCCCTCAGTTCACTCTCACAGGTGGGCACTGGTGATGGCGGTCCCTTCAGTTCACTGTCACAGGTGGGCACTGGTGATGGCGGTCCCTCAGTTCACTGTCACAGGCGGGTGCTGACTGGTGAAGGGAGACTCCTCGCACCTCATCCCCACAGGTAAATCCTGTTGTTTGGGTTTAATAGCTACCATTTCCACTGCCCAACCGTCTTCCTTCTTTTTCTTTTTTTTTTTAACATATGTATATTTTTTAATTTTACTTTAAGTTCTAGGGTACATGTGCATTGCAGCACTCATTACTCACAATAGCAAAGACTTGGAACTAACTTCCTTCTTTTTCTAAAAGACCTTGCCCTGCCCCCTTGGATAGGAGAGAGCATATATCCCAATCAGACCAACCACAATGTTCTGCAGGACTTTTGTTAAATTTACTTTTATTTTTATTTATCTTAATTTTGAATGAAAGTCACCAGAGTGTGCAATCCATGGGACTTTTATGTAAAGTTCATGTGAACACTGTTCCATGCATGTGGCATCTTTGGAGAATGTGGGTCTGGACTCTGAGAAACATGTTCCCCATTTATGGAGAATGAAAATCTATGGAAGGAGAGAACAAAAATAACACATCAGCAGACAGAGAAAGCCAAGGGAGAGAGAGAAGGAGGGAGAGAAGATGACCTCACTCTAATAGTCGATCTTCTCATTCCCAATCTCCTCTTTCTCAGACATTTCAAGTAATCATTTTTTGCTTAGGTTAATTTAAGTTAATTTATGTCTCTAGAAGGCAAGAGGGTCCTGCTTAGTAAGTCCAGCATGGGGTGAAGGTCTTTGGATCAGACAAGCATTAACAAGGGCTGGGAGGGGAGAGAGTACCTATCTTTCAGGGCTGCATGACTGTTCCAAGGTGGTTCTATATTTTATCTCATTTTCTTCTCACGTAACCAAGTGATTTTCACTGCTTTTAGGCTTGTTACCAGCTGAGTATCTTGCCCAAGACCATGCAGCTAATAGTAGGCAGAGGGGTTCGCAGGGCCCTCCCACCTCACCAGTGTCCTGCAGTGAGCTTGCATGCTCATTGTCCTGCTCTGTCTCCAGAAGCTCCTAATTCCTGCCTCTGACAAGGCTCAGGAATGAACTATTCCTTGGACCGTTGAATTAAACACTGCTTAATTTCTACCTGTAAGGTACATGCATGCCCCCATCCCATAAACTTCTAATCCCCTTATTGACCTCCTACAGTAAAGGGATCTTAGGGGCAACCTTATTGAACTATTTGAGTCAAACACTTGGTGCTACAACTTATCGGGAACTGCTGGTGCATAAGACCGCTGCTTTTGCCAGTCCATCCCATTGCTCACAGGGGTCCAGGTAGAGGGTGCCCTGTTGCTACCGGAAATCTAGCCCTTACTGTTAGAGGCAGGATCATTTTGTTGTCTGACAGATCTTGCAGTTTTAAATGTTTCCTTTTCCTGAGCTATGTAACCCACTGAGGTTTCCACGATGTATTTGGCTTGTAGTCCAAAACAACTGTTTGACATGCTGAAGAATGCTTCTCCAGAGAAGAAAAAGTGGTTTCGATAAAGATTATTTCCCTGCGGCTCAGTGTTACTTGGTGGCTCACCTCCCACAGCTGCTACAGGCAAAATTACATCCACTTTTTAAAATATCTTCCATGACAATGTTCTCTTTGAAAAATTAGGTCTGGGCCTCTGCCAGCTGGAGATCTGATGTAACCGAAGATCTTAATCCAGCTAGAGAAAGAAATTCACTGAAAACAGAAAGCAAACTGGGGTGAATGTGCTGTTTGCATTCCTACTGAGAAATAAGATCTGACACCATGCATTATCTGGGAAGGACTCCTGCCAGAGCTGTGGGAATCTTGCTTCCCAATAGGAAATCTGGTTTGAGAAAGAAACCACTCTGTTTCTCTGTCTGACAAGATGGAATCCTTCGTTTCCTGATGTTCTCATGTTAATCCCCTAAGCAAGACTGGCTGGCAAACAGCACTGCTGAGATGAGGGATGAAAGTTCTAGAGAGGAAATGGAGACAGTGTTAGGTGCTGGCCCCTGTCCGTGAATTCACTGTGAGTCATGTTTTTTCTCCATTTGTTCCAAACTCCAAACCGTTTGAGCAAGACAAATTAAAATTTGGGGAAATTAGAAAAAATAAAAAATCAGATATCATCTCCAAAATATTAGGTGATACCTGGCACTCTTTTAGTAAAACTTGAATCCCTGTTGAAGCTCTTTGGAAACTCTGAAATGATAGTCCTGATTAAAGCCACCCAACAAAGTTCAAAGGAGTAAGAAAATAGTCTTTGAAATTATTAAAGAGCCAAGCCATTTGAAAACATGTCTGTACTTTCAAGATAGTAAGTAATTTTTAAAATAATGGTCTAGGCCGGGCGCGGTGGCTCACGCTTGTAATCCCAGCACTTTGGGAGGCCGAGGCGGGCGAATCACGAGGTCAGGAGATCGAGACCACGGTGAAACCCCGTCTCTACTAAAAATACAAAAAATTAGCCGGGCGTGGTGGCGGGCGCCTGTAGTCCCAGCTACTCGGAGAGGCTGAGGCAGGAGAATGGCGTGAACCCGGGAGGTGGAGCTTGCAGTGAGCCGAGACTGCGCCACTGCACTCCAGTCTGGGCGACAGAGCGAGACTCCGTCTCAAAAAAAAAAAAATAAATAAATAAAATAAAATAAAATAATGGTCTATATGCTCATACCTCATAAGTATATAGAATTCTTTACTATCTATTTATGAGCAAATAAAAAGCATTTTTTAAAATACGATTATAAATTTGTTCATTTAATGTTTTTCACTTCTGCATTAGTGCTTCTAAGACCATAAATCTCCAAAATGCAGAGACATTGAACTGAGTTTCATGTTCATAAACAATAAATTCCAGGAGGCACCCCTTATCATCTGTTGCTTACAAATAAATATTTTATCCACTTAGAGAAAGAGGTGCTCTGTGGCCCCCTCGGTGAGATCATCTCAACCTGTGGAGAGAAACTATTCACCTGATCCTGTGGCAGCCGTGCAGTGTTGGGAGGAAAGTTCTCTGAGTGTTTGTTTCCTGATACCTGACATCCCTCTCATATGTAAGTGTCTTAGTTCAGAATTCCCTGTCTACCTGTGCATGTCCCCATCCCATAAGCTTCAAATCCCCTTGTTGACCTCCTACAGTAAAGGGGGCTTAGGGGCAACCTTATTGAACTATTTGAATCAAACATTTGGTGCTACAACTTATCGGGAACTGCTGGAATCACTGTGCCCACACAGGTCACAAGCATGCTATCCATACCTGAGCACTGGAACCAGCCCTCAGAGCTGTGGAGCAGCTGGATGCCAGCCTTCCGCACCCATGGGGCCGCTTCTGCTAATGGCCACAGTGGAGAACTTAGAAATGAGTGATTTCTATGGTATAGGAATTATAGCTCAATAAAACTGTTATTTTTTTTTCCAAAAAACATCTAGGGATTTATATTTAATGTTGACTCTAAATCAGTGATCCTCAAACTCAGACAAGCATCAGCATCACCTGGAAATGTGTTCAAACACAGATTGCTAGGCCTCAGCCTCACTGTTTCTGAGTCAGTAATTCTGGGGTGGTCCTGAAACTTTGCATATCCAATATGTTTCTGGGTGATTTTGATGCTGCTGCTCTGTGGGTTGCACTTTGCGAACCACTGCTCTAAAACAGCAACTTTTTGAATCAAGAAAAGCACTTGCTACAAACCAAAGCCTGCCTCCTACTTCTATGTGGTCTATAGTTGGCACAGGCTGATGCCTGAGAGGATAAAGAAAGCTGAAGAGCGGCGAGAGTCAGCCAAGTCAAACGACCCTGTCAGCAGAACTAAAAGCCATCCTGCCTCCCGACTGAAACAGTGCTGACAATAGCAAGGACAAGGTGTAGCTCTGAGAGTTGCTTATGAGCAACTGTGAACATACCTTTATAATCACTAGTCCTTAGAACTGGAAAAACAAATAGCTTTTGGGGGAACCATGTGTTCTTTTGTGGCCACAGACTAATGGAAGGAAGCCCCCATTCTCACTTATCCCTTTTTGTTTTCAGGTAAGGGCATATCAACCTTGCAATCATATTAGAGTCTTTATTTAATTGTATTAGTCCATTCTCACACTGCCGTAAGGACATACCCAAGACTGGGTGATTTATAAAGGAAAGAGGTTTAATTGACTCACAGTTCCGCAGAGCTGGGGAGGCCTCAGGAAACTTATAATCATGGTGGAAAAGGAAGCAAACTCGTCCTTCTTCAAATGGCAGCAGGAAAGAGAAATGAGTGCCCAGTAAAGGGGGAAGCCCCTTCTAAAACCATCAGATCGCACGAGAACTCACTATCACAAGAACAGGATGGGAAAACCACCCCCATGATTCAATTATCTTCACCTGGTCCCACCCACAACCTGTGGGGATTATGGGAACTACAAGATAAGATTTGGGTGGTGACACAGCCAAACCATATCATTCATTAACATATTTCTCTTTTTTGTAATTGTTTTGTAACAAAGTGAGAGATTCTTAACCGAAAAACTATATTATTAATTTAAACAAATGGCAGGCACTTTAGATAGCTCTCTCTCCTCACCTTTCCTCCCTTTCTGTGTCATGATTCCACAGCTTACCAACTGTGTGGCCCAAGCCTCAATTTTTAAATCTGTACAATGAGAGTATGATACTACTTTTGAGGGCTGTCAAGAAGATTAAATGAGCTAAAGAACATTCCAAACTTAGAACGAGGCCTACTGTGCAGCAAGCCCTTCATGTTAGTGGGTTCTGGAACCTGACTGTCTTCAAGTTCTTCAGATCCAGGAGTTGCCATCCTGTGCTATAATCTCAAATAGCAGAGTCCCCTCTGCCCCACCCTGTGTGCCTGTAAAAGATGACCAGTGGGGATTTCTGGGAATCTGGGGAAAGCACAGCCATTCTCCAAATCAGTTCTGGTTGCTATTTGTTATCTCTTGCTCCAGCCCTGTAGCCTTGTGTTTGGGTCACTTGCTACTTCTCATAGCTGTGTTCAAGAGAGACCCTGTAGCCACTGCCTCTGGGCACAGACACCTGAGCTCATTGTGCACACCCTCTGCCAGACACCACCTTTCAAAGATTTGTCTTTCAAACAGTTTGCCTTTCAAAGGGTTCCTCTGCAAGCTGATCTTTCACCATCACCTTCACTTTCATTACTTCACACCGTACTGCCTTCACATCAGTGCTCTCCAAGTTTAAAGCCACATGTGAGATTTGCAGAGTCTGAGCCACGTATCAGTGTCCTCGTGGCAAAGAAGACTGGGAACAAGAGTTTCTGGTTCTACCATGTGGAGATGAAGCTGTGAACAGAGAGGTGTGATTCAAAGTTCTGTGAAGCAAGGAATCAAAACAAATATCCATACAGATACATGGGCCTCAGGACAGCCTTCCAGAGTCCCTTGCACACCAGTAAGGTGAGCAGAAAGATGTTAGGAGTCCCACAAGCCTCTATGGGGCACAGGAGTACTTAGAGGGCTGGTGGATCCAAAGGGCCTGGTTGGAGCAAGGGGAGTACAGAACACAGATGCTGATAACTGAAGTCCACTGTGGGATATTGGGACACTTCAGGCATAGATGCAAAAAGAATAAAAGGCCAATACCCAAAGGCTACAGCATGAATACCTTGAGCAGAGGCCATATTCTGAGAAAGAGAATGATACTCGGACCAGACACCTATCCTGGAAACCAAGATAGTAATGGAAGCCTCTGTGAACTCTGCCACCCCAGGGGAAAGATGAAAGCACAAGGGAAGGAGAGAGCTCTGTGTGTGACACCATATATACAGCCAAATTGCAGGGTCAGTAGCTCACCACTTGCAGAGTCCAATTAACAAGAGCGGGATCTGATATAAAGAAAGCAACTTTTTATGCCATAGCTCACTTAGAGGAAGAAGTACAGGCTTCCTACTTTAAGGGTACTGCTTCCCTGCTGGGGCAGAAAGCAGGGGTTTTTAAGGGGGTACTTGGTATGAATGACATGCAGGATAGGGGGCAAGCAGGAAGGGGGTCTATGTGACTCGTTTCGGTGCCTTATCTACTGGGTGGTCGAGCTGGCACCTTTACCAGCAGAACTAGGTTGTAAAGTGGTTGCTGTCCCAAGGTGCTCTGCAGGTGGGAGAGAGTTTTGTAGCAGGCATACTTCGGGTTGTAAATTGACTGTTGTCTTTCAAGGCAATCTCCTGGCAGAAGAGGTTTCTGCTCTGGAGCTCCTAAGGACATAGTTAGATAAGCTTGCCCTGTATCCCTGGTGAAGGAAAGGTAAAAGGTTATAATTGCATCTCTAAAGAGCTAAGTAGGAAGTGGGGTATAGGGAAAAAGGAGGAAAGATAAAAGAAGAAAAAAATATACAAAATAACTTTTTCTCTTAGAAAAGTAGGGGTACTTGGTTACAGGTAGAAAGCCCAGTGTTATATCATAAATCAGTGTTATATTGAGTGTGCAAGTGTGAAAATGAGCAAAGACCAACCAAATAGAAAAAACGAAGGTTATTTATACAGAGCTTGCTATAGCAAGGAGTCAACCACCATCACTGTGTTTTGGCAGAGACTGAAAGGCAGGCAGATGAGTGGGAAAACTTAATCGAGGAAAAAGCGAAGACTTCGAATGTGCTCTGAGTGGAGGCTGCTGGTCCAGGGAAGCTGGAGGTGACTGACTAGAAGGAGTGTCCTATGTAATTGGAAGGGGGGTGCATCCAGCTTCCTCTGATTAGTCCTAAATTGGAAGTAGAGACAAAAGTTAAGGAAGCTGCCAGTTATTGATCAAGTCCTGGCTATTTTGGACAGATTATTACTGAAGTGATTGTTTAGCTTCTTGGATTATTACTAGACATAGTAATCTGGCCACTTGCAAGTGTAACTTACAACAAGCTGGTTTTCTGGGCTGTTTATTATAGACTGGATGGTAGTTTCCTGGGAAGAACGCTTCAGATTGTGTGTTGAAGCTCTATTTTCATATTGTCTGTCATTGTCAGTTTTTGTCTCTCACAAGGTCAAGTTTTTTTCTTTATTAACTAGAAAAGATGTCCTAAAATTGAGCTCAGAAACACAAAAATTTACATTCTTTCAAATCAGGTTCATGATCACAAATTCTAAACCTACTTGTTCATATTATTGATATTCTCTGGCCTCAGTGAAGACTGCCTCATATATTATGACAGAGACCATAATTAGACTCCTCCACGTGATAACAGCTCCTATAGGATAAAATCTGCATATGGAAGAGAATGGCGTTTCCAAACAAAAGAGCAGGATTTCCTATAGGTAACTTTGCTATCTTCTCCCTAAGGACACTCCCCTGCAAACACATTTTCCCCACACCACCTTTGAAAATAGCATTGTTGGGGTCGCTTCCAAGATGGCTGAATAGGAACAGCTCCAGTCTGCAGCTCCCAGCAAGATCAACACAGAAGATGGGTGATTTCTGCATTTCCAACTGAGGTACCTAGTTCATCCCATTGGGACTGGTTGGACAGTGGGTGCAGCCCACAGAGGGCAAGCTGAAGCAGAGTAGGGCATCATCTCACCCGGGAAGTGCAAGGGGTCAGGTGATTTTCCTTTCCTTGCCAAGGGAAGCTGTGGCAGACTGTACCTGGAGAAACAGTACACTCCTGACCAAATACTGCACTTTTCCCACAGTTTTAGCAACTAGCAGACCAGGAGATACCCTACCATGCCTGGCTCAGTGGGTCCCATGCCCACTGGGTCCCTTGCTCACTGCTAGCACAGCAGTCTGAGATTGACCTGCGATACTGCAGCTTGATAGGGGTAAGGGCGTCCACCATTGCTGAGGCTTGAGTAGCTCACAGTGTAAACGAAAAGGCTGAGAAGCAGGAACTGGGCAGATCCCATCACAGCTCAGCAAGGCCTACTGCCCCTATAGATTCCACCTCTGGGGGCAGGGCATAGTAGAACAAAAGGCAGCAGACAGCTTCTGCAGACTTAAACGTCCCTGTCTTACAGCTCTGAAGAGAGCAGTGTTTCTCTCAACATGGCATTTGAGCTCTGAGAATGGACAGACTGCCTCCTCAAGCAGGTCCCTGACCCCTGTGTAGCCTGACTGGGAAATACCTCCCAGTAGGGGCCGACAGACGCCTCAACAGGCAGGTGCCCCTCTTGGATGAAGCTTCCAGAGGAAGGATCAGGCAGTAATATTTGCTGTTCTGCAGCCTCTGCTGGTGATACCCAGGCAAACAGGATCTGGAGTGGACCTCCAGCAAGCTCCAACAGACCTGCGGCTAAGGGACCTGACTGTTAGAAGGAAAACTAACAAACAGAAAGGAATAGCATCAACATCACTAAAAAGGACATCCACACCAAAACCCCATCTGTAGGTCACCAACATCAAAGACCAAAGTCAGATAAAATCACAAAGATGGAGAGAAATCAGAGCAGAAAAGCTGAAAATTCCAAAAAACAGAGCACCTCTTCTCCTCCAAAGGATCATAGCTCCTCGCCAGCAAGGGAACAAAAGTGGATGGAGAATGAGTTTGATGAGTTGACAGAAGTAGGCTTCAGAAGGTTGGTAATGACAAATTTCTCTGAGGTAAAGGAGCATGTTCTAACCCATTGCAATCTTTAAAAAAGGTAAGACAGATGGCTAACTAGAATAAACAGTGTAGAGAAGACCTTAAATGACCTGATGGAGCTGAAAACCACAGCACGAGAACTTTGTGATGCATGCACAAGCTTCAATAGACAATTCGATCAAGGGGAAGAAAGGATATCACTGACTGAAGATCAAATTAATGAAATAAAGCAAGAAGACAAGATTAGAGAAAAAAGAGTGAAAAGAAATGAACAAAGCCTCCAAGAAATACACTTCTCAAAAGAAGACATTTATGCAGTCAACAGACATATGAAAAAATGCCCATAATCACTGGTCATCAAAGAAATGCAAATCAAAACCACAATGAGATACCATCTCACACCAGTTAGAATGGCAACCATTAAAAAATCTGGAAACAACAGATGCTGGAGAGGATGTGGAGAAACAGGAACGCTTTTACACTGTTGGCGGGAGTGTAAATTAGTTCAACCATTGTGGAAGACAGTGTGGCGATTCCTCAAAGATCTAGAACTAGAAATACTGTTTGACCCAGCAATCTCATTACTGGGTATATACCCAAAGAATTATAAATCTATGCTACTATAAAGACACATGCACACATATGTTTATTGCAGCACTATTCACAATAGCAAAGACTTGGAACCAACCCAAATGTCCATCAATGATAGACTGGATTAAGAAAATGTGGCACATATACACCATGGAATACTATGCAGCCATAAAAAATGATGAGTTCATGTCCTTTGCAGGGAAATGGATGAAGCTGGAAACCATCATTCTGAGCAAACTATCACAAGGACAGAAAACCAAACACTGCATATTCTCACTCATAGGTGGGAGTTGAACAACGAGAACACATGGACACAGAGTGGGGAACATCACACACCGGGGCCTGTCGGTAGGTGGGGACTTCGGGGAGGGATAGCATTAGGAGAAATACCTAATGTAAATGATGAGTTGATGGATGCAGCAAACCAACATGGCACATGTATACCTATGTATCAAACCTGCACATTGTGCACATGTACCCTAGAACTTAAAGTATAATTAAAAAACAAAAAGAAAATAGCATTGTTACCATTGTCCCTAAAATTTTTTGTCTTACTCCCAATTCTCCAAGAAATACAAATGCCAAGGCTGTTAAATAACTCCCGTTTAGCTTTCCTTTTTTTTTTTTTTTTTTTTAAGACAGAGTCTTGCTCTGTCACCCAGACTGGAGTGCAATGGCACGATCTCGGGTCACCGCAACCTCTGCTTCCTGAGTTCAAGCGATTCTCCTACCTCAGCCTCCCGAGTAGACGGGATTACAGGCATGCGCCACCACACCTAGCTAATTTTTTGTAGTTTTAGTAGAGATGGGGTTTCTCCATGTTGGTCAGGCTGGTCTCGAACTCCCAACCTCAAGTGATTCACCCGCCTTGGCCTCCCAAAGTGCTGGGATTACAGGTATGAGAGCTTTCCTTATAAATACTTTTATTAAATACTTTTATTCTTACACGAATTCTTCCTTCCTTGTCTCAGAGAATAAGATTTCTTCTCCTTTCCTAAGTCAGCCCATCTGTGCTTTTAAAACTACTTCCCCTTCTTTATCATCTTACTCTACAATTGTTTCTCTTTTTCTCCAGCACCTTCATCTTCTCTCTTCACGTTATTTTAAGTCAATAAATATTTATGGAGCACCCCTCTGTGCCAGGTATCATGCTGGTCACTGAGAATATAAAGAAGAGTAACATGCATCCCTGCCGTTTCTAGGGGAGGAGAAAAGGGCTTCCCACTGCCTGAGAACGTGGTGGAGAGACAGAGTTTTTCACTGTGGCCCTTGCATGTCCTTGTTCCCGTAGCTGGTGTGAAAGGAAAATAAATCTTGGGGCCCCAGGCTCACTAAGCCAAAGTGAAAAGTCGAGCTGGGAACGGAGTCACACAAAGCTGCCTCTCTTTTTTTTCCTAAATAAGATAGGTACAGAGATAAAAGAGCTACATACCTCCCTCACCATGTGTCCACAATGAGCTCCAAGATCTTTACCTTAAAACAGTTTTGTTGAATTTCATCCTGACAATGTAAGTTGATAGCTCATTTATCTTCACGAGCATGGAACAAAGGACAGAACTTAAAGTCATCCCTCTACTCACCTGAGACAAATGTATATCTGATTGCTTCCTCTGCCCTATGTTTATTTTATCTTACATAAAAATGCAGTTTCACTGAGCGAGAAAAATGCATAAGTGACTATTCTTGTACTTCATTCTCACCTGTAAAATGTGTATTCAATAAATGCTGATCAAAGACTCAAAAGAATGCAACTGCTTGCCTCTTAGCTACCCACACCCTTATACACTTTTTTTACTCTTTTCCCAATATACGCCCTTTTCTCTTAAAATATTGAGGTCCCAGACCCTCTTTGGAAAAAGCATGAACCACAGTTTTTCCTGTGGTTCCATGTCTCTTTCCCAGGTGCATCCTTAACCTTGGTGAATAAGCCTTTTAAAATGATTGAGACTCACTACTGTCTTTGATTTACACTGACCAATAAAATCCAAATTGCCCAAACAATGGCTGCACATCCACAGAACAATCCCTTCCTTCTCAGAGAATCATCCAAGTTAAACTAGTTAAACTTTCACAGAATGCCTCTTGCCCAAGCCTTGTAAAACATTTCACTCTTGTTGCCTTAGTTAGACTGCTCCCTCAGGGCCTTCTAGTCCCTGGGATTTTTGAAGAAAGTCCTATGCTAATGGCAGTGTTGATTTTCACAATTTTTGATGCTGTGACTTAGATAGGGCTTGACCCTGCTACTCAGCATCAGCACAAGACAGCAACTTTAGAGAGACTGTTTAAAGAACAACCACAATTACATGAAGTCAAATCCTTTTAACAAGTTCCTTATTTTATATATACTTTTTTTTTTTTTTTTTGAGATGAAGTATATCGTTCCTGTCGCCCAGGCTGGAGTGCAATGGCGCTATCTTGGCTCACTGCGACTCTCCACCTCCCAGGTTAGCGATTCTCCTGCTTCAGCCTCCCAAGTACCTGGGATTACAGGTGACTGCCACCACACCCGGCTAATTTTTATATTTTTAGTAGAGACAGGGTTTCACCATGTTGGCAGGCTGGTCTCGAACTCCTGACCTCAGGCAATCTGCCCACCTCAGCCTCCCAAAGTGCTGGGATTACAGGCATGAGCCACCTTGCCTGTCCTTTTATATATACTTTTATATACATGTACATAATATATATTCCTAGCGGTTTTGCTTTTCTGATTGAATTTGAATTGATACAGAATTTGGCACCAAGAAAGAGTTTCAGAGGGACAACATCTTAAGGACAAGTTCTTTGAATTGAATATGGAGTTGGTTTTCAATTTGATTAGATTTGAAGGCATTAATGACCCTGTTTCCAGCGGCAAAGGGGCAGAACATGGCAATCAGTTGCAAAAGTCATGCAAATGTTTAACTACGTTTACCCATAAGAGAATCCTCTTGGGGACAAAGTAGTTACCACGCTAGAACATTTAGAACATTTTAGCAAAATGAAGAGTAAAATCGGGTAGGTTGGTTTCTTCTAAATGTACTGTAGAACTTAGGGGAAAAAAAATGAGTTCAGGGCTTTAAATTCCCAAGTTAATATCTGCATAAGGACCTGAAAAGCTCCTATGACTGCCTTAAAAACAATACAGGTCAGGGGCAGTGACTCACGCCTGTAATGCCAGCACTTTGGGAGGCTGAGGTGGGAGAATCGCTTGAGGCCAAGTGTTCAAGACCAGCCTGGGCAACATAGTGAGAATCTGTCTCTACAAAAATTTTTTAAAAATTATCCAAGTGTGGTGGCACATACTTGTAGTCCTAGCTACTTGGGAGGCTGAGGTGGGAGGATCACTTGAAACCAAGAGTTTGAAGTTAAAGTGAGCTATGATTGTGCCACTGTTCTCCAGCTTGGGTGACAGGGCAAGGTCTTGTCTCTAAAATAAATTAAAAACTTAAAAAAAATTCTTATATCCTGTGACTACAGAACTGAGATTCTGAAAAACAAATTCAAAGTTTTATCTTGCTGGTGGGTGAATTACAAGGCAAACTGAATACTCAAACTTGCATGGTCTATTTTTCAACATTAGGGCAATGACTGGGAAGGAATGAGATTCTAAAAATTGGGATTAGGTCATATGGACAGATTCTGATAAATCTGGAGACCTTGTACCCCCAAATTCCACCAAGCCTTCTTTGCACTTCTACTGCTGCTGCCTGAAGAACCTCTAATAACTTTCACTTGGCTGCTTTACAAAGGGCTGCTGGTGCTCTCCAGGACCTACTCCCACCACAGGTCCCTGAGGGCCTCAGAGGGTGAGACTCAAAATGAGGCCTATAATGAGATGCAATGAACACCAAAATAACTGCATGATTTTCCAACTTATATTGACATAAACCTGAGGAATATATGTGAGAACTGATCCTCAGGGTGTGGAATCAGAGTAGAGAAAATACAATGTTGGATCAATAAATAAAGACACACCCAAGACTGGCTAATTTATAAAGGAAAGAAATTTAATTCACCTACAGTTCCACATGGCTGGGGAGACTTCATAATCATGCCAGAAGATGAAGGAAGAGCAAAGGAACATCTTACATGGTGGCAAGCAAAAAAGAATGAGAGCAAAGAGAAAGGGGAAACTCGTTATAAAACAATCAGATCTCATGAGACTGATTCATGACAATCAGACTTGTGAGACACTACCATGAGAACAGTATGGGAGAAACCACCTCCATGATTCAATTATCTCCCACCAGGTCCCTCCCACCACATATGGGAATTATGGGAGCTACTATTCAAGATGAGATTTGGGTGGGGACATAGCCAAACCATATCAGAAGGCATTCATTATGTGTGTCTGGAAAGAATCTGGAAATTAGAATGAGTTATGCAATGAACTGAATGTGTAACTCCCAAATTCATGTGCTGAAACTTAAATCCCAGTGGGATGGCATTTGGAGGTGGGGCCTTTGGGAGGTAATTGGTTCATGAGGGTACAGCCCTCATGAGTGGGGTTAGTGCCCTTATAAAAAGAGGCCAGAGGCTGAGCTAGCTCTCTTTAGGCCAGGTGAGGAACAGCAAAAAGACAGTTACCTATAAACCAGGAAGAGGCTCCTTACCAAGCACCTGATCCTGTTGGCACCCTAATCTTGGACATCCAACCTCCAGATCTGTGAGAAATAAATGTTTGTTGTTAAAGCCACACAGTCTATGGTATTTTGTTATAACAGCCTGAGCTGACTAAGATAGGTTATCACTTGTTTTTCAGATTTAGCCATATGCTAAAGTGAGTATTTTATTCATTGCACATTCATGTCACATACTATCAGAAAAGACAAGCAGAAGCTGAAAATAAAAGGTGGAGGCCTACCAAAACCTTCCACACTCATCTTAATGCAACTATTAAATGCTTCATTAAAAATTTTTAGAAATCTAGGGAAAACGTATGACTAAATGGGGTGCTAAACTTCTTGCATTAATGAGGATTGTTCTTAGCAAGTGGAAACATAAGTAATTTTACCTATAAGCAAATTCCTGTCATACTTTTTAATTTTTATGCCCAATTATTTATATGGGTTATGACTTTGTACAATTACTTATCACTCAGTGCTTTTCTTACAAATTTAGATGAAACAAACTTGTGTGGCCTCTATGATGATGTCTGTAAAATAATTAAATACCAGACCTGGAGCTGAGCTGCCGTAGATAAGGACATTTAATCCCAGGCTACAGAAAACATAAAAGCATCTATATCCTTCCACGTGGCCAGCCAACATGGTATCCAATGTGAAAGGAGTTTTGTCCCCCAGGAAACAAGGAAATAAAACCCTTTTTTGTGACAACATAAAGCTGAAAATGGATCTTAAAAATGGACAGTCAGAAAGAGAACCCTCAAAGAGAAACAAACACCTTCAGGGCTGAGAAAATGAAAGGAAACCATTCCAATGGCAACGAGGAGCAGGCAGTGGGCATGCGGCTGGAGGAAAGCAACCTTCTTTAAATCGTCAATGCAAGCTCTGAATGTAAGGTCTGGAATTTGACTATTTACGGTCTGAGAAACTGTGAATGTTCTCCAGTTAAATATGAGGCACAAATTCAGGGAAATAAGTGCAGCCATTCTGGCCCCTGTGAGACATGGACCATGTAGGGCCCACAGATGAAGCTCTGTGGAATGAGAAAACTCAAAAATAGTAAGAATAGCTAACCTTTATAGGTGACACTGATGCAGACAAACCCCTAAATTGAAGCTCAGCTCAGGAGTTTTCTTGATAGTGAAAGAAAGCAGGTTTATTAGGGCAACAGCGTACAGCAGAATGGCTGCTCCATAGATAGAGCAGGGCTACCACATAGGCAGAGTAGCACTCGTGAATTGCTGGCTAGCTATATTTATACCCACTCCTAACTATATGCTAAATAAGGGGTGAGTTATTCATGAACTTTCTGGAAAGAGGGCAGAGAGTTCCCTGAACCATATAAGGTAAATTCTGGGCATTGCCATGGCATTTGTGAATTGTCACGGCACTGATAGGAGTGTCTTATAGCATATAAATGTATTATAATTCCTAGTCCTAGCTGTTTTTAGCTGGTTTCTCTGCTTCATCCTACAGCAGGGCCCTGAAAACAATCCTGCTGCTCTCCTACCTCAATGTGATGCCTTGTGATTAGACCTTAGAGGAAAACAAATTATCCTAATTTTTCAGATAAGAAAACTGAGTCACACAGAGGATAAATCATTTGTCCAAGGTCACTCAACTAGGTGAGAAGCTATCCCATCTGACTTCTGTGCCTGCGTTCACCACTACCCTACATTCCCTCAGCTGAGAAGAAACATCTCTCTGGGCTGCTGCAACTGCCACAAAGGCTTGTTGTTTTTTTAATAGTTCCTTGAGAGGTAGAATAGTAAATTATAATTAGAAACCCACCAAATAGCATTTATGGTTGCTGTACCTGGTTAACTTACACTACCTAAAGCTTGTGAAGTTCTTGTTTCATTGGGTGGAAGGATACTCTTGACAAGTCATTGTTGTTTACATAAAGTCCCAAACTGTATAGCTTCAAATTAATGCTACTTATCGATATCTCTATGGTGCACACATCACGTGAATATTTTGGAAAATTTCAAGTGCTCAGGAGGTGTATTAGTTTGTTCTCATACTGCTATGAAGGAAACACCTGAGACTTAGTAATTTATAAACGAAAGAGGTTTAATTGACTCACAGTTCAGCATGGCTGGGGAGGCCTCAGGAAACTTACAATCATGGGAGAAGGCAAAGGAGAAGTTGGCATCTTCTTCACAGGGAGGCAGGACTGAGTGAGCGCAAGCAGGGGAAATACCAGATGCTTATAAAACCATCAGATCTCATGAAACCCACTTGTTATCACAAGAACAGCATGGAGGAATTTGCCCCCTCCACACTTGGTCTCACCCTTGACATGTGGGAATTATGGAGATTAAGGGGACTACAATTCAAGATGAGGTTTTGGGTGGGGACACAGCCAACCCACATCTGATGGGGAGGCACAGCAAGCAGCTTCCCTTATAGGAGGAAAAGGACGTGGCACCCTTGGCTGGTACAGTGAATGATTGACATGTGCTGTTTTTCTTGTTATCCAGAAGTCACTATGTGAGATACTGTGAAATATATATTTAGTCTTTATCCCCATTTCCTGTCTTACAATCTTAAAATCCTTGGAATCTCCAAGCGCTTTCTGTATGCTAATGTTGATAGATAGCTTCAGTATGGGGCTGGTCACTGGAAAAGAAAGAGCTTGATTCAAGGGTTGGGACTTTCAGCCCCACCCCCAACCACCAGGGAGGGTGAGGGGGCTGGTGCTGAAGGTCAAATTGATTACCAATGGCCAATAGTTTAATCAATCATGCCTGCATCATGAAGTTTCCATAAAACCCAAGAGGACTGGTTTGGATAGCTTCCAAATAGCTGAACTTGTAGAATAGTTTCCTGCAGGGTGCCCTGCCCAGGGAGGGCATGAAAACTCCGTGCCCCTTCCTGCATACCTCGCCCCATGCATGTCTTCATCTGTATCCTTTATAATAAATGTCTAAGTGTTTCCCAAATTCTATGAGCTGCTCCTGAACCCAAAGAGCCCTAGGGGCATGGGAACCCCAATTTGAAGCTGGTTAGCCAGAAATTCCAGAGACCTAAGATTGGTCTCTGTGGGGAGTGAGGAAGTCTTGGAGATTGAGCCCTCAACCTGTGAGACCTGCTGCTATCTCCTGGCAGATAGTGTTGGGATTAGATTGGAGAACACTAGCTGGTGTCCACTGTAGAACTGAGTGCTTGCTTTCTGATGCGGGAGAAATCCCCACATATTTTGGGGTCTGTGGGGTTATGATATATATTGGTTTTCACCCACAGTTCCTGGCTCATTGCTCCCATAGCCCTTGTTGCAGTCTTTTGTTATCAAGTTGGGTGTGTTAGGCCTCAGAGTCAGCCCTCTGACCCTCTTCTGCCTTTTTTCACTCTAACATTCCCCGCCCTTCTGATTGTGGCTCCTGAGATTCTCCCATGGAAGACTTGCTCTGTCGCTCAGGCTGCAGTGCGGTGGCACAATCTCGGCTCACTGCAACCTCTGGCTCCTGGGTTCAAGCAATTGTCCCTACCTCAGCCCCCTGAGTAGCTGGGATTACAGGTGTTGCCATCACGCCCAGCTAATTTTTGTATTTTTTAGTAGAGACAGGGTTTTGCCATGTTGGCCAGGCTCGTCTTGATCTCTTGACCTAAGGTGATCTGGCCACCTCAGCCTCCCAAAGTGCTAGGATTATAGGCATGAGCCACCATGCTCAGCCCTACCCTATACTCTTGGGAAAGGAATGCTGACATCATCAAGCTTCCATAAAAACCCAAGAGGACAGGGTTTAGTGAGCTTCCATAGCTGAACACGTGGAAGTTCCTGGAGGGTGGTGCCCTGGGGAGGACATGGAAGCTTTGCATTCCTTCCCCCATACCTTGCCCTCTGGATCTCTTCATCTGTATCCTTTTCAATATCCTTTATAATAAACCAGTAAACATAAGTGTTTCCCTGAGTTCTGTGAGCTGCTTCAACAAGTTAATCAAACCCAAAGAGGGGTTGTTATTGGGTAGCTAGACAGGCATTAGCAGGGCAGGACAGGGCTCCCTCTCCCTGCGACACACACACCAGGGGTGTCAGGCACCCATCTGATGAGGGCCAGGCAATTGTTAAGCTGTCTCTCTAAAATAATAAATAAAATAAATAATAAAATAAGTTGCAGACAGTGTCAAGGAAAGACAGTCTCCCAATAGACAGAAACACCTGAAACTGGTGATCAGCTTCCTGATAAAATCTCAGGAGTTGGGCAAGTGGGCTCAAGCATGTGCACCAAGAGGCAAAATGGTGGAGTTTCGCTGCTCTATGACTTTCCTCTACGAATGCTAGATTGGTAAGGAAAAACACCTCAAGTGAGCAGGCACACAACTCCAGTAAACACACTGCGCCTGCAGCCCCTCCCAGGTGCTGGCAGGCCATTGTGCATGTGGAAAGCTCACACCCAGGGAAGAATTGTGGGAAAGGGATGCAACACCCTGGAAGCCTGCCAACATATAAGACCAAAGGTCAAACAATGCACTTGATCTCTCAAGTCACCCACTTGGTCCTTTTCCAAGTGTTCTTTACTGCCTTTTGTTCCTACTCTAAAGCTTTTTAATAAACTTTCACTCCTGCTCTAAAACTTGCCTCAGTCTCTCATTCTCTGCCTTATGCCCCTTGGTCAAATTCTTTCTCCTGAGGAGGCAAGAACTGAGGTTGCTGCAGACCCGTATGGCTCCACCACCAGTAACATGGGGACCCCAACTTGAAGCTCGTCAGTCAGAAGTTCTGGAGGCTCAGAATTAAGACTGGTGTGTGGGGAGGAGCAGTTAGGGACTGAGCCCTCAATCTGTGAGTTCTGACATTGTCTCTGGGCAAATACTGTCAGAACTGAATTAGAGGACACCCAGTCTGTGTCCACTACTTGGTGTCTGGGGAAAAAAAGAACCCCACACATTTGGTTACAGAAGTCTTCTATGTTGATGATTGTTATGCTGTGAGGGTAGAGAAAAAACATAGAGTTTTTTTCTACACAAGGTCATATAAGTCTTCTGTGTTGATTGCTGTGGTGTAAGAGCAGTGGAGAACAGCTTGAAGGTTTTTTCAAAACAGTATGTCTTGGGTTTTTTTGCCAAATTTTACCATAATATTTGTGTTAATATTTGCCCTAAACACTTTTTTTGTGGATCTAGTGCATCCCAGGCTTTGTTCATCTCTTTCTCCGTTTAAACCAGAATTTTTTTCCCAAGAAGTAGACCTGGAGTGCTCTTCACATACCCAGAGAAGAATTTCCCTCCTGACTTCAATAACTGAGAAATTGTTGGAGTCAGTAAACATTGTCTCTGAATGAACTAAAGATAAAAACCTTTTCTGTGCAAAAATAAATTTATTCTTTTCTGGTTGGAAACATTTTTAATTGCCTTCACAAATGAAACAGCTCATGCTCTAACTTGACTGTTATTCTGCTTTTATTACCATATAAATAGCTTTTAAATTCAACATATGACTCAAGTTCATGCAAATTATATAAATAGAAAATGTCCATTTTCAGAAAACTAAAGTCTAGAGTTTAAATTTTTTTATACGCCAATAACTAAGCAGTTTAAATTATGAGCATTACAGGAATCCTGACATTTTGATTAGACTACCTATGTTTAATCTTAAAGTGCATATGAATTCTCAAGACATTGACCATCAAATTTCATTCATTATAAATTATTCTTGGTTTTAAAGGAAAAAAATAGTAAATAAACTATATTTGTACATCATGCTTTACTTTCTCTTCATTTTCTGATGTTTTGTAATAACCAAGTGATAAAAGATGGATATTCAACAAAATGCTTAAAAATAAGTTAGTAAATATTATGTCCTCTGGAGCAGGTGTCCCCAAACCCCTAGGCCATGGACCAACATCAATCCATGGCCCATTAGGCACTGGGCTGCACAGCAGGAGGTGAGCCACGGGTGAAGCAAAGCTTCATCTGTATCTACAGCCACTCCCCATTGCTTGCATTACTACCTGACCTCCACCTTCTGTAAGATCAGTAGCAGCATTAGATTCTCATAGGAGTGCAAACCCTACTGTGAACTGCATATGCGAGGGATCTAGGTTTCACACTCCTCATGAGAATCTAATGCCTGATGATCTATCATTGTCTCCTGTCACCTCCCAGATGGAACCATCTAGTTGCAGTAAAACAAGCTCAGGGCTCCCACTGATTCTACATTATGGTGAGTTATATAATTATTTCATTATATATTACAATGTAATAATAATAGAAATAAAGTGCACAATAAACGTAATGTGCTTGAATCATCCCGAAACCATCCCCTTCCTGCCTTAGTCTGTGGAAAAATTGTTTTTCATGACACTGGTCCCTCATGCCAAAAAGGTTGAGGACCACTGCTCTGGAGAATATGCACCTCTTAAACAAATTTAAAATTTTGTTGAAATAATTTTTCATTGCTCAAGATGCTGACTTCTTGAAATCGAAAGGAACTACACATGCAAAAAGTCAGGAAAATAAAGTTCATAATAAGAAAAAAAAATTTTTGAGACAGGGTCTTGCTTTGTCACCCAGAGCCACTGGAGTGCACTGGAGTGCCACTGGACTGCCACTGGAGTGCAGTGGTACAATCTTGGCTCACTGCAACCTCTGCCTCCTGGATCCAAGTGATTCTCCTGCCTCAGCCTCCCAAGTAGCTCAGATTACAGGTGTGCACCACCACGCCCAGCTAATTTTTTGTATTTTTAGTAGAGATGGGGTTTCACCATATTGACCAGGCTGGCCTTGAACTCCTGACCTCTGGTGATCCACCCACCTCTGCCTCCCAAAATGTTGGGATTACAGGCATGAGCCACCGCACCTAGCCTCATGTCCTCATATTTCAAATTCAATCATGCCTTCCCAACAGTCCCCCAAAGTCTTAACTCATTTCAGCATTAACTCAAAGTCCACAGTCCAAAGTCTCATCTGAAACAAGGCAAGTCCCTTCTGCCTATGAGCCTGTAAAATCAAAAGCAAGTTAGTTACTTCCTAGATACAATGGGAGTACAGGTATTGGGTAAATACAGCTGTTCCAAATGGGAGAAATTGACCAACACAAAGGGGCTACAGGCCCCATGTGAGTCTGAAATCCAGCAGGGTAGTCAAATTTTAAAGCTCCAATATGATCTCCTTGACTCTGTGTCTCACATTCAGTTCATGCTGATGCAAGAGATGGCTTCCCATGGTCTTGGGCAGCTCTGTCCCTGTGGCTTTGCAGGATACAGCCTCCCTTTCAGCTGATTTCAAAAGCTGTCACTGAGTGTCTGCGACTTTTCCAGGTGCACAGTGCAAGCTGTCAGTGGATCTACCATTCTGGGGTCTGGAGGACAGTGGCCCTCTTCTCACAGCTCCACTAGGCAGTGCCCCAGTGAGGACTTCGTGTCGGGGCTTCAACCTCACATTTCCTTTCTGCACTGCCCTAGCAGATGTTCTCTATGAGGGCCCTGCCCCTGCAGCAAACTTCTGCCTGGACATCCAGGCGTTTCCATACATCCTCTGAAATCTAGGCACAGGTTCCCAAACCTCAATTCTTGTTGAGCACCAGCAGGCTCAACACCACGTGGAAGTTGCCAAGGCTTGAGTCTTGCACCCTCTGAAGCCATAACCTGAGCTGTACCTTGGCCCCTTTTTGCCATGGCTAGAGCAGCTGGGAGGCAGGGCACCAACTCCCTAGATTGCACAGAGCACAGGGACCTTGAGCCCATAAACCATTTTTTCCTCCTAGGCCTCTAGACCTGTGATGAGAGGAGCTGCTACAAAGATCTCTAACATACCCTGAAGACATTTTCCCTATTGTCTTGGTGATTAACAATTGGCTCCTCTTACTTATGCAAATTTCTGCAGCTGTCTTGAATTTCTCCTCATAAAAAATCTTTTTTTCTATCCCATCAGGCTATAAGTTTTCTGAACTTTTATGCTGTTTCCCTTTTAAAACTGAATGCTTTTAACACCACCCAAATCACTTCTTGAATGCTTTGCTGCTTAGAAATTTCTTTCACCAGCTACCTTAAACCACCTTTCTCAAGTTCAAAGTTCCACAAATCTCTATGGCAGGGACAAAATGCCACTAGTCTCTTTGCTAAAACATAGCAAGAGTCACCTTTACTCCAGTTCCCAAAAAGTTCCTCATCTCCATCTGAGATGACCTCATCCTGGACCTTATTGTCCATATCATTATCAGCATTTTGGTCAAAGCCATTCAACAAGTCTCTAGGAAGTTCCAAACTTTCCCACATTTTCCTTTTTTAATTCTGAGCCCTCCAAACCATCCCAACCCCTGCCTGTTACCCAGTTCCAAAGTCGCTTCCACATTTTCAGGTATCTTTATAGCAGCACCCCATTCTACTTGTCTCAATTTACTGTATTAGTCTGTTCTCACACTGCTGATCTAAAGACATACCCAAGACTAAGTAATTTATAAAAAAAAAAAAAAAAGGTTTAATGGACTTACAGTTCCACGTGGCTGGGGATGCCTTACAATCATAGCAAAGGCAAAAGGCACATCTTCCATGGTGGCAGACAAGAAAATGAGAATCAAGTGAAAGGAGTTTCCCCTTATAAAACCATCAGATCTCATGCACTACCACAAAAACAGTATGGGGGAAACTGCTCCCATGATTCAAGTATCTCCCACTGGGCCCCTCCCACAACATGTGGGAATTATGGGAACTACAATTAAAGATGAGATTTGGGTGGGGACAGAGACAAACCATATCACATTTATATGATAGAATCCTATTCAACAATTATTTTTAAAAATTCAGTTGAGCATTTCTAGAAACAGAGACTAAGCAAATAGAATACAATATAAATGGAATGGGAAACATATTGATAAGAGGCAGCAGGCAGACAAAGGCCTAGGCAGATAGGGAAGGGTCCCCGGAGAACCTCCGACCCTCCCAAGTGTTTACCTGCACAGGGGGCTTGCCTGGGCAGGCCCACAGCAGACTGGAGGCCCACAGGCACTAGGGGAATGGGGTGGAGCAACCAGGAATTCATGCCATATGCAGGGAAGGGGGCTGGCCTCTTAAGCTTGTGTATGGTAGCCCTGGTATTGAATTGTGACAGGGAAACCTGCTTGAAGAACCCCTCTCTTTGCTGAGAGCTTTTCTTTTGCTTAATAAATTCCACCCTCCTCACCCTTCATTGGGTCCATGTGCCTAATTTTTCCTCATCGTGAGACAAGAACCTGGATTTAGCTGAACTAAGGAGCAAAAATCCTGTATCAATATGTATATAGACATACAAAGAAATCTAGGTTAGAAGGACAAACACCAGTATGCAGTAAAGGATTAACCTTGACCAGGAATATTTGGCTCTTGACTAACTTCTAGGAAGTAACCTCTAATCCTTGAAATACCCTCCCTGATAGGACAGCATGTGTTTACATGGGGGCTGTGAGCCACACTAGATAGTCTAGGCTAACAACATGATTTATGGCAGGGACTTTGGTTCACATGGCATCAACCTGACCTCTTTTTTTTTTTTTTTTTTTTTTTTGAGACAGAGTCTCGCTCTGTCGCCCAGGCTGGAGTGCAGTGGCGCCATCTCGGCTCACTGCAAGCTCCGCCTCCCGGGTTCACGCCATTCTCCTGCCTCAGCCTCTCTGAGTAGCTGGGACTACAGGCGCCCGCCACTACGCCCGGCTAATTTTTTTTTTGTATTTTTAGTAGAGACGGGGTTTCACCGTGGTCTCGATCTCCTGACCTCGTGATCCGCCCGCCTCGGCCTCCCAAAGTGCTGGGATTACAAGCGTGAGCCACCGCGCCCGGCCAACCTGACCTCTTAAAGAGCTGGAGACTAGAGTCAGTAATGTGGCCTATCGATCATCCTTAAGTAATCCATCCCAGTAAAAACCCTGGACACCAGGGCATGAGTGAGCCTCCTGAAACAAACTTTGCAAAAATTGTAACAGTGAAAAAATTGTAACAGTGAAAGAGATCTGCTTTAACCAACTCCATCTTGCCTTTAACCTCCAAACTGTCCTTGGCCATTCCTGGGCATGGGCCAAGCTAACTTTTGGATAAATTTAGTTCGTAGTTTAAATAATAGCCCTTTCCAAAAATTAACTGCCTTTGTAAAACTAATAAAAGGCCACCAGGTTAGGAGGGGGAGGGAGGCTTGAATTCTGCAACAGATAGTAGTTACATGATTACCATCTGTTATTCTGGAGGTCACAAGATTTCCAACTCCCTAATTTCTCCTATAAATAACATCACTATGGTAAGACTGAAGATTACTGGCCTTTTGAGATGTCTTTTCAGGCTTTTGCATTTCTGATGACCAGATGGCCCCACCCAGACCAACAACTCCTCTGGTGGCCCCTGTCCAGAAGTGGACTCAATGCACGAGGATTGATTTTCACATCCCTATTGGTTGCATCCCCAACCAATCAGCAGCACTCATTCCTTAGACCCTTGCCCATGAAACTATTCTTGAAAAACCCTAGTCTCTGAATTTTCAGGGAGGCTAATTTCAGTCATAATAAAGCGTTGATCTTCCACTTAGCCTTACACAGGCTCTACATGTATTAAACTCTTTCTCTATTGCAATGCCCGTCTAGATAAACTAGCTTTATCTGGGGAGTGGGCAAAATAAACCTGTCTGGTAGTTACGCTCCCAAGGTGGCAATACTCCATGCATGTTGCCACATAGAGTTGATGACAGAAGTAAGTGTTGTCTGCATGACTCCACTGGGAGAGGACAATTAGAAGCTTATATCTAGAACTCTTATGGACTCTGCCCTATGACCCTTTTCCCATTGTTGATCTTAATCTTTATCCTTTTGCTTTAATAAATAATTACCATATAATAGTTTTACTGAGTTCTATAAATCCTTCTAATATGTTGAAGCTAAGAGTGGTCTTGGGGATCTCTAGAACTTGCAGCCATTATGTAGTGTTTGTCTGGGTGGGGTTCTGCAATTTTGGCTGATGTATAATTCTATGATAAACATATATTACTGATTTTATCAGAATGTTTCCACTACTTCAATCCTTTAAATGTGTGTATTATTTTATATAGAAGTAGTTTAAGGAAGTAATCCCAGGGGTGATCATTGTAATGTTATTTGTAATAGCTAAAATGGGAAATAACCTAATTGTACAAAAGAGGATACATTAAGTAAATCATACACATCTGTATAGTTGAATATGTTTTATAATTTATGCTATAATGAATATCTACTGACATAAGAAATCAGTTATATTGCAAAGTTTAAAAAGTAGAGAAAAAACATATTTCTATTATTATTGAAATACACAATACAATTTATATTTCCATAGGAAAATATAGACAAAAAAACAATAAAAATGTGAATCAGTTTTCTTTGGATAGGGGGATTAGGGTGGTTTTTATTTTTTGCATTGCACTTATCTGTATTTTACTCATTTTCTTTTTGAACATGCATTGTTTTAAATTAGGAAGATGGCCAGGTACAGTGGTTCATGCCTGTAATCCCAGCACTTTGGGAGGCAGGTAGATCACCTGAGCCCAGGAGTTCGAGACCACCCTGGCCAACATGGCGAAGCCCTGCGTCTACTAAAAATACAAAAATTAACCAGGCATGGTGGTGCATGCCTGTGTGCACTCGAGAGGCTGAGTCAGGAGAATTGCTTCAACCTGGGAGGCAGAGGTTGCAGTGAGCCGAGATCGCGCCACTCCATTCCAGCCTATGTGACAAAGTGAGACCTTGTCTCAACAAAAACAAAAAAACAGGAAGAAAACTTACTTGGAAAAAAAAATTACTTTCAGTTCTACCCCCTCAATTATTTTTAAATCTTCTAAACCAATTTAATGATAGAATCTAAAATTGTTCAATGGCAAATGGAAAAAGAAACAGTTTCAAGAGACATTAGTGAGTATAAGTTCTTAAAGATGGGGTGAAAATAGACACAGACAATTAGAGAAAGGTGATGAACATATCTCTAAATTTCCTAGTTTGGAAGGGTTTTTGGACACTATTGTCTTTAGCAAAGGAGACTACCAGAGGTTGTGTACTGCAACATAATTACTTTAGATTTGAACATACTGAATTTGAGAAGCATGCAGTATAGTCAATTAAAGATATGCATTTGAAAATATCGGTCTGAAGTACAGGATAAATTTAAAGCAGGGATGTATAAATCTGTGGTCATCAGTACATAGGCGGTATTTGAAAATTGCTCTGGGAGAATATGATGAATGGAGACCCAAAAATGGAAACTTTGAAAACACAAACACTTAAGTGTGAATTGTAGCAGAGGACACAGTAAAGAAACTGAAAAGAATAGTTGAAGAGGTAGGAGGATAACCAGAAGAAAACAAGGTCACTGAAATCAAAGGGGGAAAAATAGTTCCCATAAAGCATTAATTAGCCACAGCAAAGTTCAAGCCAGACAGCCAGACAGGAAACCCACTAGGCAGTTCGGGAAGTCACTATTGGCCAGTATGAAGACCATCTCTAATATGGGAATATTCGCCTTCCCCTCCATGGGCTGTAAGTAAGGTTGACAGAAGAAATGTAAAAATATTATACAAATTATCTAGCCATCCTCAGATGCACATAATCCAATTCCCCACCCTTTTATGTGGACACATTAATCTTCCTCAAGTAATTATCAAATATCCACTGTACTCTTTTCTGCTTTTTACCACTCTTCTAGGTACTACTTGTTTTTATGTAATCCATGAACAAAGGTGTTCCAACACAAGAAGCTAGACTCTTAAATATATATATATTTATATTTATAAATATATATATATTTATAGAAATACATATATTACTATAAATATATATATTTATATAATATATTTATATTAAATATATATATATATACATATTGAGATGGAGTCTTGCTCTGTCACCCAGGCTGGAGTGCAGTGGCATGATCTCAGCTCACTGCAACCTCTGCCTCCCAGGTTCAAGCAATTTTCCTACCTCAGCCTCCTGAGTAGCTGGGATTACACGTGCCTGCCACCATGCCCAGCTAATTTTTGCGGTTTTAGTAGAGACGGGGTTTCAGCACGTTGGCCATGCTGGTCTCAAATTTCTGACCTCAGGCAATCCACCAGTCTCGGCCTCCCAAAGTGCTGGGATTATAGGCGTGAGGCAATTACAATATTTTAAAAATATAAACCCAATACTCCAATGGACTCATAGACAGTAAAATATTACTTAGGTCTCTAAAAAGCATCAAGAAGTCATGAACTTCTTGTAATATTCAGGTATTTTCTGCCTCTATATGCAATTGCAGCCTGGAGAGTGTTCTTGGAAGTATATGGAAGGAGTGGTAGTGAATTCCAGAACACCGGCCACCTAGACAACAGAGGCTGGGGCAGAATTCACCAGCGTTCAGAGCAAGCCCACAGTCTCCCCAACCCAGCCATCTTTACATGCAGCTTTGTCAATGGGGAAGTACTAACCCGCAGTCAATAAATACTTTTTCCAAGAAGTCCTTAGGAAATTTAATGTGCAAAATTTCAGTCATGCAACATTGGAAAGAATGTCAATTTATACTTAAGAACTATAGCTGAAGAAATTAATGTTGTGGGTAATAAAAAGTTGCTCTCAATGGACTTAAAGAGATAAACAGTTTGCCAGTGATGGAATGAGAGGTCTTGCTATTTTGAAGCTTGCTTTATTGATCCTCAGAAGAAACTTGAAAAATCTTAAAGAGGCTAGATGATGCCTAACACCTACAAAACGTAAGAACAAAAGCCTGTGTAGCCTTTTCATCATGCTTTATTAGTGAAACTGGCCCAACTAACAACAGAACTCATGTTTATGGGATTTTTTTCAGTCAACATAGCAATTGACCCTCCTGGGCTTAAAGCTTGAAACTTACATTTGTCTTATCTGAGTTCCTTCAGGCCTCCCAGGTAGTATTAACAGCAAGGAACTGAATCTTACCCAATCATCCCATCCATCTAATGAGATGCCAGACCATTCATTCAACCACTTGCTGCCTGTTGACCCACTCCATTTCCTCACCCCTCCTGTTTTCCTTCTCTGCTACATAAACCTGTAACTTTAGTCAGGAATTTGGGGGGTTCAGTGAGAGACAGATTTGAGAGATTTAAGACTTATCTCCCAACTCCCTGACTTCACATCACCCAAATAAATAAAGCCTTTCTTCCTTGGCAATACTCATTGTCTCAGTGATTGGCTTTCTGTGAAGCAAACAACCAGACCTAGACCAAAACCTTTATGTTCAATAACATTACCACCTTTCTACAATTTTTTCCTTTCTTCTTTTGTTCTTTTTATCCTCCATCTTTTTAAAAATCTAAGAAAGGATTCATAGTTAAGTTTTATAATATGTATGTCATGTACATCCATTCTCAAACAGATGACTTAAGAGTTCAAAATCAGATGAACTCATAGAGACAGAAAGCTGAAGAGTTACTAGGAGTTGGCTCAGGGGTGGGCGCAGGGATTTTGGCAGTGGCTGGTAAGGATGGTGGAGAATGAAGAGTTACTATTTAATGAGTATAGTTTGTTTAGAAATGATGAATAGGTTCTGGAATTGGTTCCAGGTGGTTGCATAACACTGTAAATGTACTGAATGCCACTGAACTGTATACTTAAAAATGGTTAAAATGGTAAACTTTTATGTGCGTTTTACCACAATGAAAAAAAAAGGTGGGGGGAGGGCGCGCAAAAAAGGAGATGCAGCACACCATCTCTTTTAGACATGACCAATTTATTCAGAGAATTCAAATTTCGTTTGGCAAAGTATATCTGGGGCAGAGAGTTTGGGATAATTATGTCATTGGAAGCAATCACATTATCTACAGCAAATTGCCTGGGGTACTATCTGAAGGAAAGGCAAAACTTTTAAAAACAATTTAGTATGTGGGGGGGTGATAATCATAAATATTTGCAAAGGTAACAAAACAAACAACCAGCTTATACAACCAAGGCACGAAACATGCTAATGCTAATAATCCTTTATTCAATTTAGTTCAACACACATTTGTGCAAGAGACTGGGCTAGGTGCTGGAGTTGAGGTGGAAATACAAAAACACCAAGATGCAATCCCTCTCAAGAACTGTATAATCTAGTAAAAGCACATATAGAGATGGTGCTTGCAGGTAAAAACTGCTCTAAAACCATGGGGAGAGAAGAGTTTACTTCCTTTCAGAGGGTGAACTCGGAACCCATTTAAATTTGGTAGTATGGGTGAGGAAGGTCATAACATGCTAAGTAAACTGGTGTCTAAGCATGAGACAGCAACAGCTAATGGTCTAGTTCCTCTGTGGCTTTAAATACATGAAAGGGAAAAGAGTATTCAAAGGTATTTTTATTTTATCTCATTGTTAGCCCAGTATAAGGCAGATGACAAAAAATAAATAAAAGTATGAAGAGGCAAGAACATAGATTGAAAACTCAATTTCCTAGTTTTAGTGTAAACTCAAGCCCCTGTGCATATACATCTAGTTTCTGAAGTCCACACTGCCAAAAGGGAAAAACAAGAAAAACCAGCCCTAGCAGTGCCCTGTCATCATGGCAGAGCACCGTCTCTTCTGTGGGACTGAAACAGCTAGCTTTGGCTACTGCCGGTAGTGGACAATACAGCACATGGAAATTAAAAGTCCATAAATGTGCTCTCCTAACACAAGAATAAGAAAGGTGGCTAAAGCAGACAATTTCAGTGACGGAGGGGATGAAATATTTTTTGGTTAATTGATGTAATGATGACTCACTATGCCTTATTTTCTATTTTTAAAAACACAGAATGAGCAAGTCATTCCTGAACAAAAATTTACTATGTGTATAACATACACCTCAAAATGAATTTTAAGGGAACATATTACTAATCAAATAACACAGTTTATGCTTTTTCAGTTTCCACAAATTGTTAATTATGATAGTTAAGGGAACCCTTACAAACACAATATATAACAAGTCATTTCAATATTGTTCATCATCCTTAACTTCTGAAAGTTTATGTTATCTTATCTAGAAAGAAAACTACTTACAAATCTCATTTTCCCACAAAATTAATTCAACATCCAACCTTAAAAATAAATAAAGCTTTGCCAATGGTAAATTGGAATGCATATACCTGCCAGGCTTTGATAAAATAAAAATAAACAATTTACATAAGCAGTACCTGGTAAAACCAAAACCTCCTTTTGAAGTATAAAGTTCCATTCTTCTTGCCCTCTCAGAACTGCCAATCAATTAGAATCCTCTCCCCCAGGAACTGTTCTGGTTTGTAATGTCATACACAGTATTTTTTAACATTAATAAATTATTGATATGCTACCATAAATAAATAGTCACTTTTTAAACCAAAATGACTGTAGAGGACTAACAGCACACTGAAATAATTTATTTAAAACTAAGATTTGTAAAAATGTGATCTATCCTGGCCTAATATTATTAAAATTAAAAATCAAAAGGTGAAATATTATTTCAGACCTATATACATCAAGATGCCAGTTCTTATAAAAAACATACTTTAGTTGTAAATGCTAGGTTATGCAAAAATAATTTTATTTCAATTTAATTTTAATGAATCTCCCCCAACTATATTAAAAACATCAAAAGAACTTAAGTTTTAATGGCAAAAAGTTCCTATTTTCCCCATCTACTAAAAAGATTGTTTTCCCTTATTAACATACAATGCCCTATTGTTAAGGCACAACTTTTTTTAGATTAAAAATGAAACCATAGATGAGGTTTATTTTATACAACAGTTACAAGACAGACTTTTTGTAGGCATATAAATACATCTTAAATTCAATCAAGATCTAAAATGAAAAATTATTTTTTCTTTCTAGGATCAATCAACACATAGCCGATAGGTAGTTACAGCCAGAATAATTCCAACAGTTCCTGTTTTAACCCATCAGATTGTCTCCAGAAGGCCATCTTCAAAGTGCGATCTAAGAGAGGAAAGCTGAATATTTTCCTTTCTGCATTGGCACTCCACCTTTCTTTACTTATGCTCAGCTATCAGAGATAGCTGCCACCTTCAAAGCCTAAGTGCGATCCAATTTCTTAATTCAACATGAGACAAGGACAGATATCCTGACCCTGGGGTGACCAGGGCAGATGTCTGCTTTGCATCCTCCCTGTTACCCTTCCCCTGACTTCCCTCTAGCTTCTTTCTGACCCTCTTCCTAGCCACCACCCCTCTCCCTCTGACACAGTTCACAAAATATTCAAAGGGAGCACCTAACAAACAGGAGGAATTTGCACAACTGTTACTTAAAACACACAAACCAAAATGTTTTTGTTACTTCATTATATAGTATAAACAATCAACTGAATAATTACTGATTTAAAATAAAAAAAGAAACACTAAAATTGGGTAGCACATACCAAGACAAACATGACCATCTTGTAGGTCCTTGTAAATTCAACTGAACTGGGGATACAAGTAGGAAAACAGTAAAGGAAGTTTCGTCAAGCATGCGCATCTACCCAACTCTCTTGTATTTTTTTTTTTAACATTTACATTCTTGAACAATGGGTAGAAAGAAATACTTTGTAAAAACACTCATATTAGACTTGACAACGTAAAGGTTTGTGGTTTTGAAGGTGATTTTCCTTTACTTTCTGAGGAGTCTTTGTAATGTAATAGTTAACTAGGCCTCCTCCAGGATTGATCTCCGGTACTAGGAACTTTACCAGAGCTTCAGATTTCAGCAGCCAGTATCCAGAAAAATGTGTATCTAAAAGAATTTGAGAGTGAGAGTTGTGAGGGAAGTATCCTGGCTAAGAAAGAAAAGCAGAGATACAGGAGAACATGAACCGGTAAGGGAAATGGTCACAAGGTAGAAGAGATGAAGAGGGGCAGAGGAGGGGGACAGCTGATGGGTACTGAGATCACTGATGTCACTGCCTCTACTAAATGTGGTGCATAAAAGTCATATTTTAAGGAAAAATTGCCTCAAAATAAGGGCAACAGTGAAGAAGACCAGGAGCTGGTGGGGTGTGGATCATTAAAAGTAAAAGGTAATGACTTTGCTACTTTTTAGAAATAATTTTAATGTAATTCTGGGAGATTACATTACTCATTCATGAACGTTTTACTAGTATACTCTGGCACAATGTCTTGTATAAATAAATATAAATACTGTTCCTAATTCTGCAATGTATATTGGCTTTTAAAAACAATTTTAAAAATGAACTTTTTATAAAAGTACTTAAAAATCATTAGTAACTAGACTATACCCAACATATTATAAAAATAATGTATTTAACTCTCAACCAATATCTTAAGTTTTGCACACAACACACAACCTTCACAAAGTCATTATCTACATGCAGATTAATACAATTAAAAATAAAAATAAAATCATCACTTTGGGAGGCCGAGGCGGGCAGATCACCTGAGGTCGGGAGTTCGAGACCAGCCTGACCAACATGGAGAAACCCTGCCTCTAATAAAAATACAAAAAAATTAGCCAGGAGTGGTGGCGAGCACCTGTAATCCCAGCTACTAGGGAGGCTGAGGCAGGAGAATTGCTTGAACCTGGGAGGCAGAGGTTGCGGTGAGCCGCGATCACGCCACTGCACTCCAGCCTGGCCAACAAGAGTGAAACTCTGTCTCGAAAAAATAAAATAAAATAAAATAATTCCTGCTAATACGAGCTAGTTTGCCTCCCGTTAAATCAGAGTTCCCATATAACATTGAAATTAAATTCCATTTTTTACTTGCCAGTCCCATTTCCCTAACTTTGACATACTATAATAATTTCCCTAACTTTGACATGCTATAATAAAAACAGATGCTTATACCACAGGACTCTGGCAGCAGCATATACCTTTGCCATCTCTCCTGAAAAAGAAAGTTTCTTCAGCTTATTGCAAAGTAAAAAAGATGAGGTCTCTGATACTCGTTTCAAAATTTTCAACTCTTATTTAAATATCAAGTGTTCCAACTACCAAAACTTTGAATTTTCACTGAAAAGGCCTACTAATGAGGCCCACCATCTTCTCGAATTTGACCAGTTGCAAGAGACTGGGTGAAAACATTTGTGTTATGTTAGATTCAGTTTACTAATAAGAAAGTAAAGGGCTTTGGACAATGTAACATACAAACCTAAAGTATGTACATTCCACCAGGCTAGAACGTACATTCTTTGGTCAATTTTACTTCCAAGATAGGAAAATAAAGGGAAAGCTGCTTTATGGTTAAAAAATTTAGCAAAGAAAGAAACCATGAGAAACCCCTCTCCTTTATCAGTATGTTATGGAATACAAGGGCACTGGAGTCACATGAAATAATGGCATGGATAGTTTACATGAAGTTTCCAGATTTCACATTGAGAGAAACCATACATCCCAATGAAAGTACAGAAAGCAAGGTTCTAGTTACGGTAACACAATGAATACGTCACAACTTTTTTTTTCTAACCAGACTAGAAAAAAATTTCATCAAAAAGTACCTTCAACCTTCTCTATTTTAATCTGAAGGGAAATTAAGAGAATCTCAAAAGTTACTAAACTTTCAGAGTTTGGTTAGGCTAGATACATTTATTAATAGTAAAAACAACCATGGCAAAAGCAACCATACTCATTCTCGATAATGAGAGAATCTTCTATATACAAACCTGGCAAATTAAAAAAAAAATACTAAAACAAAGTGTCTGAAAATAATGAAAGCTAGTTCAATTCATGTAATGTCAAGTAACTTTCAACTGTAATAGAATCATTTATATTCTTATAGTGCCTTATAGCATATTTTATCCTTAATGAGAAAATGAACCAAAACTATAGTGCTAACCCTGAAACCTTAAACCGAACCTTACAAAGTTAAAGACTAAGCGTTGGTCAGAAGGAAAAGGATGCAACCATGCATCTTCCATAGGGAAAATGAAAATAGCAAGACGGCAGAAATGCTGAACTCATATGGGTACAAACACACTTTTCTTTATAAAAACAAAACAACATACACACATACAGAAATTATTACAATGCAAACCATCATGTATCTCTATTTTCTACCAGCTGGTGAACCTGTTATTAAAATTTCAAAGGAAAAATCAATTAAACTTTTTCTATTTTAATCCATAGAAATATCCAGTAACATAAATACATTTGTTGCATATTAATGAATGTGTGGCTTCTTGTGCTTTCCATCCAAATTAGAGGTAAAAATCCCCAATGACTTTATTTTCAATGAGATATAGCTGTAAAGTTATATTAAACATCTACACAAAAATCAATCTTTCCTTCAACCGAATTCTATATGAAAGTACTAACAAACAGTGAAGATTCATGATGTTGTGTGAAAATGGTGACTCATAACAATGTAGACTCAGCTACAGATTTTAATTCACAAATATATATATGCCCCTTGTGTATGACAACTGTATGAAAATAGTCTCAAAAATAAAGACAATACTTGAGACACAAAGCAACCCATTTTCCCTGATCTTGCATCCTATTACAGGGAAAATAAGTCTCTGATGCTTCATAAATACTTTAAAAAGTCTGGGATGGCCTTAACCATGCCTAGTCTCCACCAATCCTTTGAAGCTTCCAGCATCTCAGGCTAACCATTTCAGCTGTGAAGAACTGTATCCTGTAATCAGTTATGCTTATTTATGTCCTGTCTTTTCTAGATCTGGGAGTTTTCTGACCAGGGCCTGGTGGTTCATTCTGATGCTAGCAAGGAGTCCCCCTTCAATGCCGTCTGAACCAGTGTAACTGATTTCTTCACCACTCAGGGTAGTCATATGCCCCCCTAGGGCTTTTAAGATGGCATTACCAGCACATATATCCCACTTTTTGATGTATGTCACATGGATATATAAATCAGCTTTTTCTTGACTCTTATCAGGCACATCCAAAAGTGCTAAAACTTTATAACCTAAAAGATAAACAAAGAATTTAGGTTATTATTCAAAAAATTTTAAGAAAGTAGCATACTTTTCTGATTAAGCATACTGTTAAAATAACAGGACAGGGTGTGCAGGAGCTTGCTGCAGTCTCTGCAACTGCTTAAGTTTAAAATTATTTCAAATTAAAAAAAAATTTAAAGTAACAGTATAAACATTAAACTCAGAACAAAAACACATTGCAAAGTAACTTATTTTTTATTTTTTTATTGAGACAGAGTCTCACTCTGTCGCCCAGGCTGGAGTGCAACAGCGCAATCTCGGCTCACTGCAACCTCCACCTCTCGGGTTCAAGTGATTCTCCTGCCTCAGCCTCCTGAGTAGCTGGGATTACAGGTGCGTGCCACCACGCCCTGCTAAATTTTTTTGTATTTTTTAGTAGAGATGGGGTTTCTCCATGTTGGTCATGTGGGTCTTGAACTCCTGGCTTCGTGATCCGCCTGCCTTGGCCTCCCAAAGTGTTGGGATTACAGGCGTGAGCCACCACACCCGGCCTGCAAAGTAACTTATTAAGCTAGTCTCAAATGTAACCAAATATATATCTACAATTTAAAAATTTTAAATCTACATTGTGGTTATTTTCTATGGAATGACACATTCAGTATGTGCCATTTTCTATGGAATGACATATTACACACACAAGTTTTACCTAAACATCTAAGTAGGCCTGATGTGAAAGAGAACTAACAGTAACACTACCACTCTAAAGCCTTTTTGTAATGAGGCAGAATTTAAAAATTAAAGTAATAAAACAAATGCAGAGAAACTGGATCTAGAACCTAGTCATCTCATCCCTGCTGGGTATTCTGGACATTACTTTTCCTAACCAACCTAACAGACAGCCTCTAAGAAAATAATGAAGCCATATGAAAGAAAGCAGATATATAGAACAGAAAATTAAAATTATTAGGCATAAAAGTTAAAAAGTATCGGCCAGGTGTGGTGGCTCACACCTGTAATCCTAGCACTTTGGGAGGCCACAGCAGGCAGACTGCCTGAGCTCACGAGCTCAAGACCAGCCTGTGGCAAAATCCCGTCTCTACTAAAAATAAAAAATTAGGCAGGCATGGTGGTGCATGCCTGTAGTCCCAGCTACTCGGGAGGCTGAGGCACGAAAATCACCTGAGCCCAGGAGGCGGAGGTTGCAGTGAGCCTAGATCACACCACTGCACTCCAGCCTGGGAGACAGAATGAGACCCTATCTCAAAAAAAAAAAAAAAAAAAAAAGTTAAGAAGTATTACTTCTCCCTTTATGTGTGCTGAGAAGGTTTTCCAACACATTTGTTTTCTGACCATAATTTGCTATTAACCTGAATTAAAACATTTCTGACATGTTAGACAGTACTCATAACAGGAGTTGACAAACAGCCCCTCAAGCTAAATCTAGGTCATGGCCTGTTCTTGCAGGGCTCTTAAGATGAGAATTTTTAAAAAATATGTTCAAAAGTTCATTAAAGAAAATCAAAGAATAGTATGCAACAGAGACTGTATATGGCTCACGAAGCTTGAAATTGTATTATCGGTTTATTTTCCGAAAAACTAGGCTGACTATAATACAATAGTACAGAATACACAGTAAGGTGGGTGTGCACTAGCCTCTCTTGCTCATCCCAGGCACGCAGGTTAAAGAGTTCAGGGGTGTTAAAAGTGACTCAGGGATTAGCCTTTCTAATAATACTTAATGATGACTCCTGGCGTCTTTCTGCCATATGAAGCATCTTAAGTGCTTGATCTTTATTCCTCTCCCTGATATTCCCACAGTTAAGTAAGACAATTATTTTGAAATCAGATTGCATAAAAAGCAATTAGTGGTAGATCTAATGGGAATATGCTTTTGTGTATTCAAGAAAGAGAAATCACTGTTGTGAGACTGCTTCTTTCTAATAAGAAGGGCAGAGTGACTAAAATCTCACCCTCGAGGTTACCAAACAGGAGACCAAGCCTGCCTTGAAAGTACACCACTCCTCCTCACTTTCTTCCCAAGCATGGACAAGCAAATTAGTCTCCTAACATAGCCTTGACCATGCCAGGAACATTCTCCAGGGATCACACAGGAAGAGGAACATACCAGCCCCACCAGCTGGGATAATTGTAGTCTGGTTTCCAAAAGTCTGAAGAGCGACCTGTTTGACCATCCCTGAATGGGAACGAGACACAACGATCCTTGGGGTCTTCTCATTGTAGGAAGAGCGGGCTTTCACATTTGAACCACCATCTACCATTGCCCAAGCTGAAAAGCAAATATAATATCCATTAATGGCACTGAAGCTTTAAAACTAAAGGTTATATTCTTCAGAACCCAAAATGCCATGTATGACTGACAAAATAACTCTCTTCTAAAAAACTATTTGTATTTTCCCCCAAAACAGAAAGCTTTATTTTTTTTCAGAGTACTAAAGTAGTATATATGTATTTGTAAAATAGACATGTATTAAGACAAAACTAAAAAAGGTCAGGTTATCTTGCATAGCCAAAGACAACGACTATTAAATATTTGGCTTAAGGATTCCCATGCTCCACTGGGATGACACTGCAACTCCACTTTTCCCTGCATCTATCCCACTTCCTTCCCTCTCTTTCACAGTTGTCATCCCAAGAGCACTCCCTAATAAACATCCTGAAGCTAATCTCCAGCTCCAAGTCTGATTCCTGGAGAACCCAACCTGCAACATAAGCACAAGTAACTTCCCTAACTCCAATTTTAAAACGCATTTTCTCCTATACTGCCTCCACTTCTATATACTCATGGTTTCAATTATTTGCATATTAGCTCAATCTCCTAAGTGACTTTATAAACAGAAAACAGTTAAAAGAGGTGAGTTAGGTTTACATATCCGCTTTATCAGAGTATTAAAGAAAAAGCCTTAGATTTCAAAACAGAATAGAATTTTTAAAAGGAAAGGGGATGTCAGAGATGGCTTCAGCTGATTTTCTTGGTTTGGAAGTTTTCTTCACTGACTATAAAACTATACAAGAGAACAAACTTACTCAGAATTATCCCAATTAGATTGTTGTTTTAGCAGTCACTCACTACAGGGCAAGATATAGTCCACCATGGCTAGTAATGAAACCAGCTGCATCACCAGCTTATTTCTGGCTGCAGAGAAAAAAATCAAAAACATTAGCTGAGTTTGGGTTTCTGAGTTCCCCAAGAATGATGGCAGTCTCCTGGACTCTTCTCATACCTCCTTCTAAAAACTATATACAGCAAGAAGAAGAACAAATAGAAATACCCATGCTCTGTACCTACAGAGTAAGAGACAGAAGAGAGCTATCAACACAAACGTATGAGAAAGTAGGGAGGTAAACACCGAAGATCAGCAGGATAAGCGCTGGAGCTGACCCTGGTGTGGGGATTATAGCAAGAGCTTCACAGAGGTGCTAAGAGGTCAGAGAACTCTCAGTAGCTGTAGGACTCAGATAATAGCAGCCAGGATTTCTCCCTAGAAGGAAGAGGTTCCATCTAAAATGGGAAGTACTGAAACAGGCCTGAAACTTGGCAACAAACCATCAAGAAGCAGCTGGGAGGAGATACAGGGCCAGAATTGTAGTCTTGAGAACACCCTGGTGGCGGCAAGGGAGGGGGTGATGATGTAAGACATCTTTTGGGATTTGGAAGGTAGCAACTAGAGCTGAAGAGAAGGAAGAGATTAAGATAGGGGCTTTATTGAATCAAGGTCAGATCAAACAAGAAAGAAGAGCTCTGAAAACCAAAAACCATACTGATAATGAAGATAAAGCCTTTCCCACACTAACAGAAATGAAATCTCCTGAACTGAGAATCATCCAAACTCCCTTCCTGCCACCAACCTTCCATCAATCCCACAATAGCTGGCCCAAACAGGGATAAGAAGTATAAAACTGCAATGTCCACTGAAAAATATAAAAAGAAAACATAAAGAACACAGATCAAAACATTTCAGGATACTCAAATTTCCACAATGCAGAGAAAAACCATAAACCAATATTCTAACATGATTAAAAATAATAAGCAACAATATATTGAATAAATGCCATGAAACACAAGACCAACAACTCAGAAAAGATGGGCAAACAATAACGAGATGTAAAGTGGGAGCTCATATAACACAGAAAAGAAACTGAAAAAAAAGAAAAGAACAAAATCACTGCAGGCTTAGCACTAAATCACAGGACACACAAAGGGCAACAGACTTCTCCAAAAGTATGGCAAGCAATGAGAAAAGCAAAAAGGAAAGTGAAACAAGTAAACAGATAAAAGGGACCACGGAGAAAGTGACACATTCAAAAAAAAAAAAGAGTCAACATACATATATAAGGAGTCCCTGAAAATGAAAAATTAATGGGATAGAGCTAATCTTTAAAATTACAATTCAAGAAAATGTCCCTAAAAAACAAAAGAGAACCTTAGTCTGGGCTCAGTGGCTTGTGCCTATAATCCTAGCACTCTGGGAGGCCAAGGTCGGAGGATCACTTGTTGAGCCCAAGAGTTCAAGGCTGCAGTGAGCTATGATCATGCCACTGCACTCCAGTCTGGGCAACAGAGTGAGATCTTGTCTCTAAAAAATAAAAAATTTAGGAGAGGACCTAAATATCTACACTGAGAGACATACCGAGTATCTGGGAAATTTGCCCAGAATGCCAATTCTAAAAGACATCATAGTTATATCATTGAAGTTCAGCGGGTTGAACAGTGTCCTACCAAACTTCATGTCCACTTGGAACCTTCAGATTGTGAACTCATTTGGAAGTAGGATCTTTGCAAATGCAATTAGCTCAGCTGAGGTCATAGCGGAGTAAGGTGAGCCCTAAATCTAATGACTGGTGTCCTTAAAAGCAGAGGAGACAGAAAGGAGACTGTCATGTGAAGATAGGCAGGGACTGGCTGGAGTGATGCATCTACTGACTAAGGAATGCCAATAATGTCTGGAGCCACCAGAAGCTGCAAGAGAAAACTTCCTCCAAGTCTGCAGAGAAAGCATGGCCCTACTGACTCCATGATACCAGACTTCTGGCCTCCAAAACTTTGAAAGAATTTCTGTTTCAAGTTTGTGGTAACTTGTTACGACAGCCCGAGGAAACTAATACAGGGTGAACCAAAGACTGTTTAACTAGCCAAGTAGTCTTTTAAGTATCAAGACTATTGACAAAGTTGTTAGCATGTACTCAGGGAAGATCACACCATGAGTTAGCTCTTCTGAGGTAATCTATTAGAGGACAAGCTTTATCCAACCAAGGGGTGACTGAGAACCTCTTAGCAAATGCATTGTCAGTTACCATTGAACAAATTTAACTGTGGATTTAACGGGAAACCAAAGATGGGAATAAGGTAAAAGAATAAAGGTGTATAAATGGTTATCTCATAGTTGGCTGATAAAAGTTAAAGGACACCATTTAACTCTGACAAGCTGAACAGCAGAGTCGAAAAGTAAACATCAAAAAAATATAACTGTCTAAAATGCAATGATGGTCAAGGCTGAAATATGCTAATTTCATTGACGCTTATAGTAGTGAACCAAGAGACAATGAGCCAATGTCTAAAGAAAAGGACTGCATGAATATGTAAAGAAAAAAGGATAAATAAAGGCATTAGTAAAAGCAACAAAAAGAACAAATTTAACTTAAAAATAATAACAGTAGTTGTTTGAACCACACTGAACATATAAAATTCATTAAGATCATAAGAATATTTTACAGAGAAGAGAGAGAAAGCCTGTTCCTTCCTGGAAAAACATGTTCCCGCTGGAAGGGTTCTATACTCTAACTCCTTATCTGAAAATTGGTAAATAAAGTAAAAGAATTAAACATTTATCCTGCTTTTCTAGAAGAAACATTTCAGGATAAACAAATTAATTCCAGTTAATAGAGAAAGTTCTCTATAGAAGAATTCATGCTAATATATGTTGAAACAACAGAAATAGAAAATCTCATTTTATAACATCTTTAATAGATCTTAAAACTATTATGCGAAAGGTTTAATAAAACTGGATCTCAAATGACGTCAAAATCTCTCCAGATTACCTGCTCGTAGCAAAAACATAAAAATTTTGTAACTAAGAGATCAGGTCATGAACACTTTAATCAGCTGAGAATCATGAATGGCGAGACAAGTATTATGTAATACGATGCAGTAGGAAGTACGTGAAAAATACCTATGATGTATTCATGACAAAAATGCTTAACCTCAACCCAATCAAGGATTCAGATCTAACCTGCACTTCATAAGAGGATATAAAAATAAAGAAGTTAAATGACACCCTTTGGAAACAATCAGACAAGTCCAAAAGATGGACTACTCTAAAGGAGAAATGACTTAAGCTTCCCAACATCAACGTCATCGGGGGCACAAGGGGCCTAGGGGTTGTTCTAGATTAAGAAACCTTAACTTAACAACCTATCGACCAAAATAAATGTTTGTTGGTTGACTGGATCTTGGTTTGAAGTAAACAGCTGTAAAATCCACTTTAGCAGCAATTGGGGAAATGTAAATATTTGATGACATTAGGCAATAATTGTTAACTTTATTATATTAATATACTGTCCTTTTGTAGAAAATCTCCTTACTTTTTAAGAGATGCATACTGAAGTATAAGGGTAAAATGTTTATTATGATCCTTATAATTTTCTTTAAGGTACATAGGCCAAAAAACAGGAAAGCAAATATGTAAAACTGTTATCAACTGTTAAATCAGGATGAAGGGGTATATAAGTATTCATTATAATTTTATGTTTGTTTGAAATTATTCATAAAAGTAAAAAGAAAATGAAGAGAAAAAAAACAAAAAATCCTCTTAATTCTTTTTATAAATATTCCAAAACCAGTTTTACTAAGAAGTGAATTTACAGTGCTTTATCTCTAGAGGTCAGTATTGTGTAAGAGAATAAAAATATTATAGTATATCTCAGTACATACTGCCAGAATAATGTAAGAATTGCTGACTTAGTATTTTTGAAAATGTTCTTCATGTTACATAAACTCAATACATTAGTAACACTTACATGACATAATTATTTCAAGTGTCTAGTACAGTATGTACTTAAATATAAATGATGGATGATAATGAGGTATAGTGGTAAGGTAGTAGAGCAGCTACAAAATGTGTTTATTTTACCTGTAAGATATGCTAAAAAAAAAAAAAAAAAAGAAAAGAAAAAAAGCCCAGTAGGAAATAAAAAGTGGTTGGTACGTTCCTACACCTACTTCAGACTAACAATTTATTATTAATAGCTACAAAATTTCCACTGAGTGAATATACACTTGACCCTTGAACAACACGGGTTTGAACTGTGTAGCTCTCCTTTTACCCAGATATTTTTCAATAAATATTTTGCTAAGATTTTTGGAGATTTGTGACGATTTGAAAAAAATTCACAGACAAATTACGTAGCCTAGAAATATTAAAAATTTAAGAAAAAGCTAGGTATGTCACGAATGCATAAAATATATGTTGGTACTAACTTACTTTACCATTTAGTACCATAAAATATACACAAAGTATAAAAAGTTAAAACTTACCAAAACTTAAGCACACAAGCACTTACAGACCATACATACGTAGCACCATTCACAGTTAAAAGAAATGTAAACAAATGTAAAATCATAAACTGCACAAAATTATAGTATGTATTACTGAAATAATCTTGTACCACCCCCCACCCCCATGCTATTGTGTGAGCCCAAATGTCATGAGCACCCACTTAAAACCCTATGTCACTTTGGGAGGCTGAGGCGGGCGGATCACGAGGTCAGAAGATCGAGACCATCCTGGCTAACATGGTGAAACCCCGTCTCTACTAAAAATACAAAAAATTAGCTGGGCATGGTGGCGGGCACCTGTAGTCCCAGCTACTGGGGAGGCTGAGGCAGGAGAATGGCGTGAACCTGGGAGGTGGAGCCTGCTGTGAGCCGAGATTGTGCCACTGCACTCCAGCCTGGGCAACAGAGCGAGACTCTGTCTCAAAAAAAAGAAAAAAAAAAAAAAAGAAACCCTATGTGATGTAATCATCTCTGTGTGAGAAGTTTGTCTCTCTGGCAAATTGCTTATCATGGCAAAAGTGATCTTTTGTGAGTTTTGAGTATTTTTCATAGCGTTTAGTACAATTTCATAGTGTTTAATACAAACTTTGAGTAACACCATGAGACTCATTTGAACAGCCACTAGTGATGCCAGAAGTGCTCCCACCTAGAGAAAAATCATGACATTACAAGAAAAAGTTGAATTGCTTGATATACACCACAGATCGAGGTCTGTAACTGTGGCTGCCTGCTATCTCAAGATAAATGAATACAGCATAAGAATAATTGTGGGAAAAAAAAACAAGAAAACTCATGAAGCCATTGCTGAAGCTACATCAACAGGTGCAAAAACCTTAACACTTTTTAATGAAATACCTTTTTATCTCATATTGAAAATGCAGCTATTATGTGGGTACAAAATTGCTATATGCCTAAAGACTGTAGTATGATTAAAAAAAAATGAAGTCATATGACAACTTTAAATAAAAGGAAGGGGAAGAATCTAAAGCTGGATTATTTAATGCCAGTAAAGGATGGTTTGATAATTTTAGAAAGAGGTCGGGTTTTAAAAAATGCCAAGACAACAGGAGTAGCAGCTTCTACCAACCAAGAGGCAGCAGACAAGTCCCCAGATGCCATTAAGAAAGTCACTGAGTTCTGTCTGCTTGAACAGGTTTTCAATGCAGACAAGTGTCCTATTCTGGAAAAATAATAATAATAATAAAAAAAGGGCCACAAAAGACATTTATTAGTAAGGAAGAGAAATGAGCACTAGGATTTAAGACAGGAAGGGATGGGCTAACTCTACTGTTTTGTATAATGTAGTCAGGTTTATGACCAGGATAGCCCTTATCTACAAAACCGCTAACCCCCGAGTCTTGAAAGGAAAAGATAAAACACCAGCTGCTTGCTAGTCTTCTGACTACAACAAGAAGGCCTGGACAACAAGAATCCTTTTTCTGGATTGAGTCCACTGATGCGTTGACCCTGAAGTCTGAAAGTACCTTGCCAGTAAGGGACTGCCTTTTAAAGTTCTTTGAGTACTGGACAATGCCCCTGGCTACCCAGAACCCCACGAGTTCAACACTAAAGGCATCAAGCGATCTACCTGCCCCCAAACACTATGTCTCTAATCCAGCCTCTAGAGCAGGAGGTCATAAGGACCTTTAAGGCTCGTTATACAAAGTACTCTATGGAAAGGATTGTCAATACTAACAGTAGAGAACCCTGACAGAGAAAATCATTCAAAGTCTGGAAGGATTACACCACTAAAGATGCCACTGCTATAGAAAACCCATGAATTCATCAAGCCCAAAATAATAAGTTCCTGCTGGAAAAAACTGTCCAGATGTTGTGCATGTCTCCACAAGATTTACAACAGAGGCAATCAAGAAAATCATGAGAGTGGCCGGGCGCGGTGGCTCACGCTTGTAATCCCAGCACTTTGGGAGGCCGAGGCGGGTGGATCACGAGGTCAGGAGATCGAGACCATCCTGGTTAACACAGTGAAACCCCGTCTCTACTAAAAATACAAAAAAATTAGCCGGGCGCGGTGGCGGGCGCCTGTAGTCCCAGCTACTCCGGAGGCTGAGGCAGGAGAATGGCGTGAACCTGGGAGGCGGAGCTTGCAGTGAGCCGAGATCGCGCCACTGCACTCCAGCCTGGGTGAAAGAGTGAGACTCCGTCTCAAAAAAAAAAAAAAAAGAAAAGAAAATCATGAGAGTGCAGATATTATTTTTAAAAGGTGGGGGGTACAGGGTTTCAAGATAGGGATCTTGGAGACATTCAAGAGTGAACAGACACCACACCAGAGGAATTAACAGAAGACGACTTGATGGAGATGAGTGCTTCAAACCAGGGCTAGACAATGAGAAAGAAGATATAGAAGAAGCAGTGCCAGAAAATAAATTGATATTAGACAATCTGGAAGAAAGGTTCTCATTATTCAAGACTGCTTTTGACTTTTTATGACATGGACCATTTTACAATACAGTCACTGAAACTAAAGCAAATAAGGATTGGTACCATATAGTAAAATTTTTAGAGAAATGAAAAGTAAAAAAGTCAAACAGACATTACAACATATTTTCACAAAGTTACATCAAGTATATCCTGCCTCTCCTTCCACCTCCTCCACCCGAAACAACAAGACTAATAATCCTTTCTCTTTCTCCTCCTCCTCTGCCTATTCAATGTGAAGACAAAGAGTTTAGACCTTTAGGATAAGCCGTTTCCCTCTTATTCAATCATATATTTGCTCTTATGATTTTCTCAGTAACATTTTCTTTCCTCTAGCTCACTTTATTGTAAGAAAACAGTACATAATAAATATGCAAAATATGTGTTAATCAGCTATTTATGTTGCTAAGATTTCTGGTCAAAATGAGGCTATTCGCAGTTAAGTTTTTAAGGAGTCAAAAGTTATACACAGATTTTCAACAGTCAGTGCCCCAACCCCTGTACTGTTCATGAGTCTACTGTACTACACTTACTTATACATTTATATATTACTTCAGTAAAATACTATTCAAGTATCTCGATTCTAAGAATTTCAAACTCAAGGAATTAATTCTAATTAAATTTGATAAAAATTTTTATAAGCTTTGCTCCAACTACTGCCAACAACAATAATATCTAGTTCCCACTATAGTCAAGTGTAGCTAAATTCTGGTAAACATACCAATACTTAACTGGTATTCCTCCAACATCAACATACTGTCTGGATCTGAAAATAACATTCCAGGACGAGGGCACAAGGCAAGCAAACATTCAGTGTGGGAATGGAAGGTCAACCCAATGTAATTCTAAACTTTTGATTATTTTAGAGAGTTTGCAGACTAGCAAGCACCTTTGAGTTCCAGTACATTGGGCAAGTTAGCCGCATTACAGAAGAATGGGGTATTATATTACTAACTTAAAAAGACATTTTTAGAAACCACTTTTTGCTAAGTTAGGGACGTTTGGCTTCTTTAAGGTGGGTAAGCCTACAGACGAGAGAGGAATATAGATTCTTATTAAATAAAGGTTTCTAAAAAGGGGCATTTTATTATCCCTATTCTTCCCCCTAATATGTACAGATGTGGAAATCAATGCCCAGAGAATGTAAATCTATTTGCCTATCTAATATCAATTTCCTCTTCACTTCCTTTATTGAGCTTCCAATTCTCTTTGGAATAGCAGGCTGTTTGCAGCTAAGGGTGTCATGTGACATTCAGCCAACAAAATGAAGCAGAGGTTTAATGGATAGGACTTCAAGATATTTTTTTCCTCATACAAAGAATATCTAGGGTAGACCTTTTGTCTCTCTTCTTTCTCCTTTCTTCCTGCCTAGAACAGAGAACCATGGTAAATGAGAAGAGCCACCTTTGTGAACATGCAAACAAAAAGCTATCTTCTAAGAAAAAAAAGCAAAAAGAGAGGAGTCAGATCCTTAAACGTATTATGGAGCCACTAAAGCACACCTATGCTTTGGCCTTCTTGTTAGTTGAGAAAAAGAAACCCTTGTTGAACCACTGTAATCAGATTTACACTGTGTGTAGCTAAATGCCATCCTAACTGATATAGTGAGATAATAAGGGACAGTGTCAAAAGAACAAGAGGGATTCAAAGACTTAAGCTCTGTATTTAACTTTTATATGCCTGTTTTTTTAATTTAAAAAAGTCATAATTTCCATTTTATATTCCTTCCAGAATTACTGAAGACTGAAAAAACTTATGTCAATGCACTTCATAAACTGTGAAAATACAAAATAATTGTAAGATACTATTAAGGAGTGGTTACTTCTTAGAGTAACATTTTGAACTTATGGTTTCATGACAGGAGCTCCTAAGTCCATTTTTTCATCTATGAAAAAAGATAACGTCTTTCCTTGTCACATAGTTACTGAAAGGTTCAAATGAGATAACATTAAGTATACTGCAAACTGTTAAACATGATATAAATGTTAGAAATTATGGAGTTATTATTTTGAAAGTGGTGTGACACTGATTTGAATAAAATTTCTATGGTTGATTCTACCACTAATTTACACGAATGACCTTGAGGAAGGTATTAAATTTTTGAGTCTCATTTCCTCATTTGTAAGTGAGAGTACTGATTTTAGTAACTGTGTCTCTGTGTAGCAGTACTATGCTGTACTCCAACATCCACTTTCCCTGTTTTCCTTGAATGACAGAATCCCTAAATTTTAGTTTGGATGGCCATTGAAAATAAGGACTATATTTTTTTGCCTCCTTTGTGACTGGGTTCTAGATAGGTTTTGAGCAATGGGATGTGAGGTAAAGAGATGCATGTTTGACTTCACAAGTCAAACCCTTAGTGGGCAATGTCCTCCATGTCTCCCCTTTTACCCTTTCCACGGGTGAAATACAGCTGAAGTGGTGAGCCATCCTCAGTCACACAGAGGAAGACAACAGCAAAGCAACAATAGAGATAGAATTGCATGCCTGGCACCACGGAACTACCTTGGCAGTCATGGGCTGCTTATATACTGTCTGTTAGAGAAAAATTAACTACTTTGTATTCAACCTCATATATTTTGGTGTACATTACAGCAGTCTAAATTAACGGCCTAGTGTGTATCCTAAACTAATTCAGTAAGGATTAAGGAAAATATGTGAAGGTAATCCATAAGCCATAAAGCAATTATATAATTAATCTTACAGTATACTGTCATAGCAATGGCATAAATCTTTTGTAGCTTATCAAACCATCAACTTTAAAAATTATTTGAAATGAAAAGAAGAAAAAAGGTCAGATAGCACAAAGTGGACTTGATTTTGAAACACAGAGCCACCACTCAAATAGATGTTTAGCCAATCTCAGAGCAGCCCGAATTTGGGATTCATATTTATTCAGCAAAACAAATACATAATTTTAGAGTAATCAAAAATTAACTTTGTCTTTCCATTTCTCACCACTTCACAGACAGCCTTTTCATGCAATTATCAGTCACGCCCTTAAGACACAATGGAGATGACTGCATAAATGACGGTAGTATGGGATGCTCATTGTATCAATGTCCTAAAGCTGCCACCCTAATCCAAAATTCCAAAATCTGAAATGCTCCAAAAATCCAGGACAAGCACTGACATGATGTCACAAGTGGAAAATTCCATACTGGACCTCATAATAGCTCACAGACAGAACTTTGCTTCAACCACAAAATTATTTAAAATGTTGTATAACATTACCTTCAAGCTATGTAAACAAGCTATATATGAAATATAAATAAATTTCATGTTTACACTTGGGTCCCATCTCCAAGATATCTCATTATATATATGCAAATACATTAAATCTACAATGTGAAACACTTCTGGTCCCCAAACATTTCAGATAATGGATACTCAATCTGTACCACAAACTTGGTGGCTTATAAAAATATATATATTTTCTTATAGTTCTAAAGGCCAGAAGTCTAAAATCAAGGGGTCAGCAGGGTTAGTTTCTTCTGGAGGCTCTGAGGAAAAATAACTTCCATGGCTTTCTCCTAGCTTCTGGTGACTGCAGTCCTTAGCCTATTAAAGACATCACTCCAATCTCTGCCTCCACCTTCACATCATCTTATCCCACATGTGTCTGTGTCCTTTCTGTTTCTTACAAAAACACTCTAATTGGCTTAAGAACCTTCTCTAATCCAGTATAATCTTATCTCAATGCTTACCTTAACTTTCTGGGTTGTTATGGTTAAACTGTGTCCCCCAAAAAGATATGCTGACATCCTCACTCCCAGCACCTCGAAATCTGACTTTATTTGGAAATAGAGTCATGGTAGATGTACTAGATTGAGATGACATCACACTAGAGTAGGGTGGGCGCTGAATCCAATATGACTGGTGTGCTTGTAAGAGGAGAAGAGACACAGACACACAGAGAGAATGCCATATGATGATGGAGGCAGACATTGGAATAAGCACTTATAAGCCAATGAATACCACAGAATGCTGGCAAATTGCCAGAAGCTAAGAGAAACACAAAAAGACAGTCGCCTACAGGTTTCAGGGAGAGCATGGCTCTGCCAGCACCATGATTTTAGATTTCTAGGCTCCAGAACTGTCAGACACTACATTTTTGTTGTTTAAGACACACAATTTGTGTTTTTTTGTTACAGCAGCCCTAGGAAACTAATACAGGAGTGGACACAAATTTAGGTACATGACAGTAAATGCTACAGACAAACGGTTCAATAACAATAATTCTTGAAAGCTCTAGCAAATTTCATACCTGTATATTCGGAAAATGGCTTATGTATAACTCCTAGCATGGGTTTACCATTTACAGCCACACACACCATAGTAGTGACGTACTTCCGAAGATCCTCTATGAGAAAAAAAAACAAAACAACACACACAAATGTCAAAGTAATGTGCATAAATTCAGCATACAGTATTACACTTTAGTTCATTAAAACATTTATATATATGAAATGTCTTTCCAAAACAACAATCCCTTCAAGCAAACAGAGTCCGAGGGCAAGAGCCAGTTTAAAGGAGTGGCTAACAGTTCTGGTTCACAATGAGATACCATCTCACACCAGTCAGAATGGCTATTATTAAAAAGTCAAAACACAACAGATGCGAGTGAGGTTGTGGAAAAAAAGGAATGTTTATACACTGTTGGTGGGAGTGTAAATTAGTTAAGCCACTGTGGAAGACAGTGTGGCAATTCCTCAAAGGCCTAAAGAAAGAAATACTATTCGACTCAGCATTCCCATTACTGGTCCAAAAGAATATAAATCATTCTATTATAAAGACACATGCATGTGTATGTTCACTGCAGCACTATTCACAATAGCAAAGACATAGAATCATCTTAAATGCCCATCAATGATAGACCAGGTAAAAAAAAAATGTGCAGCATATACACCGTGCAATACTATGCAGCCATAAAAAAGACAAGATCAGGTCCTTTGCAGGGGCATGGATGGAGCTGGAGGCCATTATCCTTAGCAAACTAACACAGGAACAGAAAACCAAATAAGACGTGTTCTCTAAGTGGGGAGCTAAATGATGAGAACACATTGACACATAGAGGGGAACAATACACACTGGGGCCTTTCAGATAGAGAGTGGGAGGAGGAAGAGAATCAGGAAAAATAACTAATGGATACTAGGCTTAATACTTGGGTGTTGAAATAAACTGTACAACAAACCCTCATGACACAAGTTTACCCTATGTAACAAACCTGCACTTGTACTCCTGAACTTAAAAGTTTTAAAACAAATTGCATTTAGAGTGAAGACCCTTTTATATTATAAAAATCACACAAACGAAAGAGTTCTGGTTCTACAGGCATTACCTGGGTTATTCTCCTAGCCCACCATTTTGTTAACTGAATGTCCTTGAGTAAATTACTTAAATTCAGCTTCCTTATCTGTATAATATAAACAATAACTAAGCACTCATCTTTAGGTATAAATTAAAATAACTTTTAATTAAAAAAATCAAATTAGACACTTAAGATAGTCCCTGCACAAGGGACGTGCTCACTAAATGTTATTATTATATGAACAGGACAATCTCAGTTTAGGAAGAACTTTTTATGAACAAATTTCTCGATATTCCATATTTCTATTATCTACTCCTGAAAAGTTCTGTGTTGTAATTTTAATTACTATTAGATATATACATCCACTGTCTTCTCCCTGTTCTCCAAAGTTATGTATTGATTGTTATGGTTCAAGTTCAGTGCAAAAGCACTGAAATACAAAGGTAAAAAGGTAGAAGCCTCCACATTTAGGGAACTTACCATCTAGCAGGACAAATAGATAAACTTTAACATATAAACCAAATGAAGAGTGAAAAGGCAGAAACTAGCTACCTCTGGGTAAGAAACAAGGCCTGAGAGGGGAATCTACAAAAATAAAATCTGACTAGGACTAGGTAAAAAAGGTGACTGGAGGGACAGTAGTTCTGTTTTGTTACTTACTTGCCTTCTGGATACCTAGAAATTTACTATTTTGAATTCCAAAGTCAGATGTACATGCATTAAAACTTAAATTCCTAATATCCCAAGTTAACATTAAATTCTGGCTAAAGAATTTTCTTCAATTATAGGTGTCCAATATAAAACATTTTGCTACTACTGTTAAAAATGCTTCCTTACTGAATAATCAGTGAGCCACTATCACCTATAGGAAGTATGCCTTGGTTCTGGTTCTCTACTACTAAATGTCAATCAAATGTTTTGAGTTCAGTTTAAAAATTACCTGTATATTCCTGTGTAGCATCAAGTGGGTCAATCCAGACAGTAACACTTTCTGCTGGTACCTCTTTAGGAGTAGTTACTTCCTTTAGGATATCCTCAGGAATCTTATGATCCCACAAGATAACCTCCTGATCAGCTGCATCCACGTGTTCCTCAGTATTAATCTGCATTAAAAACAGGTGACAGTTAAAAAAAGTAAGAAAAAAATCACTATTTGATAAACTACAAAAGAAAAAGTATTTCAGACAAAAATTACAAATTATAAATAAGTAAATCCCTATTTTTATTTATTTTGATGCTCCATATTGCAAAATGAAAATGAAAAAAAAAAATCCATGACATGAGGTCTTTAAATGCTTCCCAATCTAATATTCAAGCCTGGTTTGTTGACTAATCAAGACAGATAATTCAGATATAGAGAAATATAGAGAAACTGAGCATTGAAGAAACAAGCTACTTAAACCTTAACAATGCTTTATGTAAGATAATAGCTCTGAAGTGTGAAAATAAGCAATATTCTGGAACACAACACAAGCAACTAGAGTTAGAAGAAAGACATATCACAGAATAGGGAGGTACAGTCAAATTTTCTACCCTTTTTTTTTTTAACTAAGGAACAAAATTAAAACATAAAATAAATTTAACTTACCATACAGATATGTAAGGATGTAGGGTAAGGAGAGAAACATAAGTAGAGGAAGCGTTGTTAGGAGAATAGAGGAATATATTCTCTCCTTACCCCACACCCTTACATACCGACATATATATATATACACACACACACACACACAACCCCCCTTACATATATATATTCTCTATATATAATATATTATTTCTATATATAACATATATATACATGTGTTTGTATAATACTTTATGTAAGTATTCATTTACAAATACATTACAGATTCCTTTAAATTGAGATTGCTCAACTTTGGCACGACTGACAATTTGTACTGTATAATTCTTTGTTGTGGGGCTGTCCTGTGCATTGTAGGATGTCTAACAGCATCCCTGGCTAAATGCCACTAGAACGCACTAGATGCCAGCAGCAACACCCTCAGGTGTGACAAACAAAAATGTCTCCGGACATTGTCAAGTATGCCCCTGTCCCATCCTATGTAAAAAACACTGTTTTCAACAGTGTGCTTCTTAATGCATCCTAAAATATAGTCTAATTTGTAAAATAGTGTTTTAAAAATAATGTTTTGGCCAAGTGTGGTGGCTCATGCCTGTAATCCCAGCACTTCAGGAGGCCGAGGCGGGTGGATCACGAGGTCAAGAGATCGAGGCCATCCTGGCCAACTTGGTAAAACTCCGTCTCTACTAAAAATACAAAAATTAGCCAGGCGTGGTGGTGCATGCCTGTAGTCCCAACCACTCGGGAGGCTGAGGCAGGAGAATCATTTGAACCCCGGAGGTGGATGCTGCAGTGAGCCGAGATCATGCCACCGCACTCCAGCCTGGTGACAGAGCAAGACTCCATCTCAAAAAAATAAAAAATATAATAATAATAAAAAAAAGTTTTAGAGCTACATTTACTTTTGTAAACTGGCATATACCAACTGACTAAATCTAAGAATTGAGTGTTCTTTAAGAATTAAGTTAAGAACAGATCATCAATCTTATTTGAATACTGCCTCACCACGAGACTTCTATCACATCATAATACACACACACAAGAAAAAATGTCCCCAAAATTTGGATTTTAGTTAGGGACTTACACTCTCAGCAGACAGGCTGTTGGGTCCTGTGCTTTTTGACAAGCTCCCTTTCCAGAGTAGGTCATGTTTATGCCACATGTGATGCCATGCCTAGACCCCATGCTACAGTGCCAGAGTGATTACAGCACTGACGATACATGAGTATTGTCAATACACCATCTCTCACCTGTAGTCTTCAGAAAGTCAGACACACAGACAGGTTTTTAAAAAATAACACAACTATCAGCAATCTCCAGAAGGTACCCTGAAACACCCCAAATTATCACAGGAGAGGTTAAAAATAGTAATAGTCTAGAAACATCAAACCACTTAAATCATTAAATATCTCTTTTTTTTTTTTTTTTGAGACAGAGTCTTGCTCTGTCACCAGGTTGGAGTGCAGTGGTGTGATCTCAGCTCACTGCAACCTCCACTATCCGGGTTCAAGCGATTCTCCTGCCTCAGCCTCCGAGTAGCTGGCACTACAGGCACCTGCCATCACACCCAGCTAATTTTTGTATTTTTAGTAGAGATGAGATTTCACCATGTTGGCCAGGATGGTCTCGATCTCCTGACTTCATGATCTGCCCGTCTTGGCCTCCCAAAGTGCTGGGATTACAGGCATGAGCCACCGCGCCTGGCAAATCATTAAATATTTCTCAGTACAGAGCAAAGTAAACATTCAATTTATTCACTTATGTCTTTATTGATTCAGCAAATGTTTACTGATTGCCTACTATATGACTGACACAGTTACAGGTCCTAAAGATACCACAGTGATCAATGTGAGACAAAAATTTCTGCCCTGTGGAACTCGGATTCTAGTATAGATAAACAAGACACATGCAAAAACATGTAGTATGCTGGACAGTGATAAGGAGGAGAAAATAAAGACCAAAAGGACAGAAAGAGTGTTGTTGGAGAGTAGAGAAAGGACTGTTAGAGGAAGGGTTATTCTTTAAGAAAAAGGGGTAGATAGGATTAAGAAAGGGTGGCTAGGCAATTATTCATAATGGCTAAAACCAGAAAACTAGTAATTCCATCAATTAGTAGTTTATCCATTATCCTGATGAATGGATAAATATATTTGGTATATCCATACAATGGAAAGTTACTCAGCCATATATAGGAATAAAGTATTGATCATGCTAAATCATGGAGGAACCCCCTTGCTTTGTGAAAGCATCAACACACAAGAGATCATATACTGTTTGATTCCATTATGTAAAATGTCCAGAAAGGCAAATCTATAGAGAAAGACCAATTAGTGGTTGCCTGGGATAAGGGATAAAAACAAGAATAAACAGTTAATGGGGACAGGGGTATTATTAGGGTGGTGAAAATGTTCTAAAACTGATTAATGATGATAGTTGTACAATTTGGCAGTTCTGAAAATTACTGAATTGTATACTTGAAATAGGCAAATTGTAAGATATAAAAACTATGCTGCAATGAAGTTGTTTTGAAAAAAAGGTAACGTAGCTAGAGAAGCCCCTCACTGAAAAGGTGGTATCTGAGTGAAGAGATCTAAAGAAAATAAGCCTGGCAGGCATCTAGAAGTGCATTGTAGCCCAATAAATAACAAATGAAAAGATCCTAAGGTGGGAATGTGCCTGGTGTGTTCAGAGGGCAGCAAGGAGGCCAGCAAGGCTACAGCAGAGTGAGCCAAGGAGAAAGGCTAAGGAGTTGAGGTCAGAGAGTAACGGAAGCCAGATGGTGAAAGACCTTGCAGGGTGCAACACAGAGCCAGTTGCCCTCCATCATAACAGCTATTAACAATGTGCAGAGGGTCCTAGTCATTGCAGTAAGCTAAAGGGAGGCGGAGAGGAGCAAGTGGGGAGGTACAAAGTTTAGAAAGAAACCAATCCATAATATGAAGTTGATTATTGAGCACCGAGAAAATCTAAAAGAGCTTGCAGATAAATGCAACGCCAATCAAAATCCCCACAGGTGTTTTTTGTTGTTGTTGGTTTTTTTTAACCTTCTCCTTGGAAACTGGACAAGCCATTTCTGAAAATTACATGGTAGAACAAAAAGTCAAGAAGCAACACAACATTTTGGGAAGAGGGGAAAAAAAATACCATCATGGTGTGGTGACTTACCTTACCAGATATCAAGACCAGAATAATTAAGACAGTGTGGCACTGGTGAGGCACTTTGGTTCAGAAACCACGCTTAACAACAATGCCAGACTACCTCAGATGAATGAAGGTAACAGTAACACCATGCAAAAAGGAATAAACTTTAAAAAAAAAGAAATGTGACTCCTAGAAAAGACGAAGTAGTTTATGGGCCTTAACCACTATAGCTTACAAAAACGGCAGTGCCAAGTCTGGCAACTACTGAGCTTCACTGATTTTCACAATTCAAGTCAGCTTCTCCATATACTTGCAACTGAGTATAAGCGAACACATTATAGAACAGTATTTGAAAAGATCTTCACTGAGAATCGGGTTAGGGAGAAACAGAGCAGGAGAACAAGAACATTAGCACAAATACCTAATCTGCTTTTGCATAACTGCTATTTATAACCTGCCACAAACACTACACATCTACAAATTTGAAAAATATACTACCCACCAATGTAAAAAACCTTATCAATAGTTGCTATGGTCAACACCAGAAAGTCTTCCTCAATTCTTTTTCACATGCCACATCCAATCAGTCAGTAAGTCCTGGAAATTCTACCTCCCAATTCTAAATATGTCATCATGTCTACCAAGAAAATCTTAGTTTAGGCCACCATCTCTCACCTGGATTTCTACAATAGTCCTCAATTGTTCTTGCCTCCTACAGTATATTCATTCACCCATTCATTCAACATCTAATGGCTGTATACTCTAAACTGTTTTGGGCATTGGGATACAGTAATGAACAAAACAGATAAAATCACTGCTTTTACAGGGCTTCCCTTCTCAACACAGCAACCTGCCATCTTCCTAAATCAGACCATGGCACTCTAGTTTAAAACCTTCCAATGGTTTCTCATTATGCAGAGATAAAATCCAGTCTCCTTATCATAATCTACAACATTAAGTTCTAGATGATCTGGATAATGACAGCAGTAAGTGCTATCCCGTAATCTCTCTCGTTTGCACCCTTATTTACTGTACCCCAGACTTACTAGTCTTCTCATGGTCACTCGGCCTCAGGGCCTTTGTAATTACTGTATTCTTCTGCTTGTACACACTTTGCCAGATCTCTGCATGACATCCTGGTTCTTATTCAGGTCTCAGCTCAAATGAGACTGCCTCAAAGTGGCCTTTCCTGACTACCATTGATAAAGAAGGACCACCAGACTTTTTCTTCTTCAAAGCCCTTATCAGAAACCATGTTACTTGTTTACATTCACTATCTTGATCAGCTAGAATGTAAATTCTGTGAGTGCAAGGACACAAATTTTCTTCATTACTGTAGCTCCATCCCCGTTGTCTAAACCAAAGTAGGTACTCAATAAATACATCTTAACTGACAATATTATTCTTAGCCACTGTAGTTTTTCATTTCTTCCCCATAATCCTCTTCCACTCAACCTACTCTTCCTTCCTCATCCTTACTGCCTGTCGAAGACCTCAACAGGGAATTGAAGCATAAGAAATCAAGCCAAGCTCCAAAAACCCATACCTACAAACAGCCCTGGCCAATCCCTGCCCCCTCCTGACACCCAGCCAATCACTCCTAAAGAAGCCCATTATGGTGGGAATGAACAATGCAGCTTTTAGAGAACCTATAATTTTAGAAGGGTAAGCATAAAAAGGTTCTAGAAATCAGAAAACACTAAACTGATCTTGGTCTATGCTGATACATAATAGCTCATCTTACAGTCTCCACCTACACCTGGCAACTATCAAAACATTCTCAGATCCTTTTGTTAGCCTCTATGTATAGCAAGTTTGGATTTCTTTAGGTTAATTTGCCTTCTGTGTAGGCATTTCTAGTACTCACAATGTCCACTTTTCTTTTCCTTCCTGAACATCTGGGAGACTATACTTCCCATATGCCTTGTAGTTATAGGCAAATGAGAGCGATTCTGGCCAGTAGAATATGGACAAAAATGTAGATGTACAAAATTTGGACAAAAATGTGAACGCGCATCACTTTCTGGCTTAGGCAATAAAAAGAAAGCTCCTGCCCAATTCTTCAATCTCTTCTCTTTCCCTGCTATGTTGACATGGCAGAATCACATATCAACATCAACTAGGTCACAGTCACTTCATGGAGGACAACTGCTTTGGAGAGTGTCAGTCTTCTGAGAATTGGAGGATGTCATTACTACAGCATTGCCTACTCAGTCTTTCCTGACTAATGCATTTTCCCTTTTATAAAAGTAAATACTCCTAAGTAGTTTAAGAGCCAGAAGAAATTCACACGTGTGAATCAATTTAATTTGAGTCTCTTCCTTTAAACCTCAACCTTGCATCAGGAACTCTGAGAATAAACAAAACAAAACAAAAAAAAACATTGTTGTTACTGGATGGGAGGTAGGGGAAATAGGAAAAATAATTTAGGGGATAAAACAGTAATAGCTAGGTGCAGATCTGAAGGGAAAGCACAGCTTAAACGAGGCAGCATTAGATATGAGAATAGGTACAGAATAGTAGGAGTGTTCCATAATTGTGAGGACAGAAAATGTTAAATCTATATGCTAAACAATACCTTAAAATTAGTACAACCAAGTCAGGGGTCAGGAATCAAATGCTATGTAATACAAAAGGTCCTCAACTTATGATGGGGTTACGTCCTGATAAACCCATTGTGAATTGAGAAGCATTTGTACTGCGTAAGTTGAAAATATCTGAAGTCAAAAATGCACTTGATACATCTAACCTACCAAACATCACAGCTTAGCCTAGCCAACCTTAAATGTAGTCAGAACACTAACATTAGCCTACAGTTGGGCACAATCATCTAACACAAAGCCTAACTCATAATAAAGTATTAAATATCTCATGTAATTTATTGACCACTCTATTAAAACTGGAAAACAGAATGGTTGTGTGGGTACTACAAGTATAGCTTCTTTACAATGAATGGTGCTATCATTTTTGCACCATTGTAAAGAAATCCTAAGTTGAACCATCTTAAGTTGGGAACCATCTGTACAAAGGTTCTTAAGACACATTTGTCTATTTAAAGATTTTATTTAATTATATGGACATATACACACACATATACATATACATATAATACATATACACACATATGTGTATTTAGGCTAGTCTTTTAAAAAAATTCCAGAAAGGGGAAGGAAACTATTCTGCATCAGTATTGTCAAAGTTCAAGGCCCCGAAACACAATCAATGCCATTAGTATGCTAGTTCAGTTACTTTGGGGTTTGAAGGGACTTCTGGTTAATGCCTTAAGAAGGAATCGATCATTTACTTCATTTCTCCATAAATCATTATATCCTAATCTCACACAGTGCCTATCATACCATAGGTGTGATAGTTAATTTTATATGGCAACTTGACTGGATTATGGAATGCCCAGAGATTTGGCTAACATTATTTCTGGTTGTATTTGTGAGGGTGTTTCTGGATAAGATTAGCATTTGAATCAGTGAACTCAATAAAATAGATTGCCCCCTCTAATGTGGGTGGGCAGCATTCAATGTTTCCAGAGTTCAGAGTGTGAATAGAACAAAAGGAGGGAGAAGACTCTGCCCCTTCTTCTGCCTTACTGCTGAGCTGAAACATCAGTCTTCTCCTGCCCTCCAACTGAGACTAACACCACCAGCTCTCTGGTTCTCAGGCCTTTGGACTTGGACTGAATCACATCACTTGCTTTCCTGGGTTTCCAGCTTGCAGGTTTCCAGCTGACAGATCAAGGGACTTCTCAGCCTCCATAATCACAGGAGCCAATTCCTTAATGGATAATATCCTTATTATTATAATATAATATGGATAATATCCTTACTATTATAATATAAGGAATTATTATAATAAGGAATCTCTACTGGTTCTCTTTCTCTGGAGAACCCTGACCAATACAGTAGGCATTCAATAACTATTTTCTTTCTTTTTTGAGATGGAGTCTTGCTCTGTCACCCAGGTTGGAGTGCAGTGGTGTGATCTCGGCTCACTGCAAGCTCCACCTCCCAGGTTCACGCCATTCTCCTGCCTCAGCCTCCCGAGTAGCTGGGACTACAGGCGCCCGCCACCACGCCCGGCTAATTTTTCGTATTTTCAGTAAAGACGGGGTTTCACTGTGTTAGCCAGAATGGTCTCGATCTCCTGACCTCATGATCCGCCCGCATCAGCCTCCCAAAGTGCTAGGATTACAGGCGTGAGCCACCACGCCCGGCCTCAATAACTATTTTCTAAACATATAAATAAACGTCCCTCTACCTGTCCTATTCTCTTCCCACCTTTATAGAAACCTTTTACTATCAACTATTATCTCTCAAATATATCTCTATAAACAATTAAACACGCTGTAGTGTCTCATATCTTAAATATACCAAAAAGAAAGCACAGAACCTTCTCTTAGGAAACATAATACACCTAACACCCCAGCCAATTTCCTTAAAAGCCCAATTTCTCACAAGACTTGTCTTTACTCACTGTCTCCATTTCCTCACCTCCTAATCATAGGGTGCCTGAGTTCAAATGCCAACTCCTCAATTTATTGGGTATATGAATAATTTAGGCTAGTCACCTAACCTTTCTGAGCTACAATTACCTCATTGGTAAAAAGGGACAATGATCTATCTCCCTGTAAGGTTCTTAAGAAGACTGAAAGAGAAAAGGTAAAACAAACTTAGTAAAGTGCTTAACACAGAGTAAGCATTTAATAAAGGTTGGTTGCTACTATTCTTGTTAAATGATTTTCAGTCTTCATTATCCTTGGTTCTAGGCCCTGATATTCCCTTTCATGTTATATTCTCTCCCTAACCAATTCTGTTCACAACTAGTTTCAATTAACATCACAACACCGACGACTCACAGATTTGTATTTTCAGTTCAGATGTTTCTTCAGAGCTTCAGACTCATATATTCAACTGCCTCTCTGACAGCTCCCCTTGGACATATCAAAGGCATCTCTAACATAGCAAGTCTAAAATGGCATTCATAATCTGCCCCCCAACTTAACCACCACTCCCCTTAACCAGCAACAAAACCCCAATTGTGAAAGCTATAGAGGAGTTATTTTTGACATATCCCTAAAAATTCTTTCATTTCCTTCTACATCTATCTTCTCTACAACCATAACCCTAATTCAAAAGATATTAGCTCTGACCTGAAAAAGGGCGTCCTAACTGGTCTCCTAGTATTTACTTTGCTCCCCTCCAAACCATCCTCCAAGCAACTACTCTGAGTCCTTCCATTCATTTTTAACACTGCAGTTAAGAGTATACTTCTGTTACATCTGCTATACTGCCTTATATAGAGAATCAGACAGACCTGAGATGATTCTCTGACCATTAAGTGAATCTCAGTGACTCTAAGATTATTCTCACGGTGAAACCCTGTCTCTACTAAAAATACAAAAAATTAGCCGCGCGTGGTGGTGGCGCCTGTAGTCCCAGCTACCTGGGAGGCTGAGGCAGGAGAATGGCGTGAACCTGAGAGACAGAGCTTGCAGTGAGCCGAGACTGCGCCACTGCACTCCAGCCTGGGCAACAGAGCGAGACTCCATCTCAAAAAAAAATATATATATAAATATATATATATATATATATATATATTCTAGCTGGGCAATCTTTGGCAAATTATTTAGCCTCTCCAAGCCTTTATCTGAAAAATAGAGGCTGTAGTACTTAACCTCCTTTGTTGTTATGAAGATAAATTAATAATGTCAAGAAGTTTAATTCAATTTTTGTGACTTGCAAAAGGCTATGCAAATGTTACCTAGTAAAACAAGCTCAGCATAACTTCCCCACTGCTTGAGTCCTGGTCCTCATCTCTCACATGGCCTGTTCTGACAGTCTCTAACTAGTTCCTATCTACCTCCAAATGCCGAAAGCCCAAAGTATGGCTTATTGCAGGCCTCAAGAAAAGTCAGCTAAATCTGGCCTTCTTTTAGTATTCTAGTAGTAAACTATGGACTAGATCCAAATTCCTTTGAGCTTGGAATATGCCCTAGCCCCTACCTATCTTCCCAATCTCTTCCACAATAATTCTCCCAAGTGCATTTTACTCAAACTCATCAGATTACAAGAATTAGCTCTCCTACTATCTCTCTTGGGGCCTGTTCCTTTGAACTAGATTCTTTCCCTCTGTTTTCAGTGCTTATGTCTACACCAATTACTAGTTACTCTGATTTTACAGAAGAGGAAACTATGGCTCAAAAAAGTTAAATGACTGGCCAGTACCACCTAGGCTGGTGAGTGCACAAGATGTCAATGCAAGTGTTCTGTGCACCATATTAGTGCTTCTCAAACTTTTCTGGGACATACTTCTGTTGAAAAAGAGAAGCTTAACTTCCATCTTACAGGTCAAGGAAGGCACAGACCCAAGTGGCTGCTACCAGCTTGGAGTACCATGCTTTACCTTCAAATAAGTCATTGTCAGAACTTTGAACAAATTAAGTTGAGGACAGGAGCCCCTCAAACAGATAGTCCCCTGTACATTAAATCAAAACTATAAATCTCAGTTTGTCTGTTCTGTGGCTGCAAACTCACTCCACAAAAGTATCTTTAGCCTTCATTTTCATTGTTACCTGCAAGGATAAAGAGACAGTGCCATTACGAATGGCTGGAGTTACTATTACTTTGACACAATGAAGTCAAGCATTGCCAAAGTGTTTAGGAAGAGGAGACTAGCTGCCCGGAGGACTCTATGGGATCTCTAACCTGAAGAAAACTGAAGACAAAAGGAAATCCAGGGAGCCTAGGTGACATCTGAGTTTTGTTAGGACAGCACTCACTTATCTGGAGTATGATTCCTCAACTTGGGCATCAATTGACAAATGAAGCAGATAATTCTTCGTTATAGGGGGCTGTCCTGTGCATTATAGGATGTTTACCCTCTACCTACTAGATGCCAATAGCATCCCACCCCTGGTTGTGACAACCAAAAATGTCTTCTGACGTTGTCAAATGTCAGGGGACAAAACTGTCTCCAGCTTAGTGTTCCAGGATAACCCCTGGTATATCCTTTTACTGAGGAGTGAACATTAGATATGAAAGCTCAGATTTCAGACTCTACATAGGAAAGTAGTGGGAGAAAACAGATCTTTCTACATTTACATAGGGCACTAGGATAAAAGAAAGAAGTATCTGTTGCTTCTCAATGGTCTTTTTCCACTAGGAAGTAAACTAAGTGGGATATAATTTAAATCTCTTACCAAGAAATTTGGGGTGAGGCTTCAAAATCAAGCAGGCATTTAAGACTGTACTTCTGGGCATTAGGAGAGGGGAAGGCAAAAAAGGAGAAAGACTCTTTTAGGTGATTCTCCACTTAGTTGGCTACAATATTTGGCCTCTAGCCCATAACACAGGGGTAGGCCAGGCGCGGTGGCTCACGCCTGTAATCCCAGCACTTTGGGAGGCCGCCTGTAATCCCAGCACTTTGGGAGGCCGAGGCGGGTGGATCACGAAGTCAGGAGATCGAGACCATCCTGGCTAACACGGTGAAACCCCGTCTCTACTAAAAATACAAAAAAAAAATTAGCCGGGCGCAGTGGCGGGTGCCTGTAGTCCCAGCTACTCGGAGAGGCTGAGGCAGGAGAATGGCGTGAACCCGGGAGGCGGAGCTTGCAGTGAGCCGAGATAGTGCCACTGCAGTCCGGCCTGGGCGAAAGAGTGAGACCTCGTCTCAAAAAAAAAACAAACAAAAAAAAACCACAGGGGTATAAGGAGATCGCTCAACATGACACCATCCCTACTTTGACACTGTATAAATGAGCACAAACCTCCTCTATTCCTTCAGTCATGACCCAACATGAATACTACAGAAGCACATGCAAACATTCAAATAGTCACAAGAAAACAAAACGTTTTTATATTAAGCCAGAGACTTCAACATCTGCAATTCCAAAAGCTTAGCTTTTGTGTTAATAAAATGCAGCTCACTACCCTTGGCAGCCATTCCCTTATTGTTTGCTAATAAATGACAATGCACACACATACAGATGTGTTTTCAACATTTAAGATACTTTTGTTTTTACTTAAAAAAAGAAAAATCAACTCTGTTTGCTGTATTTCACTATTACTGCTTTTAAGCTTCCACAATTATAAGTTTTAAATAGCCTTCTAAAGATCTAGCTAAAATGTGGGATAGTTCATATAAGCTGGAGTGTCACGAGCCTCAGACTTCCCGTTTGTAAAGTAGGCAGAAATAAAATTTACTTCTTAAAGTTGCTGTAAGGATCAAATGAAGTCCTGTGTAGCCAGTATTTCGGCATGCAGAATATATTCAATATATGGTTATTATTAGTACTGTTATAACCATTAAATAGCAACTTCTCTGAATCTCGTTTCCTCTATAAATTTTTGGGAAAGGAAACATATGTTTCGAAAAGGGGGTAAAATATTTCATAAACACATCTTACATCTAGATGCAAAAAAAGATAAGTATTATTTGTGATGATAAAAACAGAGCAAGGAAGAAGAAAAAGTGGAAATATTCTGTGTTTTAAGTAGAAATTTGAAAAAAAAAAATTCTAACGTTAATTACATCTGGTATCCAGTAGCTCATGATAGGAAATCCAATGTTCCTTTCCACTGGAAAAAAGAAAAAGACAAAAGAAAAGGGAGGAAGAGAGGAGAATAAAAAACAAAACCAAAGCAATATTATGATAGACTGGAAGAAGGCTTACACAAAATACATAACTAAACAATGACAATATTCTCCTAACTCTTTCAAGATCAGCAGTAAAGGTCAGTCACCTTCCAAAGAAGCCTGGGTTTGCACATCACTGTTTATCTAATAAAATTCCAGTGAAGACAATTTTTCTTCCCAGTGGCCAAAACTACAGTTAGGTGAGTTAACATATACGTTAATAAGGTGCTGCTACGCTATGTTGAGCTCTTCCTCAACAAAATTTGCAGTTCCCGGAACTGCAAATTTTAAATACGCTTTATTCAACTCAATAGCAGCTCCAGTGAAATGATGAATTCAAAAAGTATTAATAACAAATCCAAAATGTCTGGATTTCCTTAAGAAAATGTCAACTCCCTTCCTAGAAACCTACCCAAAGAAAAGGCAAACGTTATTTAATTCTTATTCTATGGAGTAAATATGGATCTTTAATCAAAGGCCAGGTAGGATCAACAGCTGGTATATTGCTAAGTACCTCCTTAAAGGGCCCGCAAACAATAAACTGAAGAGCGCCCTGAAAAAACGACAGCGAAATGAGCATACTCACCCCCTACCCCCGCGCGCGCACACAGGCACACACAAATGCCCCGCACACTAACAGCTCTGCAACAAGACTCGGTCTTTCAGCTGGCTACTGGCAGGCCAGCCAGAAAATGTGTACTCCAGTTTCGACCCTTCTAGGGATGAAATCAAGGAAGGATAGAGGGTCTTGGTGGATTTTAGCCAACCCCTTAATTCTACAGAGGAGCCTCAAGCTGCGCGTGCAATTAACTTTGTCAGCCTTTTTGTTTCAAGGCCTTCTGATCCCAAGTACACACGGCACACACCCGACCCAGGACAAGCCAAAAGGGCACGGGCCCTGAGTCAGACTACGTGCAACCTCACCCAGCTCCTCTGCTGTCTGTCTGACCTTGTGCACGTTAACTTCTGCGTCTCAATTTCCACATCTACAAAATGGAAACAGAAGCTCCACACCCCACACTGTTAAGAGTCGACGGGCCGAGACGCGCTACCCGGCTCCAGTGGGCGCTCCGCCCGTGGGCTCCCACCTGGACGCTGGGGAAGGCGGTCTTGAGCAGGTAGAACATCTTGCGGTTGGACAGCACGTCGCCGCTGGTCATCTTGTCCTCGGCTCCCTCCCGCGTCTTCCCCTTGGACTTCTCGTGGAGGACGTTGCTCTCGCGGACGCGCCTCACCTCGTCGCCGCCGCGGACTGCTGCCAGCACTGACACAGCCAGCATCTCGCGCAAGTCCACGGTGCCCCCGTCGGCCGCGGCCGCGGGCCCCGCCGCGCCTCCGCCAGGCTCGCCGCCCAGGCCGAAGAGGCTGAAGCGGCCGGCCAAGAAGCCCGAGTAGAGGTGGTAGAGGACGCCGAGCCCCAGCAGGCAAAACACGGCCACCCCCAGTGGGGAAAGGCGGATGCCCATGGGGGCCATGGCGCGGGAAGCCGGGCGCTCCGGGCTGCGGCTCTCACAGGCCTCCCAGCGCCCGCCGCCGCCGCCGCCGCCGCCGCCGCAGCCGCCTCGCTCCGGGCCAGGCGCCGCACGGGCTACACCGGCGCCCGCTCCCCGGCCCCGGTGCGCCCCATCACTCCCTCCCAGGAAAGGCCGAGTTGCGCCGCGAAGACTACCAACGCCGCCCCGCGCGCCTGACTCGCCAGGCAGCGCGGTCTAGGCTCTTCCGCCGGCCGGCTGGTCCGACTTCCACGTTAGCCTACGGCCGCGAGGTGAAAGGGGAGCGTGGGTGTGTATCCGGGTTACGCGACGGGGCGGGGCGAGGGCGAGGGCGAGGGGCGGGGAGAGCTGGGCACCTCCCCTTGGGGCGGGGCGGGACGGGAGGCGCTGGACTGAGCTGCCTTCCTTGGTCTGGGTGGGAGGGTATTACTGGAAGTGGCGAGCAGCAATCCACGCAGGAAAGTGTGCTATGCTGAGTGCCTTGTGGATGTTTAAATTAAATATCCCATTGTACGACTATGGATGGCTGTAATAAAGCCACAGTAACAGTCTAGTCTTCTCATCACTCTCAGATTATTGAGGAATGGAGGAAAACACAATAAACCATTTTAAAAGATTGATTTGCAAGCTTTTTTAGCCAGCGGGGGTGTAGACAGCCTGTACCTTTAAGTCGCTTCTCCGCGCTCTTCCCGGCAGGACGGGGAACTGGGCGGTGAGGGGAAGAATTGTACTTGGCTCTTTATTCTGTTGACATCTTTGTCGTGCCCTAAATGCTTATGTGTGTATAGAGTTTCCCTCCTCCACCTGCCAGAATAAACCATCCTCGAAGCAGCTGAAAAACATGCCTTGATCCGGGTTTTCATAATGAAAGAAAACAAACCAGGCTTCTCTCATTTCCAAGGGTACTGGAGCCTGGCTCTCCTACCAGAGCTTAAGGAGAAGAGGAATTGCTTGATAGAGTCCACTTAAAATAGAGGTTATCCGGAGATGGTCAATCTAGAACATGTAATCTTTGAGTCAGTGTAGGCTCTCGAAGTATTTGACAGAAATAACTACCTTCTACTATAACACCGATCTTAGAATGATAGCGAATACTTTATAAGTATTCATGAGTTTATCTTTAATCTTAAAAGTGAATATTAAGATGTATAGTATTGTTCTTAAATGTTAAAATATCTATATAAAATCAACTTAAAATGTAGCCTGTTTTACTGTTCATAGCGAAACAGCATTGGTTTTAAGTGGACTTTACAATTAACCACCTGAAAAACTGCAAGTATACCAAACTTCTAAACATCCATTGCTAAGCAAGTCATGTAGAGCCTGACCTTTACCACTTACTTAGAGTTCAGGGCATCTCTAGAATTTGCATGTGATTATACAGATACAACGAAAGCACTGACTATTGATTGTTTGATTTCCCTGCCAGCAATCTAAGTAGCTTGAAAATAATCACAGCACAAAATCAAGTACAAAAACAAATCAATGAAAGAACAATCCCTAGAGTATTGACAGCACCAGAACTTAAAGAACTAGCATTGCCTTTCTTGTCAGCTTTTAAGAGTAACTTTGCAATGAAGCAAAGCTGCTTTCAAATATGTAAAAGTGAATGTCACAGAGTAATTCTCAAAACCCATCCCAGGGATAAAGATGAAGATGAGGGTTGAAATATAAAGGTTTAAGTTAAACAGAACCACCCCAACCTACACTATGAGAGCAGCAAAAAGATGAGTTGGATAGTAGTCATGTCAATATTAAAAGCATCATTGGGAAGTCTGAGGTTTCCCAAAATAAACGGAATAATATTTTCCAAGGATATTGGAGAATAATATAGGGTCACATTCAGTGTGGCAGTATACACAGTATACCACTGAGGGAAATACTAAAAGCTCTGGAGCATTTCTACTGCCAAAAAGAGATTTAAGACTTGAGGGAGAAAATGCCAAGGTATGTGGAAAGAAGGAGTCACTTTAAAGATTGTAGCTCCAAGAGGCATTCTAGCACTCAAGTGATAATTGATCATAGAGAATGGGTATTAACAGATAACATTTAATCAACAATAGAAGTTATGACAATAAGAAAACATTTGATTAATTACATGTGGTACAGTGATGTCAGAAAACCTTTATAGGAATTTGATTGAAAGAAACTTGTTTTTAGGCCGGGCGCGGTGGCTCACGCCTGTAATCCCAGCACTATGGGAGGCTGAGGCGGGTGGATCACGAGGTCAGGAGATCGAGACCACGGTGAAACCCCGTCTCTACTAAAAATACAAAAAAAAAAATTAGCCGGGCGCAGTGGTGGGCGCCTGTAGTCCCAGCTACTCGGGAGGCTGAGGCAGGAGAATGGCATGAACCCAGGAGGCGGAGCTTGCAGTGAGCCGAGATCGCGCCACTGCACTCCAGCCTGGGCAACAGAGCAAGACTCCGTCTTAAAAAAAAAAAAAAAAAGAAACTTTTTTTTTAGTATCAAGTTGTCAGAAGCTTCAAACAATGCATATATACAAATGAAAATTACATGGCTTTCATATTAAGATTGTGGACAGTCTGTTCCTAAAACATAATCTACATCTATTCTTAAAATTGTTTTCCCCAAGATTTTAAAATAAACAATTAAATGTGTTAACTTTTAGGCCAGGCAGGTGGCTCATGCCTGTAATCCCAGCACTTTGGGAGGCCAAGGTGGGTGGATCACGAGGTCAGGAGATCAAGACCATCCTGGCTAACATGGTGAAACCCCGTCCCTACTAAAAATACAAAAAAATTAGCCGGATGTGGTGGCGGGCATGTGTAGTCCCATCTACTTGGGAGGCTGAGGCAAGAAATGTCATGAACCCAGGAGGCGGAGCTTGCAGTGAGCCGAGATCGCGCCATTGCACTCCAGCCTGGGCGACAGAGTGAGACTCTGTCTCAAAAAAAAAAAGAAGAAATGTATTAACTTTTTAAATTAAAGCAAAATAATTATGTAGGCTGATGCAAGTAAGACAACTTGAAACTGCAACTAGAAACTATACCCAATGAAAAACCCTGCCTTAAAAGATAGACAAATGGATATATTTTTACTTGTTTTAGGTTCAATTGTTAAGATGTCTAGTTTTTTTCTGTAATTCTCCACTTTAATTCAGTTTTCTCAGTTAACTGGCCCACGCTAGTTCTGATTACATCAGACACAGGACCTCTTCTAAATGTCTGGATATTGCTATCTTTCCTACAAATACCAGTTTTCCTTATAGTCTCCATGTGTACAGAATAAATAATATCAATTTATGAAACATTATTAGCATCTTAGATGTTAAGGACATTTTGGTTCCTTTCAATGACTCCTGACCCTCAAATTTACCCTGGAAAATGTTTTTTATAAAAATTAATCTTGGCCGGGTATGGTGGCTCACGCCCCAACACTTTGGGAGGCCAAGGCAGGCAGATCACAAGATCAGGAGTTCAAGACCAGCCTAGCCAACATGGTGAAACCCCATGTCTACTAAATATACAAAAATTAGCCGGGCACGGTGGCACATGCCTGTAATCCCAGATACTTGCGAGGCTGAGGCAGGAGAATCGTTTGAACCCAGGAGGCGGAGGTTGCAGCCTGGGTGACAGACCGAGACTCCATCTAAAAAAAAAAAAAAAAAAAAAAAATCTCTGCCAGTTAGTTTCCTTGTATTTTCTCCTTTAAATATGCGTTGGAGGTGTACAATATAATTAATGAAAGATTCAGCTTAGGTGAACCCTTATTAAAAGTGTTTTTACGGGTGGCTCACACCTGTAATCCCAGCACTTTTGGAGGCCGAGGCGGGCGGATCACGAGGTCAAGAGATCGAGAACATCCCGGCTAACACGGTGAAACCCCGTCTCTACTAAAAAAAAAAAAAATACAAAAAATTATCTGGGTGTGGTGGTGAGCGCCTTCCAGCCTGGGTGACAGAGCCAGACTTCATCTCAAAAAAAAAAAAAAAAAAAGTAAGTGTTTTTACTACCTTTCTGAGAAAGAAAACAATGAACTGATGGCATTTTACATGTTTAAAATATAAAACTTCCAAGAAGATTATTATTTGCATATTCTTTCCTTAAGTGATTATATCCTATAGAAACAATAATTCTGTTTTTTAATAGATCCAGTGATATGGTGTTTGTTTCTGCCATTAAAGTTCTCTCTTTGGCAGATAACTGAAGTTCAGAAATAGTGGCTTTCATATATCAAGATTGTGGATAGTCTTTTTCTAAAACAGGATCTACATCTATTCTTAAAATTGTTTCCCCCAGATTTAGAAATAAACGATTAAATGTGTAACTTTTAAAATTAATGTAAAATAGGCCGGGCGCGGTGGCTCACGCTTGTAATCCCAGCACTTGGGGAGGCCGAGTTGGGCTGATCGCGAGGTCAGGAGATCGAGACCACGGTGAAACCCCGTCTCTACTAAAAAAATACAAAAAATTAGCCGGGCGTGGTGGCGGGCGCCTGTAGTCCCAGCTACTCCGAGAGGCTGAGGCAGGAGAATGGCGTGAACCCGGGAGGCGGAGCTTGCAGTGAGCCGAGATTGCGCCACTGCACTCCAGCCTGGGCGACAGAGCAAGACTCCATCTCAAAAAAAAAAAAAAAAAAAAAAATTAATGTAAAATAATTATGTTAGCATTATAACATTGTACTATGGTCCCAATCCGAGCAGTAGTAATATTGAATTCTTATTGGAGACAGTTCTGTAGGTATAATCATACTTTGGTATCCGCAGGGTTTGGTTCCAAGACCCCCACAGATACCAACATTTGAGATGCTCAAGTTCCTTATAAAAAATATATAAGTGTTTGCATGTAGCCTACACACATCCTTCCATTTACTTTAAATCAACTCTAGATTATTTATAATACCTAATACAATGTAAATGGTATGTAAATAGTTGTTATACTGTATTGCTTATTTGGATTATTTTTACCATGGCATTGTTATTTTTACTGGTATTTTGTTTTTCAGATATTTTTGATCTTGTTGATTGAATGCATGGATGTGGAACCCACAGATAGAGAGGGACAACTATATATACAATAGAAAACTGGAAATAGTTGCAACCCTTTGAAATTATAATCACTCTGATCCATAGGCACAAAATAAAGCCAGGTAAGTAATTTGCATATCTTTGTATCTCCTGACTTAACTCAGATCCTATGCATATAGCAAGAACTCAATAAGTATTTATGAAACTGGACTTTTAAAAGCTACTTTTTAATGAAATGTTGTATTTTTTTTTCCCTGGATGCATCAGGCCCGCCACCACACCGTAATTTTTTGTTTTTTAGTAGAGAGGTTTCCCCGTTTAGCCAGGATGGTCGATTCCTGACGCCTCCCAAAGTGCTGGGATTACAGGCATGAGCCACCGCGCCCGGCTGAAATGTTGTATATTTTATAAAGTGTTTCTCGGCCGGGCGCGGTGGCTCACGCTTGTAATCCCAGCACTTTGGGAGGCCGAGGCAGGCGGATCACGAGGTCAGGAGATCGAGACCACGGTGAAACCCCGTCTCTAGTAAAAATACAAAAAATTAGCCGGGCGTGGTGGCGGGCGCCTGTAGTCCCAGCTACTCGGAGAGGCTGAGGCAGGAGAATGGCGTGAACCCGGGAGGCGGAGCTTGCAGTGAGCCGAGATCGTGCCACTGCACTCCAGCCTGGGCGACAGAGCGAGACTCCGTCTCAAAAAAAAAAATAAAAAAAAAATAAAATAAAATAAAAAATAAAGTGTTTCTCAAAAAACATGATTTTAACAAACACATTAAGGACCCAACATTCATTTTGCTTATTCAAAACACTTGTTTCACCAGCATACAAATCAGCCTAAAAAAAAAATATATATATATATATTTGCTTTGGCACCATTAAGATATCAAATATTTGTTAACTTTTTTGTTTGTAGTCTTCATTAAATCTTATTGCTTGTAAAGCATCAATTCAGTGAGTAATGTAAAATTTCCCACATTATATTTTATTCTCTAGGTGATCTGGACATATACATTTTGCTCACTACCTATCTAAAACCTGAGGTAAAATTATCACCTTAAAATTTCATTTATTAAAAAAAACATAGTCCTGGCACAATGGCTCACACCTGTAATCCCAACACTTTTGGAGGTCAAGGTGAGTAGATTGCCTGAGCTCAGGCGTTTGAGACCAGGCTAGGCAACATGGCAAAACCCTGTCTCTACAAAAAATACAAAAGTTAGCTGGGCGTGGTGGTGCATGCCTATAGTCCCAGCTACTTGGGAGGCTGAGGCAGGAGGATCACTTGACTCCAAGAGGTTGAGGCTGCAGTGAGCCCAGATCCCACCACTGTACTCCAGTCTGAGTGACAGAGCAAGACCCTGTCTCTAAAAAATATATACATATAATATCTAAAATTTTCTCATCTGCAGAAAATAGCATTTGAATGCTATTCATCAATCATAATTAGAATATGTAGTCTATGAAATTTTGTTCATAATTTATATTATGTAAAAATCTCAACATAATATGTATTGCTATTACACAGATTTAGACACAAAACAAGACAAATTGTGTCACCTAGAATGTAAGAACTCAATATAGCCATCATGTCCTAGCAAGTGTTTCTCAAACTTTTTGAGAATTAAAATAAGTTTTACATTTAGATATAGCAAACAAAGGCTTCTCTAAACAATACTTACCTTGATACATGACATATTGTTGTATATTTTTATACCCTTCAAGCTGATTTGATGGTTCCATTAATGAGTCACTGTTGAGAGACAAATCTCTGTGATTTCTTGTGTTTCTCAATGTCTTTCCTGCAGAGGGACTGACTCCCTTTTCAAGAATGTTATCTTTTTTTTTTTTTTTTTTTGAGATGAAGTCTCGCTCTGTGGCCCAGGCTGGAGTGCAGTGGCGCAATCTCGGCTCACTGCAAGCTCCACCTGCCGGGTTCACGCCATTCTCCTGCCTCAGCCCCTCCGAGTAGCTGAGACTCCAGGCGCCCGCCACCATGCCCGGCTAATTTTTTGTATTTTTAGTAGAGACGGGGTTTCACCGTCTCCTGACCTCGTGATCCGCCCGCCTCGGTCTCCCAAAGTGCTGGGATTACAAGCGTGAGCCACCGCGCCCGGCCAAGAATGTTATCTTTTCAAGGATGTTTATACAGCCTTGGAAGACACAGATGGTGTTTTCCTCTAGAGCAAAGGACAAGTTGGTTTTATTTACATTATAATGTAAATGATGGCTAGCTCTGGGGCAAAGGTAGGGCGGGTTTATTGCTAGTTATAAAAGATTTAGGATTCCTCAACTCAGAGTTCCTTTCCTGGAATGCATCCAATTGTGTGTGCACAAGTTGAGACCCTCTTAGTGTCACCCTGTGGAAGCTGGGGCTTGAGGAACAAGTGCAAATGCTGACACTCTAAATGCCACAATTGCTTTGTCTTCAGCCTGGAGTCTAGTGACTTCTGCCAGCATCCATGTGGCTAGCAGACTCACTTGTTAGCTGCAAGCAGAGTAAAGTCTCAGAAGCTTCACACTCTTGACAGTCACAATCCCCACATTTTGGAAAAAACTTCTGTGGTTTATATACAGAACTATAATTTTGTCCACATTGAGATTTCACTACATCCTCAAGTTAAAAAAAAAACTTGAAAATTGAAGGATAATCATATGAAAAAGGACATTTTTTTAAAATTCAGACTTTTGGCCGGGCGCGGTGGCTCACGCTTGTAATCCCAGCACTTTGGGAGGCCGAGGCGGGCGGATCACGAGGTCAGGAGATCGAGACCACGGTGAAACCCCGTCTCTACTAAAAATACAAAAAAATTAGCCGGGCGTAGTGGCGGGCGCCTGTAGTCCCAGCTACTCGGAGAGGCTGAGACAGGAGAATGGCGTGAACCTAGGAGGCGGAGCTTGCAGTGAGCCGAGATCGCGCCACTGCACTCCAGCCTGGGCGACAGAGCGAGACTCCGTCTCAAAAAAAAAAATAAATAAAATAAAATAAAATAAAATTCAGACTTTTTCAGAGATGACTTAGAGATTTTTTATAACTTCCTGTAACTTTTAAGCAAAGTTGAACTATAAGATAAATTTTTCCTTGTCGTGTTATTTCAAATACTTCATGTTAGCATGCCCAGAAATTGACCTAAAAAGGATTAATAATAAAGCCAGTCTTTCTAATAGCAAAAAAAACCTCTTTTTTGCTTTTATGAGTTTGAAGAAAATTCTAATCATAATTCAATAAATAAAACACAACCCAAATTAATTAAGTGGTAAAACCAACTTTCCCAATTTCTTTCTTTATCTTAGTCTTAAACCAAATAGAAAATATATAGTTTTGCCACATCAGCTTGCTAAAACTGTATTATGCTGTAAGGTCTTCCTGAATAACCCTTTCTTTGAGAAGAACTAGCTGCTTACTCATCTGTCTTCATGTATAAGCCCCATTCAGATGGAGACATCCTCCTGCCTGCCCCTGAGGTTTTCACAGTTGTAAAAGATGAGACTCACCCATATTTCTCTGAGTGATGGGAGTTTGTGAACAAATATCTGTAGTAAAGAGGAGCCCAGGAAGGCAAGCAACTGTAGAGTCATTCTGTCTCTCAGCGCTTCTAAAACTGTCATGTTCGGCAGATCCTGAAGCTCCTCAAGAATGACTCATAGTCATGTAGAATACAAAAGCAACTCTACTGACCCACTTTTTCTTTTTTTTTTTTTTTTTTGAGATGGAATCTCCCTCTGTCACCCAGCCTGGCGTGCAGTGGCACCATCTCGGCTCACTACAACCTCCGCCTCCCAGGTTCAAGCAATTCTCATGCCTCAGGCTCCTGAGTAGCTGGAATTACAGGCATGTGCCACCAGCCCAGCTAATTTTTGTATTTCTCGTAGAGATGGGGTTTCACCATGTTGGTCAGGCTGGCCTCGAACTCCTGACCTCAAGTGATCCACCAGCCTCAGCCTCCCAAAGTGCTGGGATTACAGGTGTGAGCCTCTGCACTCAACCTTTTTCTTCCACGTATCAATGTTCACACTGGCATGAAGAGCTCCCTTTGGGTCATTCATGCTGGTCGTGTTTCACCCCAAGCTCCTTATCACTTTGTAGTTCTCACATACATTTACATAGCTGTCTTGCATCTGGCCAAATCATTTCAGCCAGAGTAGCAAGGTTATTTGTATTTGATTTCCACACACATGGGAAAAGCCATAGCAACTTGAAGAAGTGTAGTAGCCTGATGGTACTTTCCTTTGCAGAGGGCTGTGGCCGATATGGCCATTGTTATGCTTCTAATAAAATTCCTCAAGAAATAACATGATTATACCTCATGACAAAGTTATAAACATCTGCTGAGTGCACAAAAAATCAGAAAATTTTAGAGGTTAGAGTGCTAGAGCCATAATTTAGCTCAATCTCTTGATTGTATAGGTGAGTAAACTGAGTTTTCTGAAGGCTAGGCCAAATTGAGAAACATGGTCTCCCAGTTCCCATTTAGCATGATTTCCACCAAATGCCCAGATATGGATGATGCAAATATCCTCGGGAACAGAGTAAGTGCGTTAGCCCCTCAAACGCAGAGCTCGAGTTTTCAGCCCCTGCTATCGTGCCAGCTCCATAGTGGGGTGCAGAGTGTTCTTTCTCATTCTTTCTTTTTTCATTTTTTAAAATTTCTTTGAACTACTTTTGATTTCCATATGATTCAGATTGCATTTTTATTTTTCTTCACTTCTTGAGTGCTTTTGATTGATACAACTTAATTTTAAATATTCTCCTATTTCTCCTTTATGAATCACTTATTACTATGAACAACCCTGACAAATTCTCAAGTTTTATACGCCTCATATTTTTCAAGGCTGGTTTTAGATATCACAATCTTTAAGAAGCCTGCTTGACCACAAGACCATTTCGTGTTTTGCTTTTGTTTTTGTGTGTGGTAGATACAAATTTTATTCTGTATAAAATATAATAAAAAATTCCTGCATTCTAAAGGTCTTAAAACTCCAATCAGTGTAACATTTTTAGTATTTAAATAAACAAAATACTTATTTCAAATTAAAATACAGTACATATTCTGTTTCTTTTAACTTTTTAGTTTTAGGGGCACATGTACAGGTTTGTTACATAGGAATATTGTGTATTGCTGAGATTTGGTGTATGAATGATACTGTCACCTAGGTAGTAAGCATAGTACCTGATAGGTAGTTTTTCAACCCCCACCTCCCACCCCCTTTAATTGTCCCCTGTGTCTATTGTTCCCGTCTTTGTATCCATGTATATTCAATGGTTAGCTCAAAACTAACAAGTGAGAACATGCAGTGTTTGTTTTTTTGTTCCTGCATTAATCCATTTAGGGTAATGGCCTCCAGCTCCATTCATGTTTCTACAAAGGAGTGTTATCTCATTCTTTTATATGGCTCATTCCTTTTTATGGCTGTGTAGTATTCCACAGTGCATATGTACCACATTTTCTTGATCCATTCCACCATTGATGGGCATCTAGGTTGATCTGTGTTTTTGTAATTGTGAATAGTGCTACAATGAACAAATGAATGTGTGTATATTTTTGGTGGCACAATTTATTTTGTTTTGGGTACATACCCAGTAATGGGGTTGCAGGGTCAAACGATAGTTCTGTTTTAAGTTCTTTGAGCAATCTCAAAATCAAAGTGACTAATTTACTTTCCTGCCAACAGTGTGTAAGCATTCCATTTTCTTTTTTTTTTTTTTTTTTTTGCGGAGGAGGCACAGTCTGTCTTTGTCCCCCAGGCTGGAGTGCAGTGGCTCAATCTCGGCTCACTGCAAGCTCCGCCTCCCGGGTTCATGCCATTCTCCTGCCTCAGCCTCCCGAGTAGCTAGGATTATGGGCGCCCGACACCGCACCCGGCTAATTTTTTGTATTTTTAGTAGAGACAGGGTTTCACCGTGGTCTCGATCTCCTGACCTCGTGATCCGCCTGCCTCGGCCTCCCAAAGTGCTGGGATTACAAGTGTGAGCCACCGCGCACCCGGCCAAGCATTCCATTTCCTCTGCAACCTTGCCAGCATGTGTTATTTTTTGACTTTTTAATAATAGCCATTCTGACTGGTGTAAGATGGTATCTCATTTTGATTTGCATTTCTCTAATGATTAGTGATGTTGAGCACTTTTTCATACCTTTGTTGGCCACATGTATGTCTTCTTTTGAAAAGTGTCTATTCATGTCCTTTGCTCGTTTTTTAATGGGGCTGCTTGTTTTTTGCTTGTTGAATTGTTTAAATTCCTTATAGATTCTAGATATTAGACCTTTGTTGGCTGCAAAGTTTGATAATATTTTCTTCCATTCTGTAGGTTGTCTGTATACTTTGTTGATAGTTTCTTCTGCTGTGCAGAAGCTCTTTAGTTTAATTAGATTCCTCTTGTCAATTTTCGTTTTTGTTGAAACTGCTTTTGGTGACTGCTCATTAATTCTTTGCCAAGGCCAATGTCCAGAATGGTATTTCCTAGGTATTCTTCTAGGATTTTTATAGTTTAAGGACTTCATTTAAGTCTTTAATCCATCTTGAGTTGAGTGTTTTGTTTTGTTTTGTTTTTGAGACAGAGTTTCACTCTTGTTGCCAAGGCTGGAGTGCAATGGCACAATCTCAGCTCACTGCAACCTCCTTTTCCCAGGTTCAAACAATTCTCCTGCTTCAGCCTCCCAAGTAGCTGGGATTATAGGCACCTGCCACCATGCCTGGCTAATTTTTATATTTTTTAGTAGCAACAGGGTTTCACCCTGTTGGCCAGGCTGGTCTCGAACTCTTGATCTCAGATGATCCACCCACCTCAGCCTCCCAAAGTGCTGGGATTACAGGCATGAGCCATGGCACCCAGCTGAGTTGAGTTTTATATATAGTAAAAGGTAGAGGTTCAGATTCAATCTGCTAGCCAGTTATCCCAACACCATTGCTGGGAACAGGCCCCCAAATCTGGCCATAAACTGGCCCCAAACTGACCATAAACAAAATCTCTGCAGCACTGTGACATGGTCGTGATGGCCATGATGCCCACGCTGAAAGGAGTCGGAATGATTGCAAAGAACACCTGGCCCACCCAGGGCGGAAAACTGCTTAAAGGCATTCCTCAGCCACAAATAATAGCATGAGCAATCTATGCCTTAAGGACATGTTTCTACTGCAGATAACTAGCCAGAAGCCATCCCTTTGTTTCAACCCATCCCTTTGTTTCCTGTAAGGAATACTTTTAGTTAATCTATAATCTATAGAAACAATGCTTATCACTGGCTTGTTGTCAATAAATATGTGGGTAAATCTCTGTTTGGCGCTCTCAGCTCTGAAGGCTATGAGTCCTCTGATTTCCCACTCCACATGCTATATTTCCGTGTGTGTGTGTGTGTGTGTGTGTGTGTGTGTCTTAATTTCTCTAGCACTACTGGGTTAGGGTCTCCCTGACCGAGCTGGCCTCGGCACCATTTATTGAATAGGGATTCCTTTCCCCCATTGCTTGTCATTATCAGCTTTGTTGATGATCAGATAGTTGCAGGTATGTAGCTTTATTTCTGGGTTCTCTATCCTCTTCCATTTGTCTACGTATCTGTTTTTGTACCAGTACCAAGTTGTTTTGGTTACTGTAGCCTTGCAGTATAGTTTGAAGTCAGGCAGCATGATGTCTCCAGGTTTGTTCTTTTCACTTAGGATCGCTTTGTCTATTCAGGCTCTTTTCTGGTTCCATGTGAATTTTAGAGTAGTTTTTTCTAGTTCTGTGATAAATTATGTTTATGGTTTAATAGGAAGTGCATTGAATCTATAGATTGCTTTGGACAGTACGGCCATTTTGACAATATTGATTCTTCTATCCATGAGCATGGAATGGTGGGATGTTTTTCTATTTGTTTTTGTCATCTCTGATTTCTTTCAGCAGTGCCTTGTAATTCTCATTGTAGGGTTCTTTCACCTCTTTGGTTAGCTGTATTCCTAGGTATTTTGTTCTTTTTGTGGCTATTGTAAGTGGTGTTCTTAATTTGGCTGTCAGCTTGCTCATTACTGGTGTATAGAAATGCCGCTGATTTGTGTATGTTGATTTTGTATCCTAAATCTTTACTGAAGTTATCAGTTCAAGGAGCTTTTTGGTGGAGTGCTTAGGGATTTCTAAGTATAGACTTATATTGTCTGTGAAGAAAGATGATTTGACTTCCTCTCTTTCTATTTAAATCCCTTTTATTTCTTTCTCTTACCAGATGGCTCTGGCTAGGACTTCCAGTGCTATGCTGAATAAGAGCAGTGAGAGTGGGCATCCTTGTCTTGTCCCAGTTCTCAGGGATAATACTTCCAGTTTTTGCTCATCAGTTATAATCTTGGTGGTGGGTTTGGATCTTATTATTTTGAGGTATATTCCTTTGATGCCTAATTTGTTGAAAAGTTTTAAGATGAAATGATGTTGAATTTTATCAAAAGCCTTTTCTTCTTCTATGGAAATGGTTGTGGTTTTTGTTTTAATTCTGTTTATGTGGTGATCACATTTATTGACTTGTGTATGTTGAACCAACCTTCCATTTTTAGGAATAAACCCTGCTTGATCATGTTGAATTAGCGTTTTGATGTGCTGCTGGATTCAGTTTGCTAGTATTTTGTTAAGGAATTTTGTGTCTGTGTTCATCAGGGATATTGACTGGAAATGTTCTCTTTTCATTGTGTCTCTGCACAACTTTGGTATCAGAATGATGCTGGTTTCATAAAATGCATTAGAGAGGAGTCCTTCCTCCTTGATTTTTGCAACAATTTTAATAAAACTGCTCTTTATTTCTCTCGAGGGTTTGACTGGTGTAAATTGGGTATAGTTTACTGACTTTGTTTCTGGCTCAGCTTGACACTCCTAGGCTGTGCTCTCTAACCCTGAGGGCTGGCACCAGTCCTGTGGTTTTATTCGCTGGCCCCTCAAAGTCAAGTACCAGCTGTGCTAGGGGTGCTGAGGTGCTCTCTGGCTGCTAGCAAGAGCACTCCACTGGGGGGCCACCAGCTAAAGCACTCCTTTGGGGACAGCAGAGGCTGCTGGTGGTGCACTCCCTGGGGTGGTAAGGACTGCTAGCGAGGGCACTGTCAGGAGGCTGTTGGCAAAAGTGCTCCAGTAGAGTGGTGGGGGCCATCAGTAAAAGCACTACAGCAGTGGTCTTCAGCAGAACACCAGCAGAGCAGTGGAGGCTGTGCTATGTGCTCACTCCATTGCAAGCAGCCAGGCAGGGACCCTAGGAGGGGTCAGTAGACAGGAGACATGTAGCTCCAATTTGCCCTAGTTCCAGGAGGAAGACAGCCCAGATGTTTCTAGGTCTGGCAGTTAGCAGAGGCCTGAGCCACCTAGAGGAGTATGGAGAGCCTTGGGGAATGGGTGTCTATGGCTGTGTTCCTTTGCAGCTGTCTCTGCACCAAACTTCCTAGGTTTTGTGCAGACTCAAGCTCTGTCTCTGTTGACTTTCTGGGCAGGTCCCCCTGCCAAGTCAAATGTCCATGGGTATTGTGAGATTTCCTGCAGCTAGGATCCCAGAGGTCCATGGTGAGAGTGAGCCACACTGCAGTTATTTCACTTACCCTTTCCTTAGAAGCTGTTTAGGGGGCTGGGTGCGGTGGCTCACACCTGTAATCCCAGCATTTTGGGAGGCTGAGGTGGGTGTATCACTTGAGGTCAGGAGTTCTAGACTGGCCTGACCAACATGGTGAAACCCTGTCTCTACTAAAATACAAAATTAGCCAAGCATGGTGGCACACACGTGTAATCCCAGCTACTCAGGAGGCTGAGGCAAGAGAATTGCTTGAACCCAGGAGGCGGAGGTTGCAGTGAGCCAAGATCACACAATTGCACTCCAGCCTGGGTGGCAAGAGCGAAACTCCATCTCAAAAAGAAAAAAAAAAAGAAAAGAAAAGAAGGTGTTTAGGGCCAGGAATGAGTCCCAGTGCTTGGGCAACCCTGTGCAGGGTTCCGAGCTTCCTTCTCCTGCAGCCCCAGTGTCTCTGTCACCTTCCCATCCACTTTCAGCGCATTCTCTCAGAATATCTCAGCCTGCTTTTTGTGTGTGCTCCCATAGTAAATAGTGTTGCTGCTCTCATTGCATGCATCACTTATCATCTTTGCCTGATTACCTGGCTGTCTCTTCTACTTGGATGTATGCCTGTGGGTGAGAATCACAGCATATTCTGGTTTAATATCTCAGAATTGTGCTTGACGCATGCTCAACAAATGGTTTATAATGCATTTTTATTAATCTCACCATATTTATACTGCAATTGTCCATCCTCTAGATGCATTGCTCGAGCCTCATCCACTCATTATTCCTTATCTTTTCCTATTTCCACAGGTTAATAACATAACAATCTTTCAGAAGCAAAACTTTATCAAAATCTAGCCAAAGGGTAATAGAAAAATAAGTAGGAGATGGAGTTTACTACATTTAATTGCATCTGTGCATCTCTTTCTCTTTAAGCACAGAGTGTGTTTTCAGCCTCTGAGGAGATGCCAATTAGCATGACATATCTTTGGAAACATGAAGCTAGTATATCTTTGATATACGTGGAGCAAATCAACAAAGATAATGAGTCCAGCTGGTGGCTATGGAAGTGGACAGAAGGTAGGCAGATTTTAATGATTTCCAATTCTTCCGGATGCCAATTAGGAAATGACCAACAACGTGCAATCACTGTAGATTAAGAACAAGATGCCATAGGGAACATTTACATTACCAAGCTGTTTTTTAGACTGTCAACATTCCTCTTCATATTTAAGATAGGAAACAAGTTTACCAGGGACAAGGCTAGGAGAAGGGGATTGACTGCAAGGGCCTCTGAAGGGACATCTGGAGTGGCAGGAGTGTTCTACATCATGATTGTGGGGTAGCTGTGTGACTCTATACACTTACCAAAATTATCAGATTGAGCACTTAAAATCGGTAAATTTTTGCATATAAATGAAACCTTGAGAAACCTGATTTTTTAGAAGAAAGAAAGAAAAAGTAAAAAAGAGAAAAGAAAGAGGGAAGGAAAAAAGGGGATCAAGGCAAGAAGCAGAATGCTATGGTTCACATGTTTGTCTTCTTCAAAACTCAGGTTGAAGTTTAATCCCCATAGTGATAGTTTTGAGTGGTGAAGCCTTTAAGGGGAGAATGAATTAATCCACTTATGAATTAATAAATTAATAGATTAATGGGCTATCATGAGAGTGGAGCTGGTGGCTTTGTAAGAAGAGGAAGAGAGACCTGAGCTAGCGTATTAGCACGCTCATCCTCCTTACTGTGTGATGCTCTGCTCCCCCTCAAGACTCTGCAGAGTGTCCCCACCAGCAAGAAGGCTGTCACCGGATGCAGCCCCTCAACCTTGGATTTCCCAGCTGGCAGAACTGTAATAGATAAATTTTGTCCCTTATAAATTATTCTGTTTCAGTGTTCTGTTAGAAGCAACAGAAAACTAAGAAAATTGGTACCGAGAAATGTGGTATCGATGAAAATGAATACCTGAAAACATGGAAGCAGCTTTGGAACCAGATAATGGGGTGAGGCTGGAAAAATTTGGGAAAGCAGGCTAGAAAAACCCTATATTTCTGTAAAGGGAACATTAAAGATGGTTCTGGAGAGATCCCTAGAAGGCAAGAAGACTAGGGAAAGTTTGGAATTCCTTAGAGACTGATTAAGTGGTCATACCGAAATGCAGATAGAAATATGGTCAGTAAAGCCCATTCTAATGAAATCTCAGATGGAACTGGGATACAGATATCTACATATATCTATCTATATATATATATGTGTTTGTGTGTGTGTGTGCGTGCCTGTGTGTGTGTGTACACAGAAGGGATAAGCTCATGGGTTATGGATCTAGAATATATCTTCATAGATAGTCCATTTTGAAGCTGTTTCTTCAAAATGTAAAAAATCACTCAAGCCACTACCACTCATCACTTTTTAATTACATGTGCATCATGACAGCCATGGCTCAAAGATTTGGGTTATAGCTTCGTGAGGTTAGTTCTTGCTATAGACTATATCTTTACTTTTACTTCTTGTTACCAGGCTCTTAGGTTATTAATGAGTTTCTTTTTCTTAAAAAAGAAAGCCCGGTAAGAGGCTTATGCATAGAAATCTAAGAATCATGGGAATTATATGGTCTAATTCCATTGATGCTTATTAAATATAATTTCATATATAATAAAAAATATATGATGAAAAAATACATTTTCTTAAAACATCAGATAGTAAATAGAAAAAGGAAGAACAGCATTTAGCTAGTTATAAATAATGCTATCATTTATTGAGCATTTAATTCATACCTAGACCTTGGATAAGAACTTAAGAAAAATTATCTCATTTAATAAAAGCTTTGTAGCTTTTAATAAAAGGGTAACTTCTAAGATTTCTGAATTATTGAAATATTTAATCTTGCATTTTTCAGCTTTGAACTCTTATACATAACAGCTTGATTGGGTTGAAAATTATTTTCCCTTAAAATTCTTTCTAATTTATAATTTTTTTTTGAGACAGAGTCTCACTTTGTCACTCAGGCTGGAGTACAGTGGCATGATCATAGCTCACTATAGCCTCAACCTCCTGGGCTCCAGTGATCCTCCCACCTCAGCCTCCCAAGTAGCTGGGACTATAAGCACAAGCCATCATACCTGGCTAATTTTTAAATTTTTTGTACAGATGGGGGTCTTGCCATGTTGCCCAGGCTGGTCTTGAACTCCTGGACTCAATCTTCCTACCTCAGCCTCTCCAAGTGCTGGCATTACAGGTGTGAGCTACCACATCCAGCCTAAATTCTTAATTATTTGTGAGTTGTTACAAACTAGAGTCACTATACAATACTCAGGTGGCTTCCATTAATTTGCATTAATTATTTATAATACATTTTATTGTACATATTTAAGGTATACAACATGATGCTGTGGACTACATGTAGATGGTAAAACCATTATTATAGTGGAGCAGATTATCATCTCACATAGTTACCCTTCGTTTGTGTGGCAAGAATAGCTAAAATCTACTCATTTAGTATGAAACCTAAAACTGTGTAGTTGTATTACCTAAAGCCTTTAAGTCATACATTAGATCTCTAGACTTGTTTATCCTCCATATCTGTTCCTTTGTATCCTCTGATCTGCATCTCCTCTAATCTGCATCAATCTGAGCTCTTCCCTGGGTAAGCCAGACCCCCCCACTCAGTCCTGCTCTATTTGTGGAGCAACACTGCCTTTTATTCAATATATTTGTTATTACAATGCTTGTTGCAGGAAGTCAGGGACCCCAAATGGAGGGACCGGCTGAAGCCGTGGCAGAAGAACGTGGATTGTGAAGATTTTATGGACATTTATTAGTTCCCCAAATTAATACTTTTGTAATTTCTCATGCCTGTCTTTACTGCAATCTCTAAACATAAATTGTAAAGATTTCATGGACACTTACCACTTCCCCAATCAATACCCTTGTGATTTCCTATGCCTGTCTTTACTTTAGTCTCTTAATCCTGTCAGCCGAGAAGGATATATATCGTTCCAGGACCCTGTAATAATTGTGTTAACTACAAAATTGTACAGCATGTGTGTTTGAGCAATATGAAATGTGGGCACCCTGAAAAAAGAACGGGATAACAGCAATTGTTCAGGGAATAAGAGAGAGAACCTTAAACTCTGACCGCCGGTGAGCCAGGCAGAACAGAGCCATATTTCTCTTCTTTCAAAAGCAAATGGGAGAAATATCGCTGAATTCCTTTTCTCAGCATGGAATGACCCTGAGAAAGAGAATGCGCACCTAGGGGTAGGTCTCTAAACTGGCCCCCCCCCCCGGGGCATACCTGTCTCTTATGGTCGAGACTGTAGAGGTGAAATAAACTCCAGTCTCCCATAGCGCTCCCAGGCTTATTAGGAAGAGGAAATTCCCATCTAATAAACTTTCGTCAGACCAGTTGATCTCAAAACCCTGTCTCCTGATAAGATGTTATCAATGACAGTGGTGCCTGAAACTTCATTAGCAATTTTAATTTCGCCTCACTCCTGTGGTCCTGTGATCGCCCTGCCTCCACTTGCCTTGTGATATTCTATTACCCTGTTAAGTACTTGATGTCTGTCACCCACACCTATTTGCACAATCCCTCCCCTTTTGAGAATCCCTAATAAAAACTTGCTGGTTTTTGTGGCTTGTGGGGCATCAAAGATCCTACCAATGTGTGATGTCTCCCCCGGACGCCCAGCTTTAAAATTTCTCCCTTTTGTACTCTGTCCTTTTATTTCTCAAGCCAGCTGACGCTTAGGAAGATAGAAAAGAACCTACATGATTATTGGGGCAGGTTCCCCGATAATGCTTATATAGATGCGGCATAGATATAGGACAGAGTCAAAATACAGAAATCTAGATAGAAACAAATTTAGTACTCTTTTGTTGAAGATGTACTCATCCTTTGGGAAAGTTCCTACTAGACAATGTGTGATTGTTACAGCTTAGCTTACATTTGAAAGCATATTAACATACAATTTAACCTTCCATACAATGGAATATACAGATTACATTTTAACCAAACAATATGAGTCATAAGCCAAATTTGTCACTAAAATTCACTGCTAAATAGCTGGTTTAGCCTAGAGGAAAACAATAGGAAATGGTAGGAAAAAGGTAATTCCAGGATATTCTGAGCATGGAGACAAGCAGGAAATAAACATTCTGGTTTGGTACTATAACATGGTCATAAGTGAATAACATTGAATATGGCTTTTGTTTTATAACAAGATTTTAAAAAATAGGTGAATAACAATTCAAATAAGATTTAAAGGGCCTGCATTTCCTCCCCAGTAAGCTCTAAATGGAGGAAGATGATTAAGAGTCTAAAACAGAGGCTATTAAGAAAAGACACTCTGGCTCTAAGGGTTTGCCAAAAAAGAAAAAAAAGGAAAGACCGAAAAGTTGAGAGGAAGATGGATAGAGCAATTTTTACAAAACAGTTTTTTTCATTGCAATGTGTTTGGCATATGCCTGACATCCTTCCGATTTAACATTGCGATTGAAACGACACTTGCTGTAGCTTGGGCCTGCATTGTAATTAGGAAAACACCCTATACTCTGAGGCCAAGACGATCACTTGCTCTTTGTTAGCCAACAGTATAGTTTCCAGAAAATGTCTTAACCTTTCCAGTCAAACTGACACAATCCACATTGTGTTAATCCAATTGTGGATTGTGTCGATTCGATTGGATATGTGAACTGTTAAAGTTAACAGACATACTTTCGTAAAACAAACAGAACTGTCAATTTAGAAAATACAGCATATGTAACTAGATTCCTAAAGTAGAGCATTTTAAAATGTTTGAATCAGAATACCACAATACCAAAGAAATTCTCCGCAACTTGAAAGAGTACCTGCTAGACATTGTTTTTTTTTTTTTTTTGAGACAGAGTCTTGCTCTGTCACCCAGGCTGGAGTGCAGTGACGCAATCTCGGCTTACTGCAAGCTCTGCCTCCTGGGTTCACGCCATTCTCCTGCCTTAGCCTCCCGAGTAGCTGGAACTACAGGCACCCACCACTACGCCTGGCTAATTTTTTTTTGTATTTTTAGTAGAGACGGTGTTTCACCATGTTAACCAGGATGGTCTCTGTCTTCTGACCTCATGATCCGCCTGCCTCGGCCTCCCAAAGTGCTGGGATTACAGGCGTGAGCCACTGTGCCTGGCCTAGAACTTTTTATTCCAGCATGGTCCACAGACCCAACAGCATCAGCATCACTTGGGAGCCGGTTAGAAATGCAGACCTTCTAATTTAGAATTTGAACTTTAGGTGATTCTTATCCCTGCTAGAGTTTGAGGGGCACCAGCTTAGAATACTTAGTCTACTACCAGTGAGTGAAAGGTACGAAGGGAAAAAGAAGCCCTTTTCTGACAACATTTTTCTCCTTTTAAACCAGTAATCTCTTCAGAATAGGAACGTTTCTTATTTATCTTTGTGATACCTATAACTAGTAGTATCTGGTCTGTAACAGGCAATCAAATATTTGTTAAATAGCTGAATTTGCTAATAATCCATTTTTTAAACTCTCTTTAGCACAGGCAAGCTTAGAGAGATGCCGATAGAAAGGTTAATTCACCAGACTGGTATTTTCTAATGGCAGCTCTAGCAAATGAATATAGGTATATAATTCTATGTGGAAGACATTTTTCCTCAGTAGTTTGAAGACCTTGCTCAAAACTGTGAAGTCAGCCCTATGTAAAGTATAATATTTTGTCCTTTATAAGTAAGCTATTTTTTCACTCTGGTTTCTTTAATATTTTTCTTCTTTGTTGTCCTGTAGTTTCATCATATTCTAAATGTGGATTTTTTCTTTTTTTTCTTTAATCTTGCTTTCTTTTTTATTTTTTTTTATTTTAGGTTAGGAAGTATAGGTGCAGGTTTGTTATATAGGTAAATTCATGTGACAGGGGTTTGTTTTACAGACTATTTTATCATCCAGGTACTAAGCCTAGTACCCAATAGTTATTTTTTCTGCTCCTCTTCTTCTGGGATTCTAGTTATACATATATGATAGATCTTATCTCTACCCAGTCTCTACCTTTCTGTAATAGTTTCATTCTAACAAGTCTTGGGTTATATTTTGGATAATTCCATCAATTTATAGCCCAATCTGCTGTTAATAAATCCATTTTTTAAATTTTACTAGCTATGTGTTTTATTACTAGCATTCTATTCTTTTTTCCCTTTTTTATACTTCAGTAAGTTGACTTTAAAAACTATCTCATAAGAAAGAATAAAATATTTCTTAGGTCTCGAATATTTCTGTTATTTTAAATTATTTTCTTTTTTTTTTTTTTTTTGAGATGGAGTCTCGCTCTGTCGCCCAGGCTGGAGTGCAGTGGAGCAATCTCGGCTCACTGCAAGCTCCGCCTCCCGGGTTCACGCCATTCTCCTGCCTCAGCCTCTCCGAGTAGCTGGGACTACAGGCGCCCACCATCACGCCCAGCTAATTTTTTGTATTTTTAGTAGAGACGGGGTTCACCATGGTCTCGATCTCCTGACCTCATGATCTGCCCGCCTCGGCCTCCCAAAGTGCTGGGATTACAGGCGTGAGCCACCGCGCCCAGCCATTTTAAATTATTTTCAACATAGGCTTTTAAAATCATCTTTTTAGTTTGTTTCTATAGTTACACGCCCTTGGGGTGGTAAGTCTGCTGACTCTTGCTCATGGTGACTGTTTCCTCAAGTTTTTAATAATATTTTATCTCAAGTGTATCTTCAGTAGAGGTTTGGCTATTAGATTCTCATGTACTCTGGACTATAGGAGGAGTTTTGCATTCACTTCTTCCAGATTCTTCAGGGGTGTTGTTACAGGATCTTTGAGGTGTCATTTTTCTGGCTAGAAACCTTTGTGACCAGTGGTGCCTTTGCCCAAGTTTTGCTCAAGCCCCCTGGGCTTTTTTTGCCCACTTGGCCTGTCAGGCTGTGCTTGGCTTATACTACTGGCCTGGGTCCCACACCTGCCAAGGGTGAGTCAGGCATGGAGTTGTGACGGGTGTGTGAGCAAGCATGGGGTCTGGCCACTGTGCAGTCAGACGTGCCAGCTGCTGCAGTGGGGCAGGCAACTCCAGGTGCTAGCATGGGCTCAGGCACTCTGTAAGGATGCAGCTGGACTAGGCGCACTGGAAGCAGCTTCCACGACTGGCACTGGAAACACAGTGGCACCCGGAAGCTTGGAGATGCCAGGAACCATAGGGCCCCAAAGAGGGAATCACAGCCCTGGCTTGGGGAACCCCCAGGTCTAGGGTCCCTGAAGGACCACAGCTCTTCTCTCCTCTTCACCTGCAACATGGTGAGCAAGGAGCATGTTTCAGCCCTGTTTGTGTTACAGCTCTTTTAGTCTTGCCATTCGACAGGTCCCAAGTTCTTGTTTTGCACCCAGGAAGAATGAGGTATGCAGCCAAGTGGAAGGTGAGCAAGACAAAAAAGAGCTTTATTGAGCAATGGAACAGCTCAGCCTCCCACAGGGGGTAGCTTCTTTCCGCAGACAGGATGTCTTGATGAGTGTTCAGCTCCTAGCAGAAAGGAGACTTGGAGTGGGAAGATCTCTCTGCAGGCAGGTCATCCAGTCATCTCTGCAGCTCTCCACAGAGAGGAGGCCCTGGAGTTGGTAGCTCCTCTCTGCAGCTGGTCATCCTGATGTCTGCCCAGCTCTGGCTGAGCTGGGGCTACTCTCGGCCTCAGAGGGGAGGAAGTGCACACTGATTGGCCCATGGGTGGTCATGGGCAGACCTGGAAAAGGCACCACATATCTCCACACTGGCAGCCCAGGCCCCAGCTTTCAGGCCCTCCCTGGCCTGAAGGTGGAGCGTCACTGGGGACCTGCCCCCTTCTACCCAGGAACCTGTCTGTCTCCTGCTGCTGTTCATGGTGCTGAGGCTGTAGGTGCCAAGGGGTGCCTGCAGGCCAGTATGAGCTGCCCTCAGACCCTCCTCGGCTTCCCTCCTCTGCTCATTGGCGCCCAAAATCTGGAGGGGGACAAGGTGGCAGGGACTGGCATGTCAGCTCTGCCCTGAGCATGTGCACACCCCATGGGGCTGTCACAGTGCCCAAGATCAGCCCTGACTTTGCTCTGACATCAGAACAGGTGCTGATAGCAGGGAGAAGCCAGGCAGTGGGAACAGGCATTTCTGAGCCTGCGAGGGCAGGGGTCCTTCCCGAGCTCCCAAGAGTGCAGGGATGCCTGGGTCTGCAGCCACAATTTGGGCAGCTGCCGCTATGCCTGGGGGGATGGGGATCCTGCCTGCTCAGTGGAGCAGGAGGCCTGGGTCTGCAGCTGAGGTTTGGGCAGCTGCAGCAGCCCTGCCAGCTCTATGGAGTGGGAGGCCTGGGTCGGCAGCTGTGTTTGGGGTGGCTGCGGCTGCACCTTGGGAGCTCCTGCTCCACCAACTTGGAAGGGGTGGGGCTCCCACTTGTTGCCAGCTCCACGGAGTGTGCAGCCCCAGCTGCGCCTCCTTGCTGCAGCTGGCATAATGACAGTGGCCGCTCCAGATGGCCCCTGCTGCCATCAGTATCACTAATAAAGGAACATTTTTTTCGTTGATTTCTCAGCTTGGAATTTCTCACATCATGCAGAGAGTATGGATACTCATTTCTGGAATTTTTAAAAGGTAACTTTTTTCTACCCTAACTCAGAAAGAAAACATTTCCCTGAGTTTAGTACGCTGTTTTTCTCAGCCACCAAAGTGCAGCCCTTGATGAGAGGGCGCTTGTGTGTATGTAAATATCAATGCCCAGCCATTTTCTAGTCTAATAATCCTCCACCAGTCTCTGCTTAATTAGCTTCTGTACTAACTGCTCATATTCTTTCTTCATTGTACTAACTTCTTTATTGCCTTAAGCATATTGTTAATTATTTATTAGGATTGACCAGAATTCTGCTTTGTGTATTATATGTAGTTCAACTTGTTGTCTTTCTTTTATAGTATTTGTATCCATCTGGTATTTAGATATTTTAGCTCAAAAAGTCATATTCTGATACATCATAATATGATGTATCAGCTACTATGTCTGGCAAAGTTTCTTGAGGAAGGACAGGAGACCAAACCCCAGTCTGGATCCCTTCCATTGAGATTAAGGAGAGAGGAGGGGATCAGTGCCAAGGCAAAGAGCCCCAAGCACCGCAGAACCACTCTTTGCAATTCTGATTTGCAATCACTCCACTGACAACACATAAGCAAGATGGATGGAGAGAAGACAATCTCCTGGGTTTTGATTCACCCTCCCTGGGGATTTGAAAAGAGCACTTAGAGGAGAGAATGCCTGATGTGGCTCACCTCTGATCTCAGGCTTTGCACTGCCCTGGTATTACTCTATGAACACCAGTAATCTGGGGCTTTTGTCTTTAAATTTCTGTTCTGAGTGCAGAAAGTGATGCTTGCCCCTAGACAGCTCAGGAAGAGACCAGACTATAGCTTAAAGCCTTTCACTAAGCTTTCCTGTCACTGCTGTCACCAAGGTACAGACTGTGAGACTGAGGCCATCCTTCAACCAAGATGTAGCTGCCCATCCACTCACAAGTCCAGACTGATCTCAGCCTTTTTTTTTTTTAATTTCTCAAATCCTCTTCTTTTTCCTTTCTATTGTTTCTTTAGGTCTGATTTTCAAATAGAGAACCAACAGTTCATACTGATTTTAATATCTTGATAGACATATATAATCTGGCATATTGACCTTCCTTTCTGGGTATTTCCTTTAACTCCTGCTATCTCTCAGATATGCATTAAAGGTCATTGTTATATTTTATTCAACTCTGGGGGGCTTTACAATATAAGGGTTTGGGAATTGGCATGCTCAGAAATTATTGAAACCAGAAATCACTTTTATCTTTTCAAATCTGTGAAACACATATCCTTATGCATTTGAATTGGCTACTTTTCTTTCACCCTTTGCCAAGTTTTCCATGAGATAGTTTTTAAAATCAGCTTAATATTGCTTGGGTCATATGAGCTTCATGATAAACCCTATGATCTTTAAAATAAACAGGAATGTGGCAAAGAAAAAATTAAGAACCTCTGTCTCAACATGAAGCCATAAGGCAGGGTTTTGTTTTGTTTTGTTTCTAATGAGGTAGTGATATAATTATGGTTAAGAGTGTGGGCTTTAAAGTCAGAAATTCAAGTTGGATCACGTGAAGGCTCACTCAGTTTTAAACTACATAAACTTCAGTTGGGTTCTTAATCCCTCTAAGCTTTAGTTTGTGCATCTGTAAAAGTGGCTAATAATAATAGCTACCACGTGCATTGATGTGAGAATTAAATTCTATAACGAGCGCTTAATACAGAGCTGATCATACAGCAGGTACCTAATTAAAAGCTAGCATTATTTTTATTATGTTTATTATGTTTTCTGACTTAGGAATATTGCAAAAGATGAATTAAGGTGTTAGACAACTCCCCTTTTTGTTTTTCCCTGTAAAGCCTCATCTACTCTCATGTCCTGCATTTATATTTATATTTGAAAAGTGACAAACCCCCTAAACTGGCAGATATTCAAGTATTATTTCAATGTAAACCCTCAGCTGCCTCTTTCAGTTTTACTGGTTTTCCCTATTATTTGCAGTTTCTGCAAAGTATGGTAATTTATATGAACCAGAAAGACTTTAGAGCCATTTAAATCTATTGTATTTGTTTAGTCTGATAATGATTTGGAATTAAGATACCTATTTTCCAGGTTTAGCGATACTCTACCTATCTCATGGGTTTTATATTAGGATCACAAGAAGTAACATATGTTAAAGTGCACTGAAATTAGACTATATGAGTATCATAATGGCTACATAAAATGATGTTATAAAATAGATAAAACTATGCCTGCATAATTTTGCTATTAAACGTATGTTTAAATACATTAAGGATTTAAAACAAAAATTTATATATTACTGACTGGGGATAAGTTTGAAGAATTTATCTTGTTTCATGATTGCTTGAGTTTCTATTGATGCTTTTGTATTTTGCTTTTCTAGATTTCATTAACATCATTTGAAAAATCTTTGGATCATTGATTTAGATTTTTAAGATAGGGTTTAGGAGACATTTATTCTGGCCAAGATTGAATAACAGGGACTAATTCACACTCCTGCCTAAACAACAAAAAAAGCTGGACAAAATATATAAAAATAATACTTTTCAGACATTCAACAAGAAGAAGCTCATGACCCTGACTCCCAAAAGAAGGGAAGTAAGCAAGGTAAGGCTTGCAGTCATCTCTGTTTTCTGCTGCAGGCATTTAGTGAATTTTGGCATAGGAAGGAGTGAAGCAGGAATAGGGCCATATGAGGGAAAGTCGAGTGAGGTCCAGAAGATGCAAAATTTAGAGAGATGCTTGCTGCCGGGGTCATGCAGGCACAGAGTTAGCCCAGAGGAAGAAGAATGTGGAGTCCTCCTTGAGCTGGGGAAGGTTAGGTGGCAGGAATTCATAAGAAAGAGTCCAAAGTAAAAGAGACGATGAAGAAAAACAGTTACAGATATCTGCACTGAGTCTCCTTTTCTGACTGATTACTAAGTTCTGCAGGTATAGAGTGACCCCAAGTGAATGAGAAAGGAGACATTATACAGGGCAGAACGTTACTGTAGATAACATAGGGCTGGTTGTGGATATTGAGTTCTAGCCAACCAGCTAAAGCAACCATGCTGAACAACCAGAACATTCAGTAGAGACCCAAGAACTGTCATTGCTTAAGAGGAGAACCAAAGTAGGCCGGGCGCGGTGGCTCACGCTTGTAATCCCAGCACTTTGGGAGGCCGAGGGGGGCGGATCACGAGGTCAGGAGATCGAGACCACGGTGAAACCCCATCTCTACTAAAAATATAAAAAATTAGCCGGGCGTGGTGGCGGGCGCCGGTAGTCCCAGCTACTCGGAGAGGCTGAGGCAGGAGAATGGCGTGAACCCGGGAGGCGGAGCTTGCAGTGAGCCGAGATCGCCCCACTGCACTCCAGCCTGGGCGACAGAGCGAGACTCCGTCTCAAAAAAAAAAAAAAAAAAAGAGGAGAACCAAAGTAGTTTTAGAGTAAAGGCTAATCCAAACTCATCCTAACAAACCTTAAAAACAAGTTTCAAAAGAGTCAAGTTGTTCTGCAACTAAATTAACTGCCTACTGGAAAAAAATGTGACAATTTTTAAAGGAAGTTAACAAAACTAGACAAACAACATTATATTAACAATAATAAGCACCCAATTAAAATTAGTAGAGAGGTGAAGAAGCAGAAAAATGTCACATACAGAAGAGAAAAATCAGTTAATAGAGTCAGACCAAGAATGACAGGTGATGGAATTAGCAGTCTAAAGGAAACATTAAAATCATGAAGAAAGAAATAAAATTTTCACTAAATTTAAGAAGATTGAAATTAAACAGGCAATGTTTTTGGATTATACCAGATTCAAATGAAAAATCAGTAACCAAAAGATCCATGGAATATATCGAAACACTAGCATGTTACACACACACAAACACACACACACACTTCTTAATAACACATGGGTCAAATAATCACAAGAAACATTAAAAAATATTTCAAACTGAATGATAAGAAAGCACAATATATCAAAACATGTGAGAGATAGGTAGAGCAGAGTATAAAGCAAAATTTATAGCTTTAAATTACTGTTAGAAAAAAGACTAACATTAATAATCTAAGCTTCTGACTTCATGAACTAGAAGAAACAACAATTTGAATTTAAAAATAAGTAAAAGAAGGAACTAATAAATGTAGAAGCTAAAATCAATACAATTTTAAAATTGAAATGATATAATTCTATAAACTCCTTCAGAAAATATAACTTGACACTTTCAGACTCATTTTATGAATCCATCATGACTCTGATAGCAAAATCAGACAAAGGCATTGCAAGAAAGGAAAATTATGAACAATACCACTGATGAACATGGACAAAATAGTCCTTAACAAAGTTGTCATGGAGAATCCAGTAATATGTATAGATGATTATATATTATAACTAAGTAGAATTTGTGAAAGAAGTGAGAGGTTGTTACAACATTGGAAAATCAAGCAATATAATTTATATATTAATGAAATATAAAGAAAATCATATGATTTTTTCAATATAGGAAGAAAATGCATTTGGCAAAATTAATTTCCTACTTTGTCACAAACTGTCAAAAACCCAAGCAACTTCAAATTGATGAAGGCCATATATGAAAAATCTACAGCTGATATAATACTTCTTGGTAGGCTGAGGCAGGCAGATCACTTGAGGCCAAGAGTTTGAGACCAGCCTGGCCAAAATAGCAAAACATCATCTCTAAATTAAAATTTAAAAAAAAACACTTCTTGGTAAAATATAATATTTTTTCCTTTAAAATTGGGAACAAAACAAGAATGTCTACTAACACTTCTAATAAATATTGTCCTAGGGTTCTTGGCCAGTTAAATATGGCAAAGAGAATAAATAAAAGACTTACAGATTAAAAAGAAAGAAAAAAAGCTATTGGCAGATGATATAATTATATATTAGAAAATTCTAAAGAATTTACAAAACAACAACTATATCTAATTAATGAATTTAGCAACTTTACAGAAACATCAAAATGCAGAAGAATTAATGGTATGCCTATATACTGGAAATGATTGGGAAAAAAAATTTAAGAAATAACATATTCTCAATAACTTCAAAAAATCAATATAAATTTACATAAACTTAACAAAATATGGTCAAGATCTGTATGCTAAAATCTACAAAATATTTCTTTTTTCTTTTTTTTTTTTTTGAGACAGTCTTGCTCTTGTCACCTAGGCTGAAGTGCAGTGGCGCATCTCAGCTCACTGCAACCTCCACCTCCCCGGTTCAAGTGATTCTCCTGCCTCAGCCTCCTGAGTAGCTGAGACTACAGGCATGCGCCACCATGCCTGGCTAATTTTTGTATTTTTAGTAGAAGCGGGGTTTCACCATGTTGGCCAGGCTGGTCTTGAACTCCTGACCTCAGGTAGTCTGCCCACCTCGGCCTCCCAAAATGCTGGGATTACAGGCGTGAGCCACTGCACCCAGCCAAAATATTCCTGAGAAAAATTATGAAAGATCTAAATAAATGGAGAGATATACCATGCTCATTGATCGGAAGTCTTGGCATTGTTCTAACGTCAGTGTTTTCTAAATTGATCTATAGATTCAGTGCAATCTCAATCAAACTCTCAATGGAATATTTTCATAGAAATTGACAAGCTGACTTTAAAATTTATGTAGAAAATGCAAAGAACCTAATAAAGCTAAAAGAATTTTGAAAAAAGCAGAAAGAACTTAATAACAAAATTTGAGGACTGTGACTGCCTGACTTCAAGACTTCTTATATGGCTACACTAATCAGGTCACTGTGATATGGTCATTATAGTAAACATATAAGCCAATGAATCCAAATAAAGAATCTTTAAGTTGCTCTACACTATTTTGTCAATCAAATTTTTACAAAATTGCCAAAATATAATTTAGTGGGGCAAAATAGCCTTTCAACAAATGGTGCTAAAACAACTGAATTGTATGGAATGCGGTACAAAGAAATAAATTTGACTTAAATCATAGTCTTACACACAAAAACTAAAACTAGAAAATTCCTGGAATAAATTTTCACAATCTTATGAAAGGCAATGATTTCTTATGACAGGCAATGATTTCTTATGACACAATAAACACAAACCATAAAACAAATAAATTGATAAATTTTATCAAAACTAAAACCTGCTCTGCAAAACAGAATGTTAAAAAAGCAGAAAAGCAAGCCACACACCTAGAGAAACAACTATTAATATTTGAAATACATATATCTGACAAAGTTCTTATATTCAGAATATATAAAAAACTCCAATAATTCAATCCAGATTACAAACTAATTTTTTAAAAAATATATAAAATATTTGAGTAGCAATTTTACAAAAGAAGAGAATGCCCAATAAGCTCATGAAAAGATGTTTAATAGCATTAGTCATTAGAGAAATGCAAATTCAGACTACCATGAGACACTCTCTAGACTCGCTACAGGCTCTCTAGACTGGGAAACATTAAAAAGAAATAGAAAATGATAATACTAAGTGTTGGAAAAGATGTGGAGCAATTAGGACTCATACACTGCTGGTAGAAGTGTAAAATGTTATAACCACCTTGGACAAGATTTTGGCAGATTCTTACAAAGTTAAATACATACTTACCAGTAATTTCACTCCTAGATATTTGCCCCAAATAAGTAAAAACTTATGTTGACATCAAAAGACATGGACACAAACATTTATAGCCATTTTATTCGTAACTAGTAACTGAAAATAATACAAATATCCATTAACTGGTGAATGGATAAAAATTATGATATATTTACACAATGGACCACTACTTAGAAATAAAAAGAAATGGCATCACAATACGAATGAGTCTCAAAAACATACTGAGCAAAAAGCCAGAAACAATAGATTGTATAGTGTATAATTTCATTTATATGGCATTATAGAACAGGCAATAGTAATCCGTGATGGAGAAATCAGATCAGTGATTGCTTAGATCTGAGAGTAGAGGGTTGTTGTCTGCAAAGGGGCATAAAAGGAACTTTTGGAGTTATAGAAATGTACTACATGTTGATTAAGGTTCTATGAGTATATATATTTTATTTTAAAAAATCATTGAACTGTAAACCTAAATCACATTTTATTGTATGTAAACTATATCTCATATTTTATTTAAAACAAAAATAGATGCTGTTTTCAATGTTGAAAAATATTTAATCAAGACAAGCAAACAAATCTGATTAGAGCCCAGTAAGTGGAGAGAACATGATCACACTTTTTCTTTATATTTGATGCATTAATGTCCTCAGCATAAAGACTGTAAGTTTATTTAGTAATTCTTATCTATTATTTAAGGTCACACAGTTAATTTTTAAAGCTTCACATGACAACACTAAACAATAAACTAGCTTAAAAGTTGGCATCTGCATTGTGGATTTAATATAATAATGTGTGCTCATCATGACAAGCCAAACAATACAGAAATGTATACATATATAAATAGTCCCTAACTCTCCTGTATGTGTGTCCAACCCTCCCTCCCCATTCCCAAACTTTTAGAAAAACAACAGAAGCAATTTTCTATGTATTCTGCCATCCCCTCTCTCTGTTATGTCAACACATACGAACACCCATTTATATTAAGAAAGGAAGAGAGACCTGAGCTAGCATGTGAGCACATGCAATGTAATTATTATTTAAAATAAAAAAGTTTAAGTTAATATTAACAGATTCAACTTACAATTTTTTAAAGTTGCATAGTTTTCCAGAGACTGGTTGTACCACAACATATTCAACCATCTCCATGTCGATGAACATCCAGATTTTCTTTCCTATTTTTTCCCTTTGTTTATAAAAATGAAGTCATATTCTCTATATCATATACATATATAATATACACATATGAGCATATGAATATATACATAGTCTCTATAACTTGTTTTTCATTGAACATATTTTGAACATGTGTTTAAGTTAATACCAACAGTTTCAACTTACAATTTTTTAAAGTTGCATAGTTTTCCAGAGATTTGTTGTACCACAACATATTCAACCATCTCCATGTTGATGAACATTCAGATTTTCTTTTCTATTTTTGTTAATACTAAGGATGCTCAGAGTGCCAAGTTTATAGTTTATGCTCAACAAATATTTATGAATCAAAGAATTAATGCTGGAATAAATATCTTTATTCTGAAATCCATAAGGAAAAGAGCATATCAGAAAACATTCTTTATCTCCTCCACTTCATTCTACTTGTGGCTTTCACTTAACCTTGTCATAGGCATTTAACAGTGATAACAGAGATTTTCAATTTTTAAAAAATTCAGCACCAAATCATACATGACATGCCAAAGTTTGAAATGGAGGAAAGTGGAGTTGTCCTGGCTGAAACGGAGTGAAAGGGTGAGGCTCCACTCCAGCAACCCAGGGACATCTTGTAAAGTTCCGCGGAAGAGGATTTGAAGTCCAATGATCTACAGCTCGGTTAATTTATCCCCCTCTCCCATTACTATTTCTGAGGTCAGTGCCTGAACTTGAAAGAATTCTAATGCTGTTTTAATGGCGGTGAGGTTGTTTTTTCAGTGAAAATGCTCCTAGTAAAATCGCAAAGATCTAAGCCAGAGTTTTGGTTCTGTTTTTTTATGCAATGTTGCTACTAATTGCTAAAATGAAAGGATGTGATGTATAAGCACCATAAGTACGATGTAAATATTTCCATTTGAGTCAGAATTTAGAAAGAAAATCGTAATACTGTACCTTGCTATTCACGATACGTAATTTTGGAAAATGTGATGAAGGCAGTGTTCAGTTTGAGTTAGTGCAGGAGATGCTATAAGTATGTATTGTGCTTCATATAGAACAAAACTTGCTGGCCTGTTAGTATATAAAGACAAAAATTACTTGTCTATGCTTGTATGATATAAACATAAAACATATTTAAAATAGCTTTCTTTTTTTTTGACATGTTTTCATCTGATAAAATAGCTTTCCAATAGAAACTTCATTCAGTTTCAACTGGATGAACATCTAGATGTTTTCTTTACCCAGATCTGTATATTTCCTGATTCAGTTTCAGTATGTATTTTCAGGGCAAACCACTTAATAAAGTATTGAAGAAGTATTTGCTGTTCAGCCATATAACAATGATGTCCTCCTTACCACCGTTAGGAGGCTCTCAGACCTAGCTCTGCAAAAGCTAGGAAAATTGAGTAAAATAGACGTGATCCCTATTATCCTAAAAGTTTATAATTAGACTCTATACATACTTATTGTCAATTATCTAGATTTGCCAAATACAACAGTCTCCTGACAGCACCACAGCTCTGGTCATATTACATCACCCAGTGTAATTATTATTTAAAATTAAAAAGTTTATATAATGCAGGGATTTTATACCCTCAAAGCCACCCTTTTCTCTTCCACAGTGTTAAAGGGATTACACTATTTTCATTCATTCAACAAAGATATAGTACTTGTTGCTATGTGTCAACACTGTTTTAGTGATGGGGATAGGCAAGAGAGCTTACATACTAGTAAGCAAGTACATATCATATATGCACAACAAATTAATATAATATTAGGTAGTGATTTATTATATTGTCAAGGTAGAGATGAGTGACATGAAAAATACAGCATTTAATGTCATTTAATATTAATATAATTTAATATATTAGATTTAATACAATGTCATTTAAATAGGTCAGGTAGACATTAATAGTTAATGGCATGAAAAAATACAATGGAATAGGGAAATACAAATTGATGTGGGAGTGACAGTGAGAGATGCTTTTTTTTTTTTTTTTTTGAGACAGAGTCTCACGCTGTCACCCAGGCTGGAGTGCAATGACATGATCTCGGCTCACTGCAGCCTCCGCCTCCTGGGTTCAAGTGATTCTCGTGCCTCAGCCTCCTGAGTAGCTGGGACTACGGGAGTGCGCCACCACACCCGGCTAATTTTTGTATTTTTAGTAGAGATGGGGTTTCACCATGTTGGCCAGGATGGTCTCAATCTCCTGACCTTGGGAGCCGCCCACCTCGGCCTCCCAAAGTGCTGGGATTACAGGTGTGAGCCACTGCGCCCGGCGAGAGATGCTCTTTTAAATAGGATGATCCTTGAAGACTCCTGTACTCAATATCTGAATAAAGTTGTGAATTAAGTGGGGTAAGTTATGTGAGGGTCTGCTGGAAGTACATTTTTCTTGGCAAGATGAACAGCAACTGAGTAAATGCTGAGAATACAAATATGTTTTATTTCAAGAACAGTCAAGAGACTTGGTGTCTGCAACCAAGTGCTTTAAAGGAAGCACATAGGAGATACGTTCAGAGTCAGGCAAGGGCCACATCATGCAGGTCTTACACAGGGCAGGCATGATTTGGGATTTTATTATGAGTGAAACAGGAAGTCATGTGGACGCTATACTATAGGTAGGCAAGAGTGGAAGCAAAACCATCTAGGAGGCCAGTGCATAATCGAAGCTAAAGGGGGTGGTAGGCAGCAATGGAAGTGAGAAAAAGTAAAAAGGTTGGGATACATTTTGAAAACAGAGATGACAGAACTTGCTAATAGATTAGCTGCAGAGAGTGAGGGAAAGGAAAGAATGAATACTGTTTCTGACCTGTACAACTGGATGAATAGAGATGACCTTTACTGAGATGGAAAAGACTGGGGAAGGAGCTGATTGTGAAGGTTGCTATGGTTAGATATCCCCTCCAAAACTCATGTTGAAATTTAATCCCCAATGTGGCAATATTGAGAGTGGGGGGCCTTTAGGAGGTGATTCATTCATGAGGGCTCATTTATGGATCAATGAGTGAATGGTTATCATGAGAATGGAACTGCTTGTTTTATAGGAAGATGAAGAGAGACCTGAGCTAGCACGTGAGCACATGCAGTCCCCTCAGCATGAGATGGCCTGCACCCACCTCAGGACACTGCAGAGAGTTCCCACCAACAACAAGTCCCTCACTAGATGTGGCCCCTCAACCTTAGACTTCTCAGTATCCATAATTGTAAAAAAAAAAAAAATCCAGTCCTTTCTTTATAAATTACCCAGTTTCAGTTCTGTTGTAAGCGACAGAAAATGAACTAAGACATGGGGACAATCAATAGCTGTACTTAGGATTCTAAGTTGCCTGTCAGAAGATATGTCAGGTGGGCAGGTAGATATACAAGTCTGGAAACTGGTGAGGAGGTCAGAGTATTTAAATCTATAAAATTTGAAGAGAAACACAGGCCTCTGGTAGAGAAAAAAGAGAACACAACCAGCCGGGGCCCCAGGATGCTTCTACATTGAGAGGATCAGGAGCTGCCACTGGGTAGGAGCCAAATTAGGCACAGTGCCCTGGAAACCAAGGGAAGGAATTGTTTCAAGATGAAGAGATTGTTCGGCTGTATCAAAAACTATATTTTGGGTAAATGAAAAAAAATAGACGTTGTTTCTAAATTTGTCAAGGTAAACAGTGATAATGAGAATGGTGAAGTGAAGTGGTGGGTTGGAAACCCTGACAGGAATGCGCTGAAGATAAAATAAGAGGTGAAGAAGGAGCAGCTAGCAGAACCAGCTGTTCCAAGATGTTTGGCTAGAACAATGGACTGCAAAAAGTGTGATTCCTGGAGGGGTATTAAGAGTTAAGGATAGTTTTCTTTTATTTTGCTTTATTAAGAAGGGAAGACTGCAGAACTCTCAGCACGTAATTACTCCATCCAAACGTCTGCACTAAGAGACAGCCCAACTCTAGCACGGCTCCTAGCAGCATAAGGCCCTGTCTCCTGGATGCTCCCTCCCCGTCCCCATTAAAATGCCTGCTTTTCTTAAAAGGGGTTACAACTGAGAATCCTTCCTCTTCTCTGTAAGATGTATATATGTCTCCCATAACTCAGGAGTGTCTTTCTCAAAGACAAGAACGTCCCTCAGGAAGGATGGAGCCTCTGTCTCCCAGTGTTTGTGGGAGGATGGAATCCTAACTTTGATAATTGCCAGGTGGAGTGCACAGCTGGCTCAATCTCACTTCCACTGATCAACCTCTTGTAATTTTTTACTTCCCTGACTCTACTGAGCATCTTCTCGCCCCCTCCCTACTCCCTTCACAATACCCAGTTACCTCTGCACAAACTGGAATCGAGCTCAGCCCTTTCACCTATTGTCAGCAATTACTGAAGAAGATCTGTTTTCACTGTTTTGACTAATGACTGACCTTGTTTATCTTTGACAGTAGGGAGAGATTGCAGCATATGGGCAGGTGGACGGGATTACTCCAACAGAGAGAAGAATGATGATACAGGAGAGAGACTAAGGTAATTTGGAGACTCGAGACCTTGAGTAGGCAAGGGTCCCTGTACATGGCATGAGATTGGCAGTCCATCAGCTGCATGAGGAATGCAGTCTAGGGCTTCGGGTCCCAGTAGGATAGTAGGTTAATGGCAGAGACACCTGGAAATTTTCTCAGGAATGCTTCTAGATTTTAAACTGAGGTAAGGGGCCAGGCCATAAACTGAGAGTGACGAAGAGAAGGAAGCTTTTAGAAGTTTGAGGAAAAGAGACATTGTAAAATAGTTGTCTTAGAAAGTGGGAAAGCAAATTGGCAAAGGAAATGCTTTGTTCTCTATCACTACAACCACTATCAAAGTCCCAGGATAATAAGACTCACAAGTGAGATGATCGTTTCTCGCTTTACACATAAAGTGCTGTGGCTGCCTGGCCAACAGCCTTTCTCTGGCCCAGGCTTTCTTCGTTTTTAGACCTAAGCTTGCCTCCCACTACTGGTGCTGAAATTCCAGAAACTTGCTTTCCTACTAGTCTTTCTTTCAACTAAGTCTTTGCTTATTATCTGTTTTGGCCAAGGAGACCGGAAAAGAAATCCATTCTCGGGGGTGGGACTCTTCTTGGAATTATTTTCTTCATTGATCAGAGGGAGATGCTCTAGGAGAAGTGCCTGCTCCTGTCTTGTGGCCTTTGAATTCTGTGACGTGGGGTGCGGGGTGTGGCTGTGACAGCCACCTCACAAAGGTGAGTAGAAGCAGAGACTGTGCAGACTCAGTGGATCCAGAGATCTGCACTGTGAACCTGCTGACACCTCTGTCCTGGAATTGTGTTACTTTAGTTTTATTGACCTTTAACCACTTTTAACTCAGTGTTCTTTTACTTGAAACCAAAGCATCCAAGCAGATACAAAATGTGGCTATAGGTAGATAAATTAGGAAATTAGGCCACAACCAGTGATATTCGGAACATATAATAGACCAACATCACAATTATATTGTTCTTTTAAATGTTGAGACAGAGTAAGGCAAATGGTTTAAATACTTCGAATTCTTCTACATTATATAAATAGAAAATCTAATTTACTCTTGAATTGTTAGTATTCTACCTTTAAATTTCATAGTATGTCACACAAGGTCTAATATTAACATACCCTAAATTCACTCAATATATATATGCATGCATTCTATAGCTGAAAGTAATAATTTGAATAGAGGAGAGATATACGTGTGAAATACTTTTACTTATAATTGTTTTAAGGAAGACATTATTATTGAAATTATAATTGCCAGAGATCACTAAGCTTAAGATCTAAAGTTGCAGGAACATAGCCTATGATGTTGAGCTGCTATTAAAGAACAATTGTATTTTTCCACAATCCTTTCCTGTTTCTCTGCTACGAGTAAATCATCGTTATTGAAATATAGGGATCGCTGTGGATTTCACAGAAGATCAATATTTCTCTAAGCCTACATGCCTTTAATTTTAGATTAAATACTTGTGGGGATTGCGGGAGTGGGGATAAAGAAACTTATAACAACAACTACAAAAAACCCTGGACTAGTGCGGTTTCCTAGCACACTTGGCTACTACCACCTAGCTCTATTGAGTTTCTGATGTTGGATAGAGCATTATAATTGTGAACATATTGCAATCTTCAGAATGCCCTTTACAGTCTTGTAAAAGAAGACTTGTTAACTACATTTAAGGCTAAACACCTTTTGAAAAAGGATAATTTCCTTTCTTTAAGGTGTTATAGAACCCCTATCAATCTCAAAAGAAATTACCTTCAGAGGTAGAGAAGAAAACAATCCCCTTTATGGTAAACTGCTTTTCTTCAATGAGTTAGAATGCCTCAGCTATTGAAAGCTTTATAGCTTTATTTGTTGGAAACATGGCAGAAAGAACTCATATAAATTATATTTGTGTAAACTGCTGTTTCTATTGCTGCAAGTGTTTTAGCTGATGTTTTATGTATTTAATCTTTATGTAGTGTCCCATTAATGCCAAAAAGAATTGCATAGACAGAATGAGATCACCTCCATGAGTTTTCTAAGGAACAGATTTAGCATAGAAATACTTGCCAAGAATAATCCACAGCAAGCTCTGGGAAACCAGTTTTGGAATTAAAAGTCACAGCCAGTTCAGCCTCTTATTTTTTTGCATTTGTAGTCCCCTAGATTAAATTATGGAGAATGTGAATCGTTGAAAGAAGAATTCATGTCAGAATTGTGTTTTCACAATACTCTCTGGGATATACATTTGTTTACTTGGGCTAGTTTGCAACAATGTAAAGTTTTAAAGGTTAAATTGAGAAAATTCAAAACTAGGACAACCTGTGATTCTGTATTTTATTCCCTGACATTTCAATATTTTATAAGAATAAAATTTAGAGGAGGCAGAATCACAGTAAACAATTAAATTTTTTCTTACTGCATTCAATAAGACCACTGGCAACCCAATCACCTAAACATCTAGGTGAAGAAAATGTCTAACTTTTTACAGATCTATCAACACATTTCAAATTATATAGCATCTATATTTTTAAAAGAATTTCATTTCTTAGAATTTATAATCCTCAGGAACTAGGTCCAAATATTTTGCTACATTAGTATTGTTATTAATAAAAATAGGAAGTAGGGAGAATTATCTAAAGTGTTAATAAAAGAAAATTTGGCTAAAGAAGAAAGTAGTAAAACTGTACATTGGAATACTATGTATACGTTAAAACTTACTGAACAGGCCGGGCACGGTGGCTCACGCCTGTAATCCCAGCACTTTGGGAGGCCGAGGCAGGTGGATCACTTGAGGTCAGGAGCTCAAGACTAGCCTGGCCAACATGGCGAAACCTGTCTCTACTAAAAATACAAAAATTAGCCGGGCGTGGTGGCAGGTGCCTGTAATCCCAGCTACTTAGGAGACTGAGGCAGGAGAATCGCTTGAACCCGGGAAGCAGAGGTTGCTGTGAACGGAAACCAAGCCACTGCACTGCAGCCTGGGTGACAGGGTGAGACCATGTTCAAGAAAAAAAAAAAGAAAAAAACTATTGAACAAAAGCTTAAATGACATGGAAATATATTTGCAATACATTATTAAGTATACAAGCATGTGACAAAACACTATATAAAATACTATGTGCACTCATGTATTATTGGAGTAATGGCTGTCTCTCCCACCTGGGAAAAAACTTCATTTTGTTCATTATGTCCAGTACAATGCCTGGCACATCGTAGTCAATGAGTAAATATTTGTTCGTATATAGTGTATATTTCCCTCCCTGGTAATGAGATTACTGAGATTTATGATTAATGAGATACATAAGATTATTTTCTTATTTTTTATGTTTTTCTAAAATTCTTCACAATGAATATGTGTTTCTTTTATAAATACCAAGCTACAATGCAGGTTTGCCATCTGTATATTTCACATAATTCCTTTTTCTGCCATCATTTAGAACAATATATGTCACTAATTCAAATGAGTTTAACTTCCAACCTGAAATATAAAAGAGATCAACAAAGGAAAGATGAAGTAGAAGAACAATGCAGAGCAAATCTGCTGCTGAGGCAGTCCCTGGAAGTTTCTGCCTTTACATTTGTGTTGACAGAGGTGAATTTTTTAAAAATGTAAATTGAGCTTATATTTCCTCAGAAAGTTCTTTGACAAGATCTTTTTTTTTTTTTTTTGAGACAGAGTCTCGCTCTGTCGCCCAGGCTGGAGTGCAGTGGCGCAATCTTGGCTCACTGCAAGCTCTGCCTCCGGGGTTCACGCCATTCTCCTGCCTCAGCCTCTCCGAGTAGCTGGGACTACAGGCACCCACCACCACGCCCGGCTAATTTTTTTGTATTTTTAGTAGCGACGGGGTTTCACCGTGGTCTCGATCTCCTGACCTGGTGATCTGCCCGCCTCGGCCTCCCAAAGTGCTGGGATTACAAGCGTGAGCCACTGCGCCGGGCCTGATCTTCTTGTTTTTATTTGTCTACTAGTGCCTTCTCTCTGCTTTGTTTTGATCTTTAAAGTTAACTTTATTGATGAATTGCACTCATTTTAAATGTACCATGTAATTAGTTTAACAGCTGTATAATGTACATCTGTGTAACCACAGCCGGAATCAAGATTTAAGACACATCACCCCCAAAAATCCTCCTATGACCCTTTCCATTCAACCCCTTTCTCTACTATGGCCACCAATCATTTTCTGATCAGCTTTCAGTACTTATAGATTCATTTTTCCTGTCCTAATATGTAAAAAGACTCATACAGTATGTACTTTTTTTAAGTCTGACTTTTTTTGCTTAATTAATTTTTTGAAATTTATCTATACTTTTGCATATATTGGCAGTTTATTGCATTTTATTGCTGCATAGTCTTCCATTGTGAAGATACCCAATAGTTTTTGTGATAAATTCCCATTTGATGGATTTTTGAGTTGTAAAAAACTGAAAGATTGTAGCTATTATAAATAATATTTGTATGAATATTTAAAAACAAATTTTGTGTGGGTATGTGTTTCTTTTTTGCATAAATATAAATATCTAAGAGACCACTTGTTCAGCTGTATATTTAATTGTATAAGAAATGACCAAAACATTTTCCAATGTGCTTGTAACGTAGACATTCCCTCCAATAACATGAGAGTTCTAGTTGCCTTATATTCTTGCCAACACTTGATATTGCCTTTTCAATTCTAGCAATCCTAATGGGTGTATTCTGGTATTTCAGTGTGGTTTTAATTTGCATCCATTAAGATATTCATATATTTTCCCTTTATTCTGCTAATATGGTGAATTACACTGATTAATTTTCAAATGTTAAACCAACTTTATATTTGTGAGATACACTCTACTTCTTAATGATTTTTTAACCTTTTAATATGTTGCTGGATTCATTTTGTTAAAGATTTTCACATTGTGTTAAAGATTTTCATATGTTTAGGCTGTAGTGTCTTTGTCTAGTTTTGCTATCATGATAAATCTGTCCTTATTAAATGAGTAGGGATGGGTTCTTCTTTTACTTAAAGCTGTTTGTGTAGGATTAGTAACATTTACAGATGAAGCCATCTCAGCCTGTGTTGTTCTTTGTAGTGGCTATAAGTTTATTCAGATGTTTTATTTCTTCTTTTCTGAATTTGGGCAATATATGTCTTTAGATAATTTCATTTCATCCAAGTGATTGAGTGTATAAAACAGCATAAAATTGCTCATAATGCCTCTATTAACCTTGTAATATTTGCAAGATCTGTAGTGATATCTCCTTTTAGATTTCCGATATTACCAATTTATGTCTCCTCTTTTTCGCACTACTAGTCTATCATTTATCAATTTTATTGATCTTTTAAAAGAACTAACTTCTTGTTTCATTAGTGTTCTTTATTTTGTATTCCTATTTCTTGCTTTCTTTTTTAGGATTTATATTGCTCTTCATTTGCTAACTTTCTTGGGTGATTGATTTTAGATCTTTTGTGTTTTCTAATGTAATCATTTAAAACTTTCAATTTTCTGTCTCAATGCTATCACATAAATTTCTCTGTGTATTTTTTCTTTTTATTTAGTTCAAAATATTTTCCAATTTCCCTTCTGTTTACTTTTTAACCCATGTGTTAATGAGAGAAGTATCATTTAATTCCAAAATACTTGGAGAGTTTCCAGATTTTTAAAAATTTATTTCTTGTTTAATTTTGTTGTGGTCTGAGTACATGTTCTGCATGATTCCACACTTTTGAAATCCACAGATTTTTTTAGTTAGTTTTATGGTCTAGCAAATGGTCTATCTTGGTTAACAGTCTAAGTGCACTGAAAAATATGATGTTATCTGCCTTATTGGGTGGAGCGTTCTATAAATGTCAACTAAGTCTAGCTCATTAATATTATTGTTCAAATATTTTATGTATTTCCTCATTTTTTTGTCTACTTATTCTAACAATGACGGACAGACGGGTGTCAAAATCTTCATCTACTCATAAATTTGTCTTTTTTTTAGTTCTTCCAGTTTTTATTCCACACATACTAATGGTCTTTAATTAGGTGCATACATATTTAGGATTGTTATGTCTTCTTAAGGAATTAACTTTTTACCATTATAAAATGTCCTTCTTTATTATGGATAATATTTCTTGTCTTGAGTTCCACTTTGCATAATAGGAATATAACCCCTCCAGTTTTCTTGTGATAAATATTTACATGGTATATATTCTTCTGAGGTAAGGCTCCTCACGTTTCAGGGCATTAGCTGCGGGGATCTGCCCGCAGACCTTGACCCAAACGAAGGATGAATAAAACGTACACTGACACACAGATATTCTGTTTTTCCAGTCCAGCTGAATGTCCGACTGCCTGCACACCAAAAGAGGCTTGTCACTGCGGCTGGCCCTGAGCAGCTCACACTCCAGGCATTAATTTCATATACAATTAACAACAGAAGCTGAGCCAACACACTTGTGGATAATTAACACGGTTAAGAGAGTAGTTCTACCAATGATTAAAGCTCAGGTACCGTGGTCTAAAGTAAATACCATTAGGGGGCAATATGCCTAGTCGACTTCCTCCCTAGAGGGCCATCTGGGTCAAAGGTTAGTTAATGGAGGTCGAGTAAACAGACTTAACTGGGGAAGCCTTTGTTGTCCCTAGTATTTACCCTATGACCTAATACTCTAAGGTAAGAACCAGCTGCCTTCAGCCTGTTCAATTATTACAAGCTATGTAACTTTTCGGCCTTCCAAAAGGTCTGTGACTATTCCCTATAACTTTCCCTAATATTTCTCTTTAATATTTCTGCCACCATACTGATTGAATCCCAACATTCTTCTATCATTATTTTAAATCGAACTGTTTTTTATTTTTATTTTTATTTTTATTTATTTATTTATTTATTTTTTTTTTTGAGACGGAGTCTCGCTCTGTCGCCCAGGCTGGAGTGCAGTGGCGCGATCTCGGCTCACTGCAAGCTCCGCCTCCCAGGTTCACACCATTCTCCTGCCTCAGCCTCTCTGAGTAGCTGGGACTACAGGCGCCCGCCACCACGCCCGGCTAATTTTTTATATTTTTAGTAGAGACGGGGTTTCACCATGGTCTCGATCTCCTGACCTCGTGATCCGCCCGCCTCGGCCTCCCAAAGTGCTGGGATTACAAGCGTGAGCCACCGCGCCCGGCCTAAATCGAACTGTTTTTTAAAGTGCATTTCTTGCAGATAGCATATACAGTTGAGCCTTGAACAATGTGGATTTGAACTACATAGGTGCACTAATACATGGAGTTTTTTCAATAAATCTATTGGAAATTTTTTTTGAAGATTTGTGACAATTTGAAAAAACTCACTGGTGAAACACATAGCCTAGAAATATTTTAAAAATTAAGAAAAAGTTCGGCCAGGCGCGGTGGCTCACGCTTGTAATCCCAGCACTTTGGGAGGCCGAGGCGGGCGGATCACGAGGTCAGGAGATCGAGACCACGGTGAAACCCCGTCTCTACTAAAAATACAAAACAATTAGCCGGGCGTGGTGGCGGGCGCCTGTAGTCCCAGCTACTCTGAGAGGCTGAGGCAGGAGAATGGTGTGAACCAGGGAGGCGGAGCTTGCAGTGAGCCGAGATCTCGCCACTGCACTCCAGCCTGGGCGACAGAGTGAGACTCCGTCTGAAAAAAAAAAAAGAAAAAGTTAGGTACATCATGAGTGGCTAAAATATGTGTAGATATATTAGCCTATTTTATCATTTACTACCACAAAGTATACACATATCTGTAATAAAAATTAAAATTTATCAAAACTTACACAAACACAGACCATACATGGTGCCATTTGCAGTCAAAAGAAATGTAAACAATTTAAAGATTCAGTATTAAATCATAAGTGTATGAAATTAACTGTAGTTCATACTGTAATAATTTCCTAGCCACCTGCTATTGCTGTTGTGGCGAGCTCAAGTGTTGTAGATCTCTGCTTAAAATGCCATGTGATGTAATCAACTCCACCTGAGCAACTTAATCTCTCTAGTAAAGAGCATATCACAATAAAAAGTGGTCTTTTAGGCCAGGCGCGGTGGCTCACGCTTGTAATCCCAGCACTTTGGGAGGCCGAGGCGGGCAGATCACGAGGTCAGGAGATCGAGACCACAGTGAAACCCCGTCTCTACTAAAAAATACAAAAAATTAGCTGGGCATGGTGGCGGGCGCCTGTAGTCCCAGCTACTCGGAGAGGCTGAGGCAGGAGAATGGCGTGAACCCGGGAGGCGGAGCTTGCAGTGAGCCTAGATTGCGCCACTGCACTCCAGCCTGGGCGACAGAGCGAGACTCCGTCTCAAAAAAAAAAAAAAAAAAAAAAAAAGTGGTCTTTCATGGTCCTTGTGCATTTCTTAAATCATGTTTTGTGCAATATCTTAAACCTTTAGTAACATCATGGGACCCATACAAAGTGCCACCAGGGATGCTGGCAGTGCTCCTAAGAAAAGTCATGACATTACAAGAAGTTGAATTGCTTGATAGATACTGTAGATTGACGTCTGCAGCTGTGGTTGCCGCCAGTGGTTGCCACCAGTTCAGACAGACAATTCATCCTGTAAACAGAGCATAGAGCTTACAGTATCAATACAGTATAGTACTCTTCCTTATGACTTTCTTAATAACATTTTCTTTTCTCTAGCTGACTTTAAGAGAACAGTATATAACACATATAACATACAAAATATGTGTTAATTGACTATGTTATCTATAAGGCTTTGGTCAACAGTAAGATATTAGTAGTTAAGTCTTTGGGGAGTGAAAAGTTATGTTCGGATGTTTTACTGCATGAGGGTTGGTGGCCCTGACCCCCACATTGTTCATCTGTAGTTAGGTTTTGCTTTTTTATTCCATCTATAAATCTCTGTCTGCTAATTAGAGTGTTTAGACCACTTTTATTCAATGGAATTATCAATTATCAATTATTCAATGACTGGTTCCAAGACCATCTTGCCATTTTTTCCTATTGATCCCATCTGTTTGGTTCCTTCCTGCCTGACTTCTTGGATTTAGTACTTTTTAATTTTTAGTATTTGATCTCTACTATTGGCTTATTAGCTATGACTTGTTATATTTTCCATTGTTTACTCTAGGGTTTACAATATACCTCTTCAAATTATCATCATCTACCTTCAAATGATATCGTATCAGTTTCTGTATATTGTAAGCAACTCACAAAAATAGTGGTTCCTTTCCCTCTTCTCACTCTTTGTGCTATTGTTGCTATACATGTTGCTTCAACATATGTTAGAAACCCTTCAATACGCTTGTTAATTTTTTCTTGAAGTCAAAGAGATCTTTTTTTTAATTTAAAGGAAAATATTCTTTTGTGTCTACCCATCTTTCAGCTATTTTAAACACTCTTCATTCCTTTGTGTAGATTCAAGTTTTCAAATGGTATAGCCTTTCTTGAGTCCAAAAAGTTCCAGACATCTCTTACAGGCAGGTCTTATGGTAAAAAAAAAAAAAAACAACCGTCTCTCACCTTTTGTTTATCCAAAAAGTGTTTTTATTTCACTATCATTTTATAGGATATTTTCACTGAATATAGAATTCTAAGCTGCAATTATTTTACTTTCAGTTATTTAAAGCTGGTTTCATAGTTTCCTGGCTACAGTGTTTCTGATGTGAAGTTCTGAGTTTATTCTTATATTTGTTCCTCTGTATATAATGTCTGATATTATCTGTCTGCTTTTAAGATTTCTTTATTTTTCCTTTTCAGCAATTTGATGATTATGATGTACCATGGGTTCATTTTCTTTGTGTTTTTCATGCTCGAGCTTTTTGGATATGTGGATTTCTGGTTTCCAACAAACTTGAAAAATGTTGTGACCATTTTGTCTTCTTTTTTTTTTCTGTTACTCCCCCTTCTTTCAAGGTTCTAATTTTACACATATTAGAAGATTTGCTGTTATCCTAAAGTTCAGTAAGGCTCTATTCTTTTTTTATTTTTCCCAGTCTTTTCTTTTTTCTATTTTTGGGCAGTTTCTATTGTCTATAATCAAGTTAATTGATTTTCTTCTGGAGTGTCTTTTTCTGTGAACTTTATGTTGAACATTAACTTTTTCATATCTAAGCATTCCATTTATTTGTTTATCTTCCATTTCTCCTCATTGTGTTGATTTATTTAAATTCTTAAGCATATTCTTAATAACTATTTAAAGTTCTTGTCTGATCATTCCATTATTTCTGTCATTTTCAGGTCTCTTGATTCATTTCTCTTCTGGTCATATTTTCCTTCTTCACATGCCTAGTACTACATGTACTAGTGTTACATTATTGAGTGTTTGAATTCAGGTATTTGTTATTTTAACAGTACTGACTTTGTTTGAAGTGGCAGGTAACTTCTGGATCAACTTAATCCTTTGGAAGCTTGTTTTGAAGATTTGCAGCGGTAGTCTGGTAGAGTCTTTAATCTAGAGCTATTTGAGCTCCACTACAAAACCTAACCCTTTCAGAGCTCTGTTGAATGCCTTGGCTATTTAACTAAGTCTCTTCATTCTGGATGGCTGTAGTTTTAAGGTCTATCAGGCCTTAGTGAGCTCCGTTTTTGTCTAACTTTGTGGACTTTGTCTATGTATGCACAGCCTAGAATTCAACAGCAGAATCAAGAGATGCCATGAAGATTTCTTTGTTTCTGTGTACTCCCTCCGTCCTGCAAATTTTAATGCCCTCAGAAGCCTGGGACTCTAATCTCTATCTTCTCAATACACTTAAAACTCCATGCCCTCCCCAAATTCTCCCTTCCTGCACTACTTTCTAGAAAGTGTCCCAAGGCAGAAAGCCAAGTAATAAATGACTCACTTCATTTCATTTCCTCAGGGATCATAGTCTTGTGCTGCGTGTTGTCCAATGTCTGAACACTGTTGTTTCATGTATTTTGTCAAATTTTCAAACTGTTTATGAAGAGAGGGCAAGCCCAATACCATTTATTCTGCCATGGTTGAAGCTTAGACTCTACTTTGCTACAATTTTGGCTTTTGTTTTTCCAAGTCAGACCTGCGAGGAGGCAGCCCTGACATAATTTACCAGTGGACTGTCGATGAAAAAAGTCAAACTCTGTAAAATATTTGAAGAGATTTATTATAAGCCAAATATGAGTGACCCTAAACAAAGCCTTCAGGAGGTCCTGAGCACATGTGCCCAAGGTGGTAGGGGTGCAGCTTGGTTTTATCCATTTTAGGGAGGCATGAGACATCAATCAAATACATTTAAGAAACACAATGGGGCAGGCACAGTGGCTTATGTCTGTAATTCCAGCACTTTGGGAGGTCAAAGCAGGTGGATCACTTGAGGTCAGGAGTTTGAGACCAACCTGGCCAAATTGGTGAAACCCCATCTCTACTAAAAATACAAAAATTAGCCAGGTGTGGTGGTGCATGTCTGTAATCCCAGCTACTCGGGAGGCTGAGGCAGAATTGCTTGAACCTGGGAGGCAGAGGTTGCAGTGAGCCAAGATCATGCCACTGCACTCCAGCCTGGGTGACTGAGTGAGACCCCGTCTCAAAAATAAAAAAAGAAAGAAAGAAAGAAATACATTGGTTTGGTCTAGAAAGGCAGGACAGCTCAAAGTGGGGGTGGGGTGGTGTGGGTTTCCAGGCTATAGGTAAATTTAACATTTTCTGGTTGACAATTGGTTGAGTTTGTCTAAAGACCTGGGATCCATAGATAGGAAATGTTCAGGTTAAGACGAAAGATTACGGAGACCAAGGTTCTTTTGAAGTCTTATACTGACTGCCCTTAGAGACAACAAATTGTTTCCTATTCAGACCTTTAAAAGTTGCTAGACTCTTAGTTAATCTCTTGAGGACTGGGTGGGCCTAGGAGAAAAAGATCTAGCTATGTTAATAGAGATTCTTTACAGCTGCAAATTTTCCCCCACAAAGGACAGCTTTGCAGGGCCATTTCAAAATATGGCAAAGAAACGTGTTTTGGGGTAAAATATTTTGACTTTCTTCTTTGCCACATAATGTTATACCAGAGTCAGATTGGAAGGTAAGTCATGACATATAAGGTTAAATAAAACCTCCTTGATGAGAATTTACAGTTTGTAGGGCATGACTCCCCAGACCCCTTAGATAGGAATCTGGGCAAGATAGAAAACAAAAAAACAAAAAACAAAAAAACAAAAAGCAGAGCTTAGTCCTGAGGATGATCACATTGATTCACTTTACTAAGGGAATGAGAAAGAGTAGCAAGAGAAGCCCAGCAAAGGCCTTGGAGAAGCCGCAAGAGGCAACACAATGAACACAAACTGGGGGGAGAACAATTCTAAAAGTTGTGCTCAGAAGGGAACCGAGATAAAGCATATAGCCTGTTGGACATAAAATACTTCAGGAATAAATGCTCAGTGCCACAAAGTAAAACCAGCACTCAGGCAAAAGTTTAATTCTCTCAGCAAGGGAATTTATTTCTGCAGAAGGGTGCCACTTGCATCAATCAAGATCACAAGAGCACAGGGAACAAAGGAGACTAGGTGGTTTTTATATTCTTAATGCAATCCCTACCTCTGTGTCCCTTCCGGCGTGGGCTGGGGTCAGACCGCACAATCTGAGCTGACCTGATTGGCTACTTGTACATATTTTTCTAAATATAGAAGGGGAGGGGGACATGAGGTACAGAGGTGGAGCATGTGAGACGTGCAGTTTCAGGGGAACAATGGGTGCAGGTAACCAAGGGAACAGATGTGCGTTATTGATTAGAGCTGACGGGAAAGGGATAGGCTCTTTTAAGGTAACTGGGGCAAGGAGGAACAGGAAAGTTGAGTTTGAGAACAAAAGACGACGAAGTTAGCAGGATAAATTTTTGGAGAGAAACTCGGAGAAATTCATTGTATCTTACATAGCCCAAAGTTATCAGTTTATCAAAAAGAAAACTACAGCTTAGTAAAGTTGTTATTTGCTCATTGATACACAAATAATTAATATCAGAGAAGTATTCTAAGTCTTTGTCCAAAATTCTGTCTATAATAGAAACTGACAAGATCTTCAACAGCCCATAATCCTTAACAAGAAATCAAACTTATTCCATCCTAGGAAATGTTCTGGGGAAACTGTGGTCCACAAAGACTATCTTAGTTCTATAACAATCCATGCTTTTAAACGGCAGGAAGACCCACCCAAGCCTCATTCCCAGTAATAGCTTGGTAGTCTACTAGACTTCCTCTTGAGTCTAGGCTTGGAAGATATCACCTCTACTTTTTTTTTTTTTTTTTTAAATAAAAAAGTCTGGCCGGGCGCACTGGCTCATGCCTGTAATCCCAGCACTTTGGGAGGCCGAGGCGGGTGGATCACGAGGTCAAGAGATCGAGACCATCCTGGCCAACATGGTGAAGCCCCGTCTCTACTAAATACACAAAAAATTAGCCGGGCATGGTAGCGGGTGCCTGTAGTCCCAGCTACTCGGGAGGCTGAGGCAGGAAAATGGTGTGAACCCGGGAGGCGGAGCTCGCAGTGAGCCCAGATCGCGCCACTGCACTCCAGCTTGGGCGACAGAGCGAGACTCTGTCTCAAAAAAAAAAAAAAGAAGTCTGATCAGGCTAACGGATAACCAAAAGAGTGACCTATGTCCTTCTGACCCTCATATAGACCATACCCTTCAGAAGGTCCTTAAATTCAACCCATTTGTCTACGACAATGGCAAGTAATTGAGAATCAGGACTGGGCTGGCTTTTGGGGTCTCACCTTTGAATCTCTGAATTGACAGACTGAGTTTTGCAGAACCCTGCAAAGAGTAGGTCCAGTAGTTTTGATAGGCCTAATATGATTTCTCACCTACTTCTTAATAAGAATTCAAGTTTTTACTGGTCAGTGAATGTTTGGGTAAGTTGATAGCAAGGTAATATAATTCTAAAATTCAAAGGCAAAAATTAGGAGTTGGTGATCCTAAGTACACTTTGTACCTTCAGTGTTGGGACTCAGAATTATTTATTTACTTGTCTACCTCCCCATCTCTTTATCAAAAGTGGGAGGCTGCTAGAGATCAGGGTTGGGATGTGCAAGGGTCCAGGTGTCAGCTGATGGGCTGCAGCTGGAAAAATCAAGTGGCACTTCGGTGGTTTGATTTGGTTCTGAAAAGAGGGAAAAATAATTTCTAAAAATAGATAAAGGAAAAAGTGAAGAAAGGCAGGATTTGTTTTCTTTTATGATAGTGAATAAATTCTTGACTCTTCCTTCTTACCCTCAATCTCAGCATGCAATCAATTTATGATTCCTTTCACCCAAAATCTGTTATCTACTCTCAGTTCAACTTACAAGCTTCTAATGCATGCCTGCTTATCTCTTGCCTGGACATTCCTGATAGTCTTATCTCTTGACCCTTATTCTTTTCCTTCTGCGGTTCATCCTCAATACTGCTGCTGTAAGTTAACTTGTCAAATCAATGCTCAGAAACCCTAAGTGGATTCCCATTACAAGTAAGATAATATCCAAACTTAACTTCATTCTAAGTCCTTAAAAATCTTCTCTCTCATCAATGCCTCCAGCTCAACAATGTGCCCCATGCTCCAGACTTAAATACCATTCCCCCAATGTGCCATTCATGTTCCTTTTCTCTGGTCTTTGTTCCTAATATTGCCACTATCCATAAAGCCCTTTCATCTTTAGTTCCACAAGGTTCTATTTATTTTCAAGGTTCTTTTGGCCCATACTTCCTCAGTGAAGCCTGCTCACAACTTCCCAAGCAAGAATACCGTTTTTCTGAAATTATATAACTTTTTAACAACCACTAGAACACTTGCCACTGATTTAATGTTCAATGGGTCTGCCTACCTTCTATGTATCTTTATTTCTCTATCATGTAGCACACAGGAAGTGATCAATAATGTCTATTTAAATAAATCAAACTGCATAAGAATTCATGATTAAGGCACATTGTAATCTAAAATAGGTATAATTGATGCCTAGAATCCATGCAGATATATCAGATTACATGATACTTGTGGAAGTACTTTGGCGATGTAGCTAATCAGCGGATTATGCAGGTGATGTGAGGGTGAGGGTGAGTGGAGTTGATTCTTTTCATTAACTAGAATTATTATAAAATGTAGTAGTGGAAATGACTTGAAAAATCATCTAATCTCAGTATGATTTCAACTCTTATGCTTATAGTAATTGTTTGGTGGAGGCTGCCTGGGATACTACATTAGGGATTCTGTGGCCATGCACAAAGGACGAAAATGCTCTGACATGTAAGTAATGTTTAACATGTGTATTTGTGAAAGGAGAGTGGAGGGGGTAAGTACTAGTGTGTGAACCTAATAGTTGCCAGCCCCTGATGACTAGTCTATATGTTTCTTTAGGTCCACAATTTAAACATCTTAGAAATATCCATTTCTGGCCGGGCGCGGTGGCTCATGCTTGTAATCCCAGCACTTTGGGAGGCTGAGGCGGGCAGATCACGAGGTCAGGAGATCGAGACCATGGTGAAACCCCGTCTCTACTAAAAAAAAAAAAAAAACAAAAAAATCAGCCGGGCATGGTGGCGGGTGCCTGTAGTCCCAGCTACTCGGAGAGGCTGAGGCAGGAGAATGGCGTGAACCCGGGAGGCGGAGCTTGCAGTGAGCCAAGATTGCGCCACTGCACTCCAGCCTGGGCGACAGAGCGAGACTCTGTCTCAAAAAAAAAAAAAAAAAAAAAAAGAAATATCCATTTCTATCACGTTTTTAAGACCTCCATATAAAAACAAAACAAATCTTGCTATATGATTTGCTGTAGTATATAATTTTTAATATACAAGGATTTGTGTCCTCTCTAATCCATAACTCTATGCTGTGGGTTAACAAAGCCTCCTCTAACTCTGCCTTTGGGGAACATGGAAGCCTGTGTTATCATTCATGTAGGAGCTAGCTATGGTTTAGATATTTGTTCCCTACAAACTTCATGTTAAAATTTGATCTCCAGTGTTGGAGATGGGACCTAGTGGGAGGTGTTTGGGTCATGGGGGTGGATCTCTCATGAATGGCTTGGTGCCATTATCTCAGGAGTGAGTTTTTGCTCTATTAATTCCCACAAGAACTGGTTGGTAAAGCCTGGCACCTCCCTCCCCTCTCTCTTGCTTCTTCTCTTGCCATGTGATCTCTGCATGCCAGCTCCCCTTCACTCTCTGCCATTGGTGTTCCACTGAGAATAGCCTGAGCCGTCACCAGAAGCAGACGCTAGTGCCATGCTTTCTGTATAGCCTGCAGAACTGTGAGCTAAATAAGCCTCTTATCTTTATAACTACTCAGCCTTAGGTCTTCCTTTATAGCAACACAAATGGACTAAGACAGAGCTCCTACAAACCTGAAGGTCACTGTTATTTTTCCCCAATATTTCTGTTTTTATCTATCCATTACCCCATTACCCATCTGTATTAGTCAGGGTTCTCCAGAGAGACAGAACCAGTAGGATATATGAAAAAAGATTTATTAGGGAAAAATTGGCTCACACAATCAGAGAGGCAGAGAAGTTCTATGATAGGCTGGTCTGTAAGCTAGAGAAACAGAAAAGCCATTAGCATGGCTCAGTTCAAGTCTGAAGCCTCAGAACCAAGGAATCTGATAGTGCAGCCTCCAGTCTGAGACCAGACCCCTAAGAGCCTCCAGGAGGCTGTGTGTGCAAGTCTCAGAATCCAAAAGATGAAAAACCTGGAGTCTTATGTCCAAAGGCAGGAAAAGAAGAAACACACCTCTCCAGAAAGCAGAGAGAGAGAGCAGAGAGAGAGCAATCCTCCTTCTTCTGCCCATTTGTCCTAACCTCCAACAAATAGGATGGTGCCTGCCTGCACTGAGGACTGGTCTTCTCCTAGTCCATTGACTCACACATCAATCTCTTCTGGAAACACTCTCACAGACACACCCAAAAACAATGTTTTACCAGCCAACCAGGCATCTGTCTGTTCAGTCAAGCTGACCCCTAAAATTAACCATCACACCATCCATCTATCCATCCATCCAGTCTGTATTTTACTAAATGAGATGATAAAAATAACACAGTTGACCCTTGAATAACTCAGGGGTTGGTGTACTGACCCTTGCACAGTAAAAAAAATCCATGTATAACTTTTGACTTCCTCAAAACTTAACCACAAATAGCCTATTATTGACCAGAAGCCTTAGGAATAAGAAACAGTCCATTAACACGAATTTTGTACATGTATTATACACTGTAGCCTTACAATAAAATAAGCTGGAGAAAAGAAAATGTTGTTAAGAAAATCATAAGGAAGAGAAAATATATTTACTATTCATTAAGTGGAAATGGATCATCATAAAGGTCTTCGTCCTCATTGTCTTCACATTGAGTAGGCTGAGGAGGAGGAAGAGGAAGGGTTGGTCTTGCTGTCTCAGGGTAGCAGAGGTGCAACACATGGAAGAGGTAGAAGGCAAGGCAGAAGAGGAAGGCACACTTGGTATAACTTCTATTGAAAAAAAAAACACATATAAGTAGACCCATACAGTTCAAGGATCACCTGTATTGGAAAGGTACTGTGCAAAGGCTAAGAGGTGCTAATAAGGACCTGCTAAGCATTGATTGGAAGGGGAATATTACTATCTTGGATCTACCAGTTGGTTCAGTGCTGGCTCACAACTCACAATCATCCCTGTGTCACTGACCTTCAGTTCCTGGTGCAAGCCAGGTTATATAACATTCGAGTCCACAGCTAACCAGTCTTAGTTTCTTGATTAACATCGTTTGCACCAGCACCACACTGAAATTTTGAAATTCACTTTCTGCTGCTCCAATTTGTATCACTGCCACTTCTGCTTTGTTATTAGAAGGCCTTATAAATGTACTCTCAATATGAAGCCATTTTATAGAAACAATAGACTTTCTACTGCTCTATTTAGCATGCAGAGGTGCTCCAACCTCCAATCCTTAAGAAAAATAAAACCTTTCTAGACACTTTACTCTCCTTCCTTCCCCTCACAGCAAAGCTCCAAAGAGAGGACTCCAAGCTCACTGTGTCTGCCTCCTCACCTCCCGAATCAGGACCGTCCACCACTCTCCAAGGTCCCCAAGTACCTTCTTGTTGCTGAACCCAAAGAATGTTCTTCTGACTTTATCTTTGTAACTGAAATGTTAACTTGAGTTACTTTCACCCTGGAGATTTAGATCAGATCTAAACTACATGCCGCCACCTAGGACATGTGGGAGCATAAGGCACTTTCCAATCTTTCCATGGTTACCCCAAACTTGGGTCCACAGCTCCACTCTATCAGTTCTGCAGTGGATTATTTTACAGCCCATGCATGTTGTCCTACCCCACAACAATCCATACTTGCCATTTAATCCTTTTCCATTATTTATACAAACTACACTCAGAAAGGTCTGTGTGTGGGCAGCAGAATTTACTATAGTTTGGTAGATACAGAGGAGATGAATTATGCTGAGGCAAACTCAACAACTTCAAACATGGCATTAGTCATCCCACTTTTCAGCAGCTCTTCAGCCTCCCCCTCACTCCTTCATCCCACTTGGTGTTTAGCATCAAGACATATCGCTGGCTCCTCTTTCTTCCTTCTCCTCTGATGCCTCCCTTTTACCTCATTCCTAAGTTTGTCCTTGTCCCCTCTCCACACTTAGGATCCCAAATTCTTCTCATTCTATTAGGCAAAGTCATTCAGTTCTCTCCAAGTTCTACTCCCAAACACTAAACTAGGCCCACTTAATTAAGCTTCGCAAGTCTAGCTTGGCAGAACCACAAAGATTTCTGTTTGGCAAATTCAAGTCCTCCTTCTAAGGCAATTGGGGTTTTACACATATTTTTTCCTCCATTACATCTTACAACCTCTCCATGGCTTTTGACATTTTGATAATTCTTTCTCTGAAATGTTTTCCTCCTCTGACACCTTTCTCTCTTGATTTCAATCTCAGTTCTCTATTCTTCTATTTGGAAGGCTTTTATTGCTTTGCATATTTTTTAAAAGTTGATTCTAACCTTGCCCCATGTATTTTACTCTAGAGTAGCTCCAGCTCTGTTCAACAGAAATATAATGCAAGCAGCATATATAATTTTAAATGTTCTAGTAGCCACATTGTGAAAAGTGAAAATTGAAAGGTAAAATTAACTTTGTAACATATACTGTCTAACCCAATATAGCTAAGGTATTTTTTATCATGTAATCAAAATGAAAATTATTAATAACTGTATTTTATGTTTTTTAAACAAAATCTTCAAAATCCAGTGTGTATTTTATACTTACAATATGTCTCAATTTAGTATCTGCTAAATTTTCATCAAAATATTTTATTGGTGCTTGGATTCATAAACTTTGGACTTGAAAAAGTAGATATACATACCCAAATTGTTTGAAATGTAAGCTTTCTAATAATTGAATGCACACCAAAAATCACTATGTTTTCATATTTACATCCATATTGACAAAACCAGTTCATCATTTTTCAAAGAATGGATTTGACATTGAAGCAAAAGCATAGCTGTCCAAGCTTAGTAAATTTGCTAATTCTTATGTCAACTCGGTGTTATTAACATGAAATTCAAAGGTATATTGCAGACATTGAAAAGCAGCTCTATATATACTATTATAAACAAAGCATTCCTTAAATTATTCTTATGGTTCTTATAGCCAATATACACAATTCTGTCAATTACAATTAAAAGCTTGTACGTATTGATTCATATTGTAAAAACATGTAAAATTGTTTTTTTGGTTTGTATTGTAGAAAGTTTCAATTTCAACATAAATGATCATACCTGTCTTAGCTAAGTCATAAATAAGCTTTTCTTTTCCTTGGCACTTAAAATTTTGCTCATTGGTAATATCTCCTTTTTCAACTCTGATTTTATTTATTTTGGATCATCTCTCTTTTTTATTTAGTCTGGCTAAAGTTTTCTCCATTTTAAGTTTTCAAAAGCCAACATTTTATTTCATCGATCTTTTGTATTGTTTTCATTTCAATTTTATTTCTTCTCTTATGTTTATTATTTCTTTTCTTCTACTAATTTTGGGTTTGGTTTGCTCTTGCTTTTCTAGTTCTTTAAGATGCATCATTAGGTTATTTATTTGAAGTTTTTCTTCTTTTTTGATGTAAGCACTTATAAACTTCCCTCTTAGTACTGATTATTGACACTGTAGCAAGCATTCCTTTCATGGTTACTGGGTACTTGAAATGTGGTTAGTGCATCTGAGGAGACAAATTTTTAATTTTATTTTATTTTAATTATTTTACATTTAAATTTTAAAACCAAGGCTAGGTAAACTATTTTTCTGTTAAATATAACTTTATTGTTTCTAAGTTTTACAAGCACTGCAACATGTAAGACACCATCTTTATTCTGTTTGTAGCAACAGGAGGCAGCCAAATGCCTAAGCAGATAGGGGTGGGTCTCTGGTGAAACCCCACCTTCAAGCCCAAAACAGCCTGAAGGCTGAAAGACCAGACCGCTGGTCCTGGATGAAACCTGCAACCCAGAGTGAGAACTTTTGTTCCTGTTTGCCCACCCTTTCCTGATTAAATTTTCTGAATAATGCCTTTTAACCAATCGAATGTTGCCTTTTCAAAAACTACCTATGGCCTGCCCCTCCCCCATTCTGAGCCCATGAAAGCCCAGGACTCTGTCACATTGAGGGGCACTTTCCCACCTTTAGGTAGGGGGACCACTCCCATGTCCCCTCTTTGCTGAAAGCTGTTTCATCACTCAATAAAAACCCCTGCCTTGGGCTTAATACCTAGGCAATGGGTTGATAGGTGCAACAAACCACCATGGCACATGTTTACCTATGTAACAAACCTACACATCCTGCACATGTATTCTGGAACTTGAAATTAAATTAAATTAAATTTAAAAACCTGCCTTGCTCACTCTTAGACTGTCAACACATTCTCATTCTTCTTGGGTGCAGGATAAGAACTTGGGGACTGGTGTGCAAGACAGACTTGGCCCTGGCAGCCGAGTGGGTGGGCCATCTCCTGCAGTGGGTAATGTGCCCAGGCAGGGTGTCACTGGCTGGAGGTTCCCAGCTTGCAAAGTGACCAAGAAGAAAATCCTGTGTCACTATATAGTGTGTGTTGAGCATCTGCATCATTTCTTGTTATTGTCAAAGGGTTGATTCAGTTTGAATGCTTATTTTTTATGCACTGGTGTAACATTGTAACATATTTATTAGAATATTTTATATGTGGAGCACAAGTTACAGTGGTATCTATCTAAATTAAAATTAGTAATTAATTTGAAATATTTATTATTTTAATTATCTCACAATTAAAACATTTTTCCAGATTGTTTATCTTTTAGGCTCTTTGGGCTTGACAAAGACCCTCTCCTTTGACCAAAATCTGAGGCTACTCTGAGTCCTGAACTTGGCCTGCTTTTGCTTTGAAATCAAATTCATTTTTTGAAAAATGATGAACCAGTTTTGTCAATAGGGATGCAAATGTGAAGGATAATGATTTTTGGTGCTCATTCAGTTATTGGAAAGCTTACGTTTCAAATAATTTGGGTATGTACATCTATTTTTTCAAATCCAAAGTTTATGAAAACCAAGTACCAATAAAATATTTTGATGAAAATTTAGCATCTGAATTGAGGCATATTGTAAGTATAAAATACACACTGGGTTTTGAAGATTTTGTTTAAAAAACATAAAATATAGTCAATAATTTTCATTTTGATTACATGATAAATAAAAATACTTTATATTGAGTTAAATAGTTTATGTTAACATTAATTTTACCTTTCAGTTTTCACTTTTTACAAAGTGGCTACTAGAACATTTAGAATTATACATGCTGCTGCTTGCATTTTATTTCTATTGGACAGAACTAGAGCTATTCTAGAGTAAAATACATGGGGCAAGGTTAGAATCAACTTTTAAAAAATATACAGAGTTATAACAGCCTACTGAACAGAAAAATAGAGAACTAGGATTGAAACTTTGTGTCCTTATAGAATCTAGTTTGAGCAGAAATCCTGCTAAATCAGATTAGTGAAAAAAATCTCCCACCCTTGGTATCTGACCACTTTGATATCTTATCATCACGGCCTGCCTTCAGGAGTAATCCTATCCAGTCACTTTAATCAGGAACTCCTTATCCTTGATGTTTCCTCTAGTAATTTTCCATCCACTGACCCCACCCTTGGTTATAAATTCCCACTTATCCTTGTTGGAGTTGGAGTCGTCCGATCTCTCCGCTGCAAGATCCCATGGTGGTGACCCTATCACCATAGTTCTCTTGAATAAAGTCTGCCTTACCATCTTTAACAAGTGTTTGGATAATGTTCTCATTTAGCAGGCAACAAGAGCTGTGTCTTTTCTGCTCTGTACTTCTAGTGCCTAGCATAGCACATAGCAAAGAACAGATGCTCAGTTAGCACTTGTTGACTGAACAGTCAGGGCTCACCACGCACCTCTTCCCTCCCGTTCTTTCCACTAGCTGACTGCATTAGATGTCTAGATATGTTCCTTATTTAACATATGGCATATCCAGCAAAAAGAAAAATGAAAATGCTTAAAAGGAATTCTGCATGCATATTTTCTCAGTGTGTCTCAAAACTTGGAGAGTTCAGATATTCAGATTGCTATCTATACAAAGATCAGAATTGTCTTCAACTGCAGGCTTTATATATTTCCTTGAGAAGATCTGTGCTTAACCCACAGTATTGAAACAATATATACTGTACTTGTCATGACTAGAGGCAGTTTGAGAGGTCAAACAGACCTGGGGTTCAAACCCTGCCTCCTCTACCTGGTAGCATAATCTCAGGCAAACTACTTAGTCTTGCTAAGTCTAACTGTGCTCAGGGGTAAATTGGCAATAAATCTAACTATCCCCTGAGGTAATGGTGGAGATCCTTAGCAATTTTTATTAGGAATAATAGTAATAAACAAAATGTGTTAGCTAGTGTGTTTTATTATAAGCATCAGAAATAGATTCCGATTAACTTAAGCAAACAAGAGGGGAAGGAAGGTGAGTTACAGAAGCTATAAAGCAGCAGAGAACAGAAAGGAAGACTGAATCAGGAAAAATAGGAAGCAAGGATGCTCTGGGAAACTACATTTCACAAATTAAAAAATCTACTCAAAGTGCCATAATCAGAATGATTCACCTCTGATGATTTTTCTGCCCTGTGCTGCTAGGTTAGATGTTCAAATTCCAGATTCATGGAAGAGAGTCTTATCTGCCTAGTATGGGTAATTTTATGCCAACCCTTTGGCATGGTGGCAAAGGTGGCTTGCAGGTCTGCACCACCTTGATTGACAGTTTCTTCAAGAATATATTCACATGGTATGGGTTATCCCCTCAGTAAAATTGGAGTGCTGCTGTCAAAACAAGGAGTAAGGAATGCTTTACAGGTAAAAACAGCAGATGTTCTCTACATATCATTTTATCACAAGCTATAGATTACACAGACTCTGCAGTGTTTGTACAGGATGTAGAAAAGCTTTTGTTATTATCTAGTTCACTCCAGTGAGATAGAAGTAAAATAGGTAGAGAGCTGCCTGCTAAGGATGTGACCCTGAGATAAGGATTCCTGGAATGTTTGAGCTGGGAGGGGTGGATTGCCCAAAGCAATCTATATTATTTGAGACTGTAGGAAAATTTGAATAGCGGTGGAAGGATGCCAAATTCTAGATGGAGAGACAGAGCCATTGAACTCTAAAGCACAACATGAAACAAGAGAATGAGCAAAAGTGAGAGACTGAAAAATAGAGAGTAAAATGAATTGGGTTTGAAAGACTTAGAGCATCTAGTGCAGTTAAAGCTCTGAATATAATTAAGGTGGTTTATTTCTTGTTTTTCTGCCTTCCAGAGCATTTCTAGTGGCTAAAGATGAGTGCTTCAAGGGATCATCTGAAGAGGTTTTGCAGGGCTGGAGAGACTCCAAACAAAAGAATCGGGCAAACACTGAACTGGATGTGGTTGCTGAATTGTTTCTGTCCTTATCTTGTCCAGATGTTTTACATCTTTCATCAGAAATTTCTTCACTATCCTTGAGCTAGTGTTTTCCAAATGCCAGTCAATAGAGCAGTGCTGATCTGTGACATTTTCACTGATCTGTAGTCATATCAAAGAATTAAAAAAATAGGGTGTACGAAGTGGCTCATGCCTGTAATTCCAGCACTTTGGGAGGCCAAGATGTGCAGATCACTTGAGGTCGGAAGTTCAAGACCAGCCTGACGAACATGGAGAAACCCCCGTCTCTACTAAAAATGCAAAATTAGCATGGCATGGTGGCACATGCCTGTAATCCCAGCTACTCAGGAGGCTGAGGCAGGAGAATTGCTCGAACCCTGGAGGTGGAGGTTGCAGTGAGCCGAGATTGCGCCATTGCACTCCAGTCTGGGCAACAGGAGAGAAACTCCGTCTCAAAAAAAAAAAAAGAAAAAGAAAAATTCATATTTCTTGTGAGGTTTTCATAAAATTAAACTTCTCAATTTGAAGGGTTTTCTTTTATTCTAAAATTATGTCCTTCATTTTGGTTTCTCTTCAGCTTGTATAAACCTTTTGGTTTTTACTCAAATTATGTCCTCATACATTTTGAGGTTAAAATATCCTTATTTTTAGTGGGAAGATGGCAAAAATGGATGGTAGTTTTAAAAATATCTTTACTTGGCACAACAAATACCTGGCAACTATATATTGATTTCCTCCCTACTTTTTAAAAAAAATCATGTTAGTCTATAAAATATAAAGTCTGAAAACCATGGCTCTAAATGCCTTTAAGTCTCTCACGGCTCACTTCCCACGCGAGTGCACGTGGGGAAAGTTGTTACAGTCCCCATCAGCAGGAGGAACACAGGCGACCCAAGTTCAAATCTTGCTTCTCCACTTACTGGTCCTTTGACCTGCAATAAGACATTTGGTTTTATCTGTAAAATAGCAATGATTATTGTACCTACCTTATAATGGTTTTTATGGGGTGCTCAGTAGATGTTTGCTCTAATGACTACTATTACTAATTTCAGGTATTTTTTTTTTGTCTCTCAAATCATAATTAGAGTTTAGACTTTAAAGACCAGATCTTTTCATCTAAATTTTTATATCTCAAAATGCTATCTAAATGATGGACAAATCTCTCCTTAAGGTAACCATTTAAATTCATTCTCTGAAAAAAATGTATTGCATCATGAAATGAAAATCACCTTTAAAAATATAAATTGCAAAGTGAATGGTGATTTTCCTCTGACTTTCCATTGATACCAGAAGGAGCTGGATTGTCAGAATCCTTTAGAATCATAAAGAAAATGGCAAAGGGGACAGGGGCCTGTTCCTCATTTGTTTTGAGTAGACACTTATCACCAACACACCGTAGGTCTAATCCTGTCTAAATCTAGAAATAAGAGCTTAGATTCAATAACTTCTAAAAATTCCCCAGATCAGAGCAATTGGATTTAAGCTTCATAAGCAGACAATATTGTATAACTTTTAATTGCCTAATTGTAGGCTTAAACATGTTAAGCTATTTTCATTTCAAAGTTTAAAGCCCAAGTCTATTTAAATAAACTGAAATCAATGGCACTGCATAAACTGCCTCTTTTACAACAATTCCACAGTCATTCTCTGTCCCTTTTTTCTTTGCGACAGCTTCAACTTTTATGCTTTCAGAACAGATCACTGGCAGAATGTTCCTACAGTAGAAATAAAACTACTTTGTAGTTTTGCTTCATTATCAAGATCTGAAATATTTTAACAAATGTAAGTCGGTTGGTGAGGCCTGGCAAGCTCTGGAAGGAGCTCTGGACAGGAACCAAAATATGTCTCTCACATGTTCCCACGCCTTCTTATGTAATAAAAAGAGTCCATGCTGCCTGAATGTCTTTCATCATTATGATTTTCTAAGGCTGTCTGAAGTGTATGGATAATCCCATTGTTACCTAATCCATCACAGTACTTAATATTCCCAGGAGCACCCTTCCAGCTTTCCATGGAAAATTTCAGTTTCAGAAACCTGGGTTTGGAAAGCTCAACATTCTTGATTTCAAGCAATGAATTGAGAAGCCTGGTGAGCAGGGTAAGCTTGAAGGGTGGGGCCGGTATTCAGATCTGGGTATTTTCCCATACATTTCCCTCAGATGGGTTTTGCGATTAGATTTGACAATCTCCGGAGGCTGTATCTCCATAGGCCTAGAGCAACAGGCTCACTTTCAAACAGTAAAAGGAAATCTGATAGAATGCAATGGCTGATAAGGTCATGTTTTCCTGTGCAGTGTTTATTTGTTCTGCTCTGACACTAGGTTTTGTGGCTCAAATTAAATTTTAACAAACGCTGTCTGAGAGCTTCCCCTGGGAAGGGGCTGAGTCAAGTCGGGAGGATAGAGCACTGTGGCGGATGAACTTGGGGCAAGGCTGGACTGAACATTTGGATGAAAGCTAAGGGCTCAGGATGACCACTCCACGTGAGCAGGGGGACAAGGCCACACTGCAACATCAGCCAGGTGTGCAGTGAAGAGTGGGGTTCAGGGCGGGTGCAGTGGCTCACACCTATAATCCCAGCACTTTGGGAGGCCAAGGTGGGCAGATTACTTGAGGCCAGAAGTTCAAGACCAGCCTGGCCAACATGGTGAAACCCTATCTCCACTAAAAATCCAAAAATTAGCCAGGTGTGGTGGCACACACTGGTAATCCCAGCTACTCAAGAGGCTGAGGCATGAGAATCACTTGAACCCAGGAGGTGGAGGTAGCAGTGAGCTGAGATCATGCCAGTGCACTCCCGCCTGGGCGACAGAGCCAGACACCACGTGCTGAAGATACAGCAGAGAACAAAATAGACAGTGTCCCTGTCCATTAAGAACTCGTTTTGATTGAGAGTTCTGGATAATAAATACGTAACAAATAAAGCAGTGTATAATTTCAGGAAGTAATAAATGCTAAAAAGAAAGCTGAATAAGAACCACAAGATGGAGATAATGAAAAGAAAGCCACTTTAAGTATGCTTATCATATTTGAGGGACAGCATCTATGAGAAAAAATTTGAGTTGGGGGGAGCTGATTAAAACCAGGGAATCTTCTATGTAAAGATCCCACGGAGCAGTTCTCAGGGAGAGCAGCATGTGCGAAGGCCCAGTGGTGGAACAGTTTGGCATGACTGAGAAACAGCAAGAACGTCAGTGTGCCAAGAACAGGTTGAGCAAGAGGAGAAGCCGGCAGGCAATGAGTTTGAAGAGAGGCAGCAGGCAGGTTTCAGGGCCTTCCAGGCCCTGGTCCTTCCTTACACCTTATACAAAAATTAATTCAAGATGGATTAAAGACTTAAATGTTAGACCTAAAACCATTAAAATCCTACAAGAAAACCTAGGCAATACCATTCAGAACATAGGGGTGGGCAAGGACTTCATGTCTAAAACACCAAAAGCAATGGCAACAAAAGCCAAAATTGACAAATGGGATCTCATTAAACTAAAGAGCTTCTGCACAGCAAAAGAAACTACCATCAGAGTGAACAGGCAACCTACAGAATGGGAGAAAATTTTTGCAACCTACTCATCTGACAAAGGGCTAATATCCAGAATCTACAATGAACTTAAACAAATTTACAAGAAAAAAACAAACAACCCCATCAAAAAGTGGGCAAAGGACATGAACAGACACTTCTCAAAAGAAGACATTTATGCAGCCAAAAAAACACATGAAGAAATGCTCATCATCACTGGCCATCAGAGAAATGCAAATCAAAACCACAGTGAGATACCATCTCACACCAGTTAGAATGGCCATCATTAAAAAATCAGGACACAACAGGTGCTGGAGAGGATGTGGAGAAATAGGAACACTTTTACACTGTTGGTGGGACGGTAAACTAGTTCAACCATTGTGGAAGTCAGTGTGGCGCTTCCTCAGGGATCTAGAACTAGAAATACCATTTGACCCAGCCACCCCATTACTGGGTATATACCCAAAGGACTATAAATCATGCTGCTATAAAGACACATGCACACGTATGTTTATTGCGGCACTATTCACAATAGCAAAGAGTTGGAACCAACCCAAATGTCCAACAACGATAGGCTGGATTAAGAAAATGTGGCACATATACACCATGGAATACTATGCAGCCATAAAAAATGATGAGTTCATGTCCTTTGTAGGGACATGGATGAAACTGGAAAACATCATTCTCAGTAAACTATCACAAGGACAAAAAACCAAACACTGCATGTTCTCACTCATAGGTTGGAATTGAACAATGAGAACTCATGGACACAGGAAGGGGAACATCACACTCTGGGGACTGTTGTGGGGTTGGGGGAGGGGGAATGGAGAGCATTAGGAGATATACCTAATGCTAAATGACGAGTTAATGGGTGCAGGAAATCAACATGGCACATGGATACATATGTAACAAACCTGCACATTGTGCACATGTACCCTAAAATCTAAAGTATAATAAAAAAAAAAAAAAGAAAAAAAAGAAAAAAAAAGAAAAGCTTGAATTGTATTTAAAATGAAATGAGACATCACTGGAAGATTTTTAATAGGAGAATTATTTGACTAAATTCCATTCTAAGAAAACCACTTTGGCTATACGTTGTAGCACAAATTAGAGGTAGACAAAGAGTCATGGCAGGGAGAACAATTAATAGACCAGACTGGACATTATGGACCAGGATCATGAAAACAGAAATAAATATCTCAAAAATACGTATAAAATTAGAGATAGAAATAATGGATCTTGCTAACAAATTAGTTGTAGAGGTTAAAAAAAATAAGGACAGAATCAAGAAAGGGCCTTTGAATTTCAGAACAAAAAGGCAAGGATTCTGGGCAGGTTGTTCTCCTTATTTATTCTCCCTAAAAATTATAAACCACCATTTCTTGGTTACTGTAGATTTTTGCCCTCAGCCTTGTAACTGTTCATTTTTGTCGCTTGCAGCATAGCTACACTCTGCAAATGATCAAAATCAGCATCGCTTACTCTGTGGGGCTCTTGGAAACAAGTCCGCTTAGCTCTCCCCAAACTCCACAGGGTTCCCCCAAATGGCAGCACTGGGGCCCAGCATGAAGCAGCTAATGCTGTGTATGGGATGTAGTTTCAAAACCCCCCAGATCCAGTCTAGCTAATCAAGTGGGCCGGAGGGGAGCTCTCCTCAGATGTCCAAACCACACAATCCCCATAGCCCATTTTATATTCTCAAATATATTTCTTTGAATAATTTTTTGAAGTGAAATTGTTTTGAATTCTCATGATCTTTCTGTTGAAATTTATGAAAAAAGATGATTCATGTGCTCTTCTGGATATAAAATATGGCTAGAAAAGTAAAGCAAAAATAAAATCAATTCCATGTTAGGGAAGGAAATTCAGAATGTACATATTAGATGAGGAAAGCTGGGCCGTAATTAATTAGCAAATATTCTTAAATTTGACTGAGCAAATGTGTTCTGTTTTTATTGTGGAACGCTGAGCTGTGGAGACATTCTGGACCTGATGCCAATTAGCCTCCCATTTTTACTTAATTAAGTGTCATCTAGAGCTCCTGCTGGCATAAAATGGTTTTAAGTTCTGCTGTTTTTCTTTTGCTTTCTTGTCAAAATCCATTAACCAAATGGTACCAAAAACTATTTTTTAATATATAAAATGTAGAGGTATGGATAGGTATGCAGAACAGGATCTGTGGAAGCAGATAAACTCACCTGAATCCTAGCTCTGTCACTTTCTAGCACCTGGCCTTTGCTATTATTTCACCTTTCAAATCCTTAGTTTCCTCACATGTAAGACAGGTAAAAATACCCACCTCATAATGCTGTTGTTAGGACTAAATGAGATAGAGCAAGGACTTAATGAATGAATGGTTGTTCTTTTGTAATAATTATAGACTCATAGGAAATCGCACAAAGAATATGGAGAAGTCCCTGTGCCCTTCACCCAGTTTCCCTCAATGATTACTCCTTACATAGTTATAGTACGATACCAAAACCACAGAATTGATTTTGATATAATGTGGATGTATATTTTGAGGTCATTTTATCACATGTGTGTATTCCTATAGTCACCACTACAATCAAGATAAAGAACTATTCCATCACTACGAAGGTCTCTCCCTCATGCTACCCATAAAGTCACACCCACTTCTTTCCCTCACTCCCACCAACTCTAACCTCTAGCAACCACCAATCACTATAGTGATGAGTTTTCCATCACTGTAATTTTGTATTTATATGTGAATGAGAATGTTTATGTAAATGGAATAACAGTGTATTACCTTGAGACTGGCTTTTCTTTTTCATTCAGCATAATGAACTTGAGATCTATCTAAGTGATTGCATGTGTCAATAGTTCATTTCTTTTTATTCCTGAGTAGCACTCAATGGTATGCATATACCACAGTTCGTTTAGCAATTCAGTTATTGAAGGACATGTTTGTTGTTTTTGGGTTTTGGCTATTACAAATAAAACTACTTGGGAACACCTTACACAGGTTTTTGTCTGGATATAAATTTTCAATTATCTGAGATAAATGCCCAGGAGTGTGTTTGCTCAGTTTTGTGAACTTTTTATCAAATTCTCCTGTTATGAGTCACAAGATTGCAATTGTTGCAATATAAGAGATTGCCAATAAACCCCATCAAAGGCAAGGAGAGGAAGTTGAATAAAATCCTTGGGTAGTACGTTAGTCCATTTTCTGTTACTTAGAATACCTAGAACTGGGGAATTTATACAGAAAAGAAATTTATTTCTTACAGTTATGGAGGCTGAGAAGTCCCAAATTGAGGGATCACATCTGAAAAGAGCCCTCTTGCTGGTGGGGACTCTCTGCAGAGTCTTGAGGCAGCACAGGGTGTCACATGGCAAGGGGGCTAAGCATCCTTACATGCTAGCTAAGGTCTCTCTTCCTCTTCTTATAAAGCAGCAAGTTCTCCTCCCATGGTAATTTATTAATTCATTAATCCCTTAATGTTTAATCCATTCATGAGGGCAAAACCCTCATGACCCTCTCACCTCTTAATTTTAGGCCTACCTCTTAATACTGCCATGGTGGAGATTGAGTTTCAACATGAGTTTTGTAGGGGACATTCAAACTATAGCAGGTAGGATTGCAAAATTATTGTATGTTAGTTAGGATAATTAATATTAGCTACTCTAACAAACAACCCCACAATCCTAGTAGCTCAAAACAGTAATCATTTATTTCTTCCCCAGTCAATGTCCACTGTGGGTTGGGCAGCTCTGCTGAGTGGCGTGCTGTCTCTACTCTGTGGCTCCACCCATTGCAGAGTTCTAGCAGCTCTGCCATCTTTGCTTTTAGCTGGGTGGATGGGAGAGAAAGGAGAGCCCATGATAGATCAGTCTGGATGTTTTTGGACTCAGGCCTGCAAATGGCATACATTGCTTATTAGCTAAAACCAGTTACATCACCTCCACTACCTACAAGCAAGGTTAGGAAATGCATTCTCCCAAGAAGAGGTAATGAGGCATCTATCTGGCTAGGCTGTGTCACAGAGAAGCGTTGTATCACTAGTAAGCAGCAGCTATGAACCAGCGGAGAGATAGACGTTTTGTTATTGCTATTAAAGCATTGCAAGTTGAAATTAAATCTTGTTTGAGGTAAACTCAGTAGCAATCCTTGAATCACTTTCTGTGAGGATGACTGACAGAACTAAAGACAAGGTAATACCTGTAACACAGATAACAGTGCCCACTATTTGGTAGTCACAATCATGAAGGCAGTTGATGCGTACTGCATATATTAAATGCACCTGACTGGAAGCAGATGATCTTTGGGAAATCCAGTAGTGAAGAGGGGATGAAGAAAGAAGAGATGGAAATGTGCCCAGACCAGACTCACTGGCCTCTCTTGCCAGCTCTCAAGGATTCTGCTCATTCTACAAGATATAGCCAAGCTAAATCCAGGTTAAGCTGGGATCATCCAAGGGTCACGTCCAGCCCTCTGACTGTTTCTGTATGGATGTGAGCTAAAGACAAGGTTTATATGTTTAAATGGTTTTTTTAAAAAATAAAAAAGGAATATTATTTTGTGACACTGAAAATTACATGAAATGCCAATTTCATTGTAGGTTTTGTCAGATCTCAATCAAATTCGTTTGTTTCCATATTATTTACAATTGCTTTCATTCTACCCAACAGAGTTAAATAGTTACAAGAGAGACTGTATGTGGCCTACAAAGCTGAAAACATTTACTATCTGGCCCCAGTTTGCCAGTGCCAAGTATAACCCATCTGGGCCTCATAGCTTTTCAAGGTTTTGAAAATGTTACTAGAGTCATGGAAAGCCATGCCTCTTTCATGCCATCTTTATTTAATGACTTTTTCACATTGGAAAAATAGCACTGTTATTTTTTAAAATCCACTTTTAACAAAACTTCATCATCTACTTGTCAGAGGAGCAGTCATCCCAAGCATTAATAATCCTACTGCTGAGCCTGCAGGGATAATGGTATTATCTTTGCAATCTACCAGCATCGACCTTAGAGTTTTCAGTCCTGAAAAAAAACTGCAACATATCCAACATTGCACCATCCTAAAATGTTACATAACTGTAGCATAGTTATATTATGTGACTGAAAACCTTCACTATGAAAAAGACATTCCCTGGACATAAAGTGTATAGGTTTTTAACTGTATTTAGAAATCGTTAGCTTTTAAAACTTGCTTGTTCCCCTTTGAACAGCAAGTTCAAAAGTGTCAGGGAAAAAAATACAAAGTTTTCTTTAAAGAAAAATGTTCCCATACTGGCAGTGTTGTGAAATACTTCATCTTTTAAAATAACCTCCAGAAACTCAGCTGTAACACCACAATTGACAGAAATGAATAAGTAGCCCTTGGGTTATTTTGATGTCCTAAGAGAATACATGAATCTCTCTTCCTCTGATACCTTAGGAAAATTATCACATTTCATACCTCCTTAACAACTCATGAGATTTCTTTTTCCATATCTGATTTCTTTTTTTTTGACAGGGTTTCACTGCCATCACCCATCACCTAGGCTGGAGTGCAGTGGTGTGCTGTAGGCTCACTGCAACCTTCACCTCCCAGGCTCAAGGGATCCTCCTGCCTCAGCCTCCTGAGTAGCTGGGACTACAGGTGTGCACCAACACGCCTGGCTAATTTTTGTATTTTTAGTAAGAGACGGGGTTTCACCATGTTGGCCAGGTTGGTCTTGAACTCCTGACCTCAAGTGATCTGTCCACCTCAGCCTCCCAAAGTGCTGGGATTACAGGCATGAGCCACCGTGCCCAGCCTGGTTCTGTTTTAAATGTGTAGTTGACAAGAGCACTGCCTTAGAAATCAGACTGCTCCAGATTCACACTCTCCTCTGGTACTTAAGCTCGTGACTTTGGGTAAACTACATGCTGCCCTGTGTCTCAGTTTCCTCATCTGTAAAAGGAGGTCACACAGTGCTGACTTCAGAGAGTTATTGTAGAATCAAATGGGGTATATCATAGAAAGTCCTTAACACAGTGCCTGGCACACAGAAAACTGTCAATAATATTGTCTATGATTAGTGATTTTTATAGTCTCACTATTTTTCAACTGCGTGGTTGTAAAACCCAGAAATAGTTACAGAGACAAGTAGCGACCATTATCAATAAAATCTAAACCATCCGTCAGTAAATTAAACAAATTCAAACAGAAAAAGTGTCTCTCATTTAGCAAGGTACAGAGTGAAATGTATCAGTTACATGGTCAGAAATATTACAGGTATTAACTTAAGCCAACATAATCATTTTGTATAATGCTGTCTTAAACTCTTAGTAAATCTTAATATTTATAAAACCACCTGATTAACTCATCCTGCCCCTATTTAAGTCCTTCTTATGATGAGGAAAACACTGTCCCTTGAAGCAACCCATTATGATTTGAAACACTCTTTCTTAAACTGAGCTGAAAATTGTTTCTCTCGTGCTTATAGCCTTTGGCCCAAGTCCCACACTCTGGAGACAAATCTAATAGTGCTTACCTTTGACAGGCCTTCAAATGTTTGATAATATCCACACTTCTCCTTAGTTAACTTCTCCAGTTCCTTTAACTCTTCATCACACCATAGGGTTTGTGGAGCCTTCATCATCTTGGCGACGAATCCCATTGTGCTTTAAGAATAACACAACCCGCCTTCCTTCCTTCCTTCCTTCCTCCCTCCCTCCCTTCCTTCCCTCTGTGGCCCGGGCTGCAATCTCCTGGTCTCGCTACTGCCCCGCGCCGCGGACTGCCTGGGACTACCGGCGCGCGCCACCGCTGCCTGTTTTTTCTCCCTTGGCTGCCGGCGCGCGTTCGCCATCTTGGCCACGCTGGTCGCCAGCTCCTGACCCCGAACGCTCTGCCCGCCTCGGCCTCCCAAGGTGCTGGGACTGCAGACCGAGTCTCGCTCACCCGGTGCTCGGTGGTGCCCGAGCTGGAGTGCGGTGGCGTGGTCTGGGCTCGCGGCAGCCTCCGCCTCCCAGCCGCCTGCCTTGGCCTACCAGGGTGCTGGGATTGCAGCCCCTGCCCGGCCGCCGCCCCGTCTGGGAGGTAGGGAGCGTCTCTGCCCGGCCGCCCCTCTGCCCGGCCTCCCCATCTGGGAAGTGAGGAGCAGTCTGGGAAGTGAGGAGCGCCTCTGCCCGGCCACCCATCATCTGGGAAGTGAGGAGCGCTTCTGCCCGGCCACCCATCGTCTGGGAAGTGAGGAGCGCCTCTGCCTGGCCGCCCCGTCTGGGAAGAAGTGAGGAGCGCCTCTGCCCGGGCGCCCCGTCTGGGAAGTGAGGAGCGCCTCTGCCCGGCCGCCCACGTCTGGGAAGTGAGGAGCGCCTCTGCCCGGCCGCCCACGTCTGGGAAGTGAGGAGTGCCTCTGCCCGGCCGCCCATCGTCTGGGAAGTGAGGAGCGCCTCTGCCCGGCCACCCCGTCTGGGAAGTGAGGAGCGCCTCTGCCCGGCCACCCCGTCTGGGAAGAAGTGAGGAGCGCCTCTGCCCGGCCGCCCCGTCCGGGAAGAAGGGAAGAAGTGAGGAGCGCCTCTGCCCTACCGCCCCGTCCGGGAAGAAGGGAGGAGCGCCTCTGCCCGGCCGCCCCGTCCGGGAAGAAGTGAGGAGCGCCTCTGCCCGGGCGCCCCGTCCGGGAAGAAGTGAGGAGCGCCTCTGCCCGGGCGCCCCGTCCGGGAAGAAGTGAGGAGCGCCTCTGCCCGGCCGCCCCGTCCGGGAAGAAGTGAGGAGCGCCTCTGCCCGGCCGCCCCATCCGGGAAGAAGTGAAGAGCGCCTCTGCCCGGCCACCCATCGTCTGGGAAGTGAGGAGCACCTCTGCCCAGCCACCTATCGTCTGGGAAGAAATGAGGAGCGTCTCTGCCTGGCCGCCCCGTCTGGGAAGTGAGGAGCGCCTCTGCCCGGCCACCCCGTGTCTGGGAAGAAGTGAGGAGCGCCTCTGCCCGGCTGCTCCGTCTCGGAGGTCTACCACGGAGGCCAGAAGCAATGTGGGGGCTGGACGTGGTGGCTCACGCCTGTGGTCCCGGCACTCTGGGGGGCGAGGCGGGTTGGTCACTTCGGGCTAGGAGTTCGAGACCAGTCTGGCCAACATGGCGAAACATGAAAAATACAACAGACAAACCAACCAACCAACTCAGTGACAACAAAACAGGTCTACCCTGGAGTCATACTCTAATTTTTTCTATTTTCCTCCCTTTCTGATCCTTTATCCCACTTTCTTTTTCTTCCTCTTCCTTCTCCCTCTTCTTTGTCAAATAGAGGATTGAGTTATTATCACTGATCCATATAAAGTCCCTCTCTCATTTATTTTAACTCCCACCCCCCATTTCTATTCCCCGACTTCCCATGTGCAACCTTCCTAATATGTTTGATACGCATCTTTTTGTTTGTATGTATTTTTAGAAAATGTTTATTGTTTTTTGTGTGCAAAAAAAATAAAATAAAAAAAAGAATAACACAACCCCCTTAAAAAAAAAAAAAAGAATAACACAACCCCCTTAAAAAAAAAAAAATCTCTAGACCCTGCCCTGTGGCAATTGAACAACTACCTAAATTAACCCAACTGTGCAGCTGGAGAAAAGGCTTCTAAGTATGTTCTCAGAGCAAAATTCAAAGCAACTTATTTAATGTTTTCACTGGTTCTGTTCTGCAGGTTAGAATAACATAACGATAATACTGAAAGGCACCATGAGAAACTAGAAATTTAGGACTCAGTGCTTAGACAATTTAAAATTGGAGGTCTTGTTTATTTAGTCCACCATACCTCTAAATAGATTCTGAATATCTGAATGATATTGAACCCAGCAATTAAATGAATGTGCTTTTCTTTCCAACACTGTGTCAGGAACTGTGAAGGGTCTGAGATTTTATCCTATTTACAAACTAACGAGTGAGCCTGCCACAGTTTTGTGGATGCTGTCAGAAGACACTAGACTCCTGGGTCAGAGCCAAGGGAGTCTATTACCCAAGGCATAACAAGTAGCCTAAGCTTCGTGCTCCTGTTGTTTCCATTTGCCCCTGCGTTCCATGGGTGTGAGGTAGAACAGTGTATGTGAATGGTAAGATTGCAGTGGGTTTGCATTACAGCTGAGAAACCTCAGGCTTAAAACATCCCTTCAATCTTTTATAACAGATTGCGAGCAAGCTGACCCAGCTTTTGCTCCAGAGGGAGACATTATCTTTGTTACACCGGACAGTAAACAAGCCTGCCGTCTGCTTCAGAGGAAGGTACTAATCTCTATTTTCCATGGCTGTTCTCTGTGCAAATATCCTTGAAAAGAGTCTATGACAAAAGCTGTCAAGGCCTCTGCTTGCAAGATGTGTGCAGGGCAAGAGACACATGGAGAGGAGTCTCTTAGCACACTGTAGAGTTTTATTAGAAGGAGTACTTACTTCTCTAGAACATTAAACCAATCAGTGAGTATTTGCTGAATGTCTGCTATGTGCTCAACAGTTTTCTAGGTACTGTGAAGAATAAAAAGTCCATGGTCTCTTGATTCTAGGTACTTAGAATTTATCAGGTACTACTTGACCCAAAACAATAGGAAACAATGCAAGATAAATGAAAGCAAAATTAGGACTTGTGCATTCATTCATACAAATAAATATTGCATGCCTTGTATAAACATTAGCACTTAGTGCCAACAGTATGCCAGGCACTAATCTAAGCCCTTTACATATATCAAAACAAGCATGTGAAATACCTCCTAGTATACTCCTTTTTACATGTGTGGAAATACAGGCATAAGCACGTCGAGTAGCTTGTCCCTAGTCACATAGCTAGGAACTCTTCACTGTGCCCAGATGCTGACTCCGGAGCCACAGTCTTACCCACAACACTGAACTGCCTACCTCGTCACAGACACTTATCCAAGCTGGAGCTCTAAAGTCAGGGCACGGGCAAACCCTGTCTTCACAGAGCTAACAGCCTCAAATGGCACACTTACTAGTAGATATTAGCTTGATGAAAGGGAGAATAAAAGGGCATTTTTGACAGGAAGCCCAGTTCAGAAGTGATTGTAGAAATCAGTCCAGAAGTGTTGATGGCCTGAGCCAAGCAGGGGCAGGGGAAATGGGGAAGAGGGTACAGAAGAGGGAGAACAGAGACATAAAGCATGAGAGATGTGAGTAACTGGAGGTCAGAGGTGAAGAAGAGAGAAGTGTCCAGATGGATCCTGGCATCTGGACTGGGTTCTGCATGCCTGTGTCATCTGCACGCACAGATGGCCCAAATTAATGAAAGTAGGAGGAAGGGCAGGATTGGGGAAAGGACACTGATTCCATTTGGAATATATCCAGTTTGAGGTAACTATGCAATGTCCAAGTCAAACGTCAATTCAATCCAGAACATAGATACTAGTTGCCACCATGGATGTGGGTGATTTGGCCCAAGGTATGTGTGGAGCATGCCAAGAGTACAGAACCAACCAGACAGCAGAAATATACTCCAGGGACAGGGAGAGAGGAAGAGAGGAGTTCAAAGAAAGGAGCCATCAAGCAAGCCTGCAGTAGCCAGGGAAGCCCCTGGAGCAGGGTTTTGAGTGAGCATTGGCAGGGCAGCCTTGGTGCCATCGTCCTGGAGAGTGGAGTGCATGAGACAGTGCAAAGAGCTCGTGTGGGCCAGAACATGCATCGTGATGGCATTATTTATAGTTCTGGGCCCTGGTAACTGGATGGGTCTTTGTTTCCTAAATGCTCAGAAGGTGGAGATCTGCAGGTTTGAAGGCAGAAGCCACTAGATTTTCAAGTATGAAGGTATTTAAAATACAGTGTGTCCCGTAATAGGAACTCGGGAGGAGAGAGATATCAATGTAGGATTTAAAGAGTTGGCTCCCAGCATACATAGTTAAACTCTCTCATCCATCCTCCTTATAAAATGTAGATTTGGCTCTAATGCTGAGCTCTTTCAGGGTAGTCCTGGGTGAGAGCAGTGGCTGCAGATAGGGAGAGCAGACATTTGCTTATATTGTGAGGGTCTTGTCTGGGAGCCTCGGAGCACATGTCAGATTACGTCATCCCCCTAGTCACCAGCCTGATGCCCTTGTGGCTGTCAACAAGTTCATCACTCCAGGAAGGTAGATTTACACTGGCAAGAGCTGTGATCATCCTTATGCTACCACCTTGCAGTCAGAAGGAAGTTACAGTGACTGAGCCACTGCCCAACTTTGGGGGAGTACATGGTGCAGGAGTGGGCATTTCAGATGGAGTGAGCATGGTCAGCCTCACAGGAGCTTCTAAATTGGTAAACGTGAGAATCTCCCTTGGCAAGGGGCAGGCTGCAGATGACTGTTTAAACAAGCCTCAAGAGAGGCTGAAACGCTTAAGAATTGAGAGTCATTTCAGGGAGGGAAAAAGCACATCCTGACAGACAAGGCTGACGTGTTTCAGGGTCTCACCCTTGGATGCCTCAGAGGTGCTCTACTACCAGCAAGCACTGAGGAATCTGATCAAGGCTGCAGAGTGCTCCAGACTCTGGCGATATAGCGAGGGAGTCAGTACTGTGCGCTAGAGAGGAAGAACTTGGAGTAAGTTGGAAGAATATGACATTAAAATATAACAAAGGTTTTAGAGAGGCAATAGAGATTCACGGAAAAATTTCAGGGTCTGATGTGGGGAATTACACACATCTTGGAGCTGTGTGTCCTTCTCTTTGGCAGAAGGCTGAGAGTGGTCACTGAAGAGTTATCCACGAAATCACAACTCCAGGAGGGTCCCCACCAGCTTTTCCACAGGCTGTGCCTTCTATCAGGAAGATTCTCTAGCCCACTGCTTCCTCCTTCTCCTGTTTGTGAAAAATACCTGCTCATCTTTCATACTAAGCTCAAGAGCCCCTCTCCTCCTTCCCAGGAAGGATGATCCCTCCTTCTTTTCTGTACCCCAGTACACCATATGTGTCTCTGGTCGAAGCTGGTATACTTTATGGCACCTTTTCATTTCCAGGTAGAATTCCTCTGGTAAATTCCAGCCCTTAAAGGACACAGACCATGTCTTACTATCTGATTCCTCAGCCCCTGCCCCAGTGCTTGGTATAAAAGAGGTACTTGGCAAATGATGGGTGGCCACCATCCTCCACCCCCTGTTCCCACCGCCTCCAGGAGAACAGAGTGCAGTGTGGGAGCCAGGACCAGGGCTGTGAGAGCTGGGGACCTAGAGCAGTTGTGGATTTCTGGGATGGATTTGGAGGAAACTTGTAAACTCTAGAGGAGGCAGGAAGCCAGAGTGGCCGTGTGGGAAGCCAGCACCCACCCAGCCAGCCCTGTGACTGTGGAAAGGACCCCTGAGAGAGAGAGTGGCCAGAGTACACAACTGCTTCAGAGCCCAGAGGGGGAAACGGTTGGGAAGAAGGAGGCGGTACCAACTTCCTGGTGCAAACGGCTGCTAAAGGCCTACCTTTTTTTTCACTTTCCTGGATCAAAGAGCTCTTGAGATAGGGAAGGTGACTGAGTCAGGAACACTAGTCACCATGAATGCTTCCCTCATCCTGCCTGAAATCCCACCAATCAGAACACCAGGAGATTAGATGGTTGTGCAATGCAGTGCCTTGATGTTCTGGTGGTGAATGGGGTGGATGCACAGGTTCCATTCCTGGGGGTCAGGGCCAGGGATGGGGGAAGGCATGGTGTGGGAGGGCTCTTATTCCAGGGATATCACAGTCCAAGTCCAACACCAGCAGACGCAGCTTGGGTGTGCCGGCCCCAATTTGTGCACCTCCCTGGTTTTCTCCAACTGGTTTTCTGCTCTGTGTTGGAGATGGTCCCTTAGATGCTAGAAGATGGCCTGGCACCAGCCCCATTCTCGTCATTCTTGTAAGTTCCATATGCAACCCCCAATTACCATGAGGGTGGCTGGGCCCCATCACCAGGGGGAGGTCTGTGTCCCCTCCTGCCACCTGCTATGGCCATAGTCCTGGGCTGGCATCACACGCCTCCATCCCTAGCACAGCAGCTTTAGGATATGGCTGGGGCCCAGGGACCATGGGGGAAGCAAATGTGGCCAGAAGCAAGTGGAAGCCTATAGATAACTTTTGCCCTTTTCCTTCTGTCTTTCTCTCCAACATGTAATGTTCGAAAATGCAGCAGCCCCAGCCTTTCTGAAGATATCCTGGGACACCCGGTAGCTGGCTTGAGAACACACTTTCTTATATTTACTCTCTCCCTTTCTGGGCCTCACCCTATATTCGCTCTGACACCCGCTTCCCTGGAATTTTGTTTCCCAGCAGTGTTAGCTGTAAGCTTGCATCTCAGGCCTTTGTCTAGGGCCTGCAGGTTCAGAGACCCTGGGAGCCAGGACAAGGAGGGTCTAATAATCAAAGAAAGTACCATGGAAGAAAGGGCAAGATAGATTCTAATATTCCAAAAATTTTTAAATGGCTTGGGCTCGCCTGGACCCTTATTCTCCAGAGGCCACATGAGACAAGTTACCTGCCTTCAGGGTGCTCCCAGTGGTATCTGGGAACAGGCCCCTGCATGCGCCATTGTTCCAGAACCTGGTGCTAGAGAAACCTCATGCAGAGAAGAGGGAGAGAGAGCTGAGTGCTCTGCTGCGGGGGCATGAGGACATGAGGAGTGGGGCTCCTCTGGAAATCAGGCACAGAACTTGGTTCTTCTACCAGAATCATCTCGAGAATCTCTTTTCTTTCTGTGCAGCCTGAGCTGAATGGAATGCCAACATGGGGAATGCAGCCAGCTCTGTGGGGGCCAGGGAGGGAGAGTCCCCACTGGTGAGGAACCCAGCAGATCTGGAGGCTCACCCAGCCCTGCTACCTGAAGACCTCAGGCACATTAGTCAACATTTTAAGCTTTAGTTTACTCATCTATCCAATGGAAAAGATGTTCAGAGAAATTATGAAAGACTGAAATGGGCAGAAGAGATTCCTGGGAGTATTTTCAATGGAGGGCCAGGCGTTAGCTCTCCCAAGAACCCTCCCAGCCTTTTGGATTCTGTAGATCATCTTTGGTGATCTCTGAGGAGGTTATTTTACAACTTGCTAGAGATAAAAGCTAATTTATAGAAAAATGATAGAGATGCAACTATGTCATATTATTCTTTTTTAGGGCAATACAAATCATACCTGTCTGATTGAAAATATAAGTCTCTACAAGTTAAATTCAAATTTGAACTAGTTTTACATTTTATCAGTTCCCTTATTAATGAATGAGCTAAGTAAAATCTTTGCTGCATGTTCATTTTATATGAGTCATGATCTTACCGTTTTGAAAATTATCCTTTATAATGATATCAATTGAAAAGGGATGTCTCAGAATTAACTGAGATCACTTATATGAGGTATCTAACATTGAAACACTAAAATACAGGTCACGTAAAGTTTATTTTGAAGTAAAAGATAATAGCAGAAAGGAAAGAAAAGGAGAAAATTACAGCTGAGCTGTGCGTGAGATTTAACTGCATAATCTCATTTAATATTGACACAACCCTGTGTGCTAGTTTTTAAAACCTCATATCACAGATTAGGGCCCAGGCTTCTAGGTGCTTGGGAACTTGATCCAGACCAAGATGGTAGGGCATAGAGCTAAAATGGAAATCCAGGTCTGTCTGACTCCAAAAGCCCATGCAAACCCCCACCAAACTCTGGCACAGGCCAAGAATCAGCAGCATAGTGTTGTGGGGAGGACATCTCCATGCATCACAGTGGGTGACACAGGTGGGGAGAGAGAGGACAGCTGAGAACTCTGGGCACCCAGAAGGGGCACCAGAAGGAACAAGGGGAAGAAGAAAGCTGGCAAAACTGAGGACTTCTAGCCTTTGGCTGGCACAGGCTATGTTCCCCACTGCGTTCTTCCTACTCTTTTGCCCCACAGAAAGCTGAGTTCAAGGAAATTCAAGTTCACACTAACTATACCTTTATCTAAGCAGGGACATTAACATTTTCAAAGACCTAAAAGTCACTCTTCTAGGCCATGGGCAATGTCAGTGACAAGATAGTACCGAGGACCCCTGACTCCTAGGATCATGTACCTACCCCCAAACCACATTCCTCTGAAGGCACTAGAGAGCCATTATTCATCAGAGTGGTGAACTCTCTGAGAGTCATTTATAATACCATTCATCAAACCACTGGCCAATGTGTGAAGACTCTTAAAAGGCTGAATATTTCCCTGTTTGTTTTTCAGTGTAAAAATAAATAAGAATGCACAGTTGGTGGTTAGGGAAAAGTTAAGACTGAGGATATATTAGCACATTCTAATTGTTTCACTATTATTTTTATTGGCAAAGAAAGTGAGGGCCACAAACAAGCACAACCATGAAACACCTGTGGGAGCTCTGTTGTGTGCCAGTCTGCTTAAATGGATCTACTACGGGATTTCTGGTTATGCTCCACATCTAGCTATGCACATCCTTGATATCTCAACAAAACCAATGTCTGCCTCAGACTCTGTGGGCCTTTTCAGTGATTTTTCAGTTTATTCTAATGTATCCTCTTTCCAGGGTAGTATATGGTCCCAAGTGCTCATTCAAATTATCATTGCAATATTTTAAATTACTATTCCTCTTCCTTACCTTATACTCTGACTAGTGATTTGGAAATACATAGGATATTTTGAAGAAGAAAATATATTCTGGGTATGTTCTTGGTAAGTGAGAACAAAATGTCAAGCTTTCAAAATGAAAGTATATTTCCTAAATTACAAAACAAGGGACATTTCCAAAGGTCCATTTTTCTTCTCCTGACCTACTGGAGGTCATTTCAGTTAAAGCCCTTTGAGGATGAAGTGGCTACATTTTTATCCAACTGCATGCCCAGGAGTCAGGGAAGGGAGCCTCTTCTCCTTCCTTTTTTTTTTGAGACGGAGTCTCGCTCTGTCGCCCAGGCTGGAGTGCAGTGGCGCGATCTCGGCTCACTGCAAGCTCCGCCTCCGGGGTTCACACCATTCTCCTGCCTCAGCCTCTCCGAGTAGCTGGGACTACAGGCGCTCGCCACCACGCCCGGCTAATTTTTTGTATTTTTAGTAGAGACGGGGTTTCACCGTGGTCTCGATCTCCTGACCTCGTGATCCGCCCGCCTCGGCCTCCCAAAGTGCTGGGATTACAAGCGTGAGCCACCGCGCCCGGCCGTGGATCTTTATTTGACCAACACATTGCAGTAAACTCATAAACATTAAATGGAGGGTTCGCTTTTTTCTTGGAAGCTTTTACTTAATTACAGTACATGCAAAGGCTGACCCCTTGTGGCAAAGAGTGGTGGCTACAGGCTATAACCCTTTGCTAGGACTACTTCAGCTTGCTTTATTTATTTATTTATTTATTTATTTATTTATTGAGACGGAGTTTCCCTCGTTGCCCAGGCGGGAGTGCAATGGCGCGATCTTGGGTCACCGCAACCTCCACCTCCCAGGTTCAAGCAATTCTTCTGCCTCAGCCTCCCGAGTAGCTGGGATTACAGGCATGCACCACCACGCCCAGCTAATTTTGTATTTTTAGTACAGATGTTGTTTCTCCATGTTGAGGCTGGTCTCAAACTCCTGACCTCAGGTGATCCGCCCGCCTCGGCCTCCCAAAGTGCGGGATTGCAGGCGTGAGCCACCGCGCCCGGCCTGGACTACTTAAGCTTTAAACATTTGCTGCAGACCCAGCAGTCTCCTGGGTGGAGGCAATGCTGACAGTGAGGGGGTTGTTGATGGAAGCTGTGCACAGAATGTGTTTCCATATGTTGACCACATTAGACTATGTCATTCCAGAGAGCCGCTGCTGTTCCTCAGTAATGGCAGCTTCAGCCCAAATGTATTTTTAAAGTAGTGTATGAATAATATAAGAACACTGCTGTTACATGGTAAACTTTCAATCAGTGTGTCTTCTCTCTCACCCTTTCTTTCTGAGGCTATGAGATAAAAGGTTTGATAGATGAACTTTAATGCCCTGTTATTCTAGTTGTAATAGCCCTGTGAAAATACAGTCTGTATATCTCGTCATTTATTTATTTATTTATTTATTTATTTATTTATTTATTTTTATTTTTTTTTTTTGAGACGGAGTCTCGCTCTGTCGCCCAGACTGGAGTGCAGTGGCGCAGTCTCGGCTCACTGCAAGCTCCACCTCCCGAGTTCACGCCATTCTCCTGCCTCAGCCTCTCCGAGTAGCTGGGACTACAGGCGCCCGCCACCACGCCCGGCTAATTTTTTGTATTTTTAGTAGAGACGGGGTTTCACCGTGGTCTCGATCTCCTGACCTCGTGATTCGCCCGCCTCGGCCTCCCAAAGTGCTGGGATTACAAGCGTGAGCCACCGCGCCCGGCCGTCATTTATTTATTTATACTTAAAATGAAATCCAAACATTTGCCCCCCCACCCACCCAAATACAATATTCTCTCATAACAAAGTAACACTGCAAGTATTCTCTTATGTTGCAAAATCTTATAGGAGGTATAAAAATGTAGGGAAGAAAGTATGTAATTCCTGGTTCAGATGGTGCAACAGAAGTTTCCCTGTCATTTTCTTAGTGTGCTTCCCATTTGGTGTGGAAGTCGTGCAGGAAAGTGGGGATGGTAGGTCAGATGTTTGTTTTCAGATGTTGTCAGATGATTGCAAGGTGTTTGTTAGGGATCAATACATACGAAGAGAGGAAATGAGATGATGCAGGATTGGGCAGAAGGAGAAGCCCACTGACAGATACAGGACCAAGAAAGCCTCATCTACTCTAGCAAGGAGCTCTAAATAGAGGATAACCCAACTCATGTCCCAAGTCAGGCCCAAATGGCTGGACCTTTATGCTCCCACCTGGGCGAGGGGCGGCCTTTCTACAGCTGAGGCTAACTGTGAAGGAGCCACAGCAACTCTTTCTTTGGAAAGAAGTCTGGGGGCAGGTCTCCGTGTCTACCACAGTGTCTCTAAGACAAGGGAACAAAGAAATGCAATCCATTTCCACCTTTCATAAACAATCTTCTTGCTGATCCCAAAATGTAACTTCATCACAGCTCCAGCTATTTCTGCTGAAAGTATTGCTCTCTACTGTCTTTGTCTCCTACAAATCTACCCAGAGCAGTGCTGTTCTTTCTTAAACAATTTCCTCTCCTGCTCAGGCCTTCAGCTTGGCCTTCTCCCAGAATCAATGCTAGTCTGTGTCAGGCCTCTGAGCCCAAGCCAAGCCATCGCATCCCCTGTGACTTGCATGTATACATCCAGATGGCCTGAAGTAACTGAAGATCCACAAAAGAAGTAAAAATAGCCTTAACTGATGACATTCCACCATTGTGATTTGTTTCTGCCCCACCCTAACTGATCAATGTACTTTGTAATCTCCCCCACCCTTAAGAAGGTTCTTTGTAATTCTCCCTACCCCTGAGAATGTACTTTGCGAGATCCACCCCCTGCCCCCAAAACATTGCTCCTAACTCCACCGCCTATCCCAAAACCTATAAGAACTAATGATAACCCACCACCCTTTGCTGACTCTCTTTTCGGACTCAGCCCACCTGCACCCAGGTGGAATAAACAGCCATGTTGCTCACACAAAGCCTGTTTGGTGGTCTCTTCACACGGACGTGCATGAAAGTCTCAGATTCCCTGTGAACACCTGAGCCCATGTTGACACAACCAATTTATCAGAGTTAACAGGGTAGCTGGACACCGTCTCTAGAGGCAAGAGGCAGAGAGCAAATTTGGGGAAGGTGACTACTAGGTAAATCAGCAGAAGAAGGGAGGGCTCTGGGGCTTCTTCATTGTGCTTCAAACCTCCAAAGTTGGGATCATTCTGCAAGATGATTCTTCATTGCTCAAAATCAGTTTGCATTTCCCTCGTTATAACCACACTCCTGGGTCTGGCAAGCAAGCAGGTGATACAACAGTGTCAATTAAATACTGTTTCTGTTACTAGAATGGAGAAGAATACACTTTCCCCCTTATATTGCCTTTTTATTGACTCAAATAAAAACCATCCAGAAAACAATTGCCCTCCATTAAACATAAGTATTCAGTCACATAAATGAGCAAGGTATTATGATGTGCTACGTTAATAGAGGCAATCAAAAGTGAAAAGGAGGAAATAAATAACCAAGCGCAGGTGTCATCATAAGAAATTCACCAAGAGCAGAAGTGAGTGGTCCAAGTTAGATAAGAAATACTTCGTAGAACAGCATCCCTGGAAGAGGTCATGGGTGGCAGATCCCAATGCAACCACTCTGCCTTTGGGTGGAGAATTGCATCTTGCAAAATCGGACCTCTATAGCTGACTTTTAAGGACAAAGATTGTTAGGTGTGCCCTCTGCAAGGAATAAATCACATAGCCGTCTTGTCTTTTCTTCTATAAAATAAAAGGAACACAATGGGGTTTTTGCTGTAGCAGAGTGTACGCTGCCGTGCTCAGAGCTTGAGCAAGATAAGAGTCAAAGATGGAGCTTCCCTCTTGCTTTGATACGGACACGTTCCCAAGCCCTAGCAAAATGCATGGGTTTCAGTTAGTGCTGGTTTGCTGTAGTTTGGGTTTTAGGCAAGGGATGGGTATTATCATTGGATATTACTGGAATATTCCTTCCCAGTGTGGTCTATCTAATACCAGGTTCCATGCTTTGAAGCACATTTATCAGCTTTCAACCAGGAGTCCTGTTCTGTTTATCCTTGAACTGAGAGTAGAATATTACTGAATTTATACTGCTTTGTTTGAACCAATTTACTACTTATCTTTATTTATTTCACAGAAGATCCTGAATAGTTTTCACTAAAGTCAATAAATTTTTTATTCATCCCATATGCATGTAAGCCATAATATTTGCAAAAGCTCTTTCTAGACTGGGTCTCCATAGTTTTGCAAAGTACATATATTTTTAAAATTATTTATTTATTTTTATTATTATACTTTAAGTTTTAGGGTACATGT